>NW_027397089.1:741981-907382 GCF_003265705.2 Callorhinus ursinus
AAGAAAGAAAGAAAGAAAGAAAGAAAGAAAGAAAGAAAGAAAGAAAGAAAGAAAGAAAGAAAGAAAGGAAGAAAGAAAGGAAGAAAGAAAGGAAGAAAGAAAGAAAGGCTCCAATCAAAAGACATAGGGTGACGGAATGGATAAAAAAGCAATACCCATCTATATGCTGCCTACAAGAGTCTCATTTTAGACCCAGAGACATATGCAGATTGAAAGTGAAGGGATGGAGAAGAATTTAACATGCAAACAGATGTGAAAAAAGGCCCAAGCAGCAATACTTACAACAGATAAAAAAGACTTCAAACCAAAGACCGTAACAATAAGACACAAAGAAGGACAGGGGATAGTCCAACAAGAAGATATAACAATTATAAATATTAATGCACCAAACATGGGAGCACCCAAATACATAAAGCAGTTAATAACAAACAAAAGGGTAGTAACTGATAGTAATACAATAATAGGAGGGACTTTAACACCCCACTTAAATCACTGGAAGGATCATCTAAATGGAAATACAAGGAAACAGTGGCTTTGAATGACACACTGGAACAGATTATCTAACATATATTCAGGACATTCCATCCTAAAACAGCAGAATATATATTATTTTCAAGTGCACATGGAACATTCTCCGTAGGAGATCCCTTATTAGGCCACAAATAAAGTCTCAACAAATTCAAAGAGATCGAAATCATACCATGCATCTTATCTAACCACAACACTATGAAAATAAAAATCAACCACAACAAAAAATCATGGAGGTTAAATAACATGTTACTAAACAATGAATGGATTAATCAAAAAATCAAAGAGGAAATCAAAAAAATATATGGAGACAAATGAAAATGAAAAAACAATAATCCAAAATCTTTGGGATGCAGCAAAAGCTGTATGAAGGAAGTTTATAGCAGTACAGACAACCTCAAGAAGAAAAATCTCCAAGAACCTAGCCATATCCCTAAAGGAGTTAGAAAAAGAACAAAAAAACCAAAACCAGTAGAAGGAAGGCAAAAATAAAGATTAGAGCAGAAAAAAAATAGATACTTAATAAAACAGATCAATGAAACCAGGAGGATTTAAAATAAAATAAAGATTTTATTTATGTATTTGTCAGAGAGAGCGAGCGAGAGCATGTGCACGCATAAGCAAGGGAAGCAGCAGGCAGAGGGAGAAGCAGGCTCCCCGCTGAGCAAGGAGCCCAGTGTGCGACTTGATCCCAGCACCCTGGGATCATGACCTGAGCCAAAGGCAGACACTTAAATGACTGAGCCACCCAGGTGTCCCAATCTATTGCATGTCTATACACTAATAATGAAGCAGCTGAAAGAGAAATGAAGAAAACAATCCCATTTACAGTTGTATAAAAAATAATAAAATACCTAGGAATAAACTTAACTCAAGGGGTGAAAGACCTGTACTCTGAAAACTATAAAATCCTGATGAAAGAAATTGAAGACAATACAAACATATGGAAAGATACTCCATACTCATGGATTAGAAGAATATTGTTAAAATGTCCATACTACCCAAAGTAATCTACAGATTTGATGCAATTCCTATCAAAATACCAACAGCATTTTTCATAGAACTAGAACAATCCTAAAATTTGTATGGTACCACAGAAAACCCAAAATAGCCAAAGCAGTCTTGAAAAAGAACGCAACTGGAGGTATCACAATTCCAGATTTCAAGTTATACTACAAAGCTGTAGTAATCCAGAGAGTATAGTAGTAGCACAAAAACAGACACATAAGTCTATCCTAAACAGGATAAATAGCCCAGAAATAAACCCATACTGATAAGGTCAATTAATCTTCCACAAAGGAAGGAAGAATATGCAATAGAAAAAAAAAAAAAACTTTCTTCAAAAAATGATGTTAAACTGGACAGCTAAATGCAAAAAGAATGAAACTGGACCACTTTCTTACACCATATACAAATATAAATTCAAAATAGATTAAAGACCTGAATGTGAGACCTGAAACCATAAAAATCGTAGAAGAGAGAGAACAGGTAGTAATCCCTATGACACTGGCCAAAGCAACATTTTTCTAGATATATCTCCTGAGGCAAGGGAAACAAAAGCAAAATAAACTATTGGGACTTAATCAAAATAAAAAGGTTCTTCACAACAAAGGAATCAATTTAAAAAACTAACAGACGATCTACTGAATGGAAGAAAATATCTGCAATGACAAATCCAATAAAGGGTTGGTATCCAAAATACATAAAGAACTTATACAACTCAACACCAGAAAAACCAAATAATACAATTAAAATTGGGCAGAAGACATAAACAGGCATTTCCCCAAAAAAGACATACAGATGGCCAACAGACACATGAAAAGATGCTCAACATCATTCATCATCAGGGAAATGCAAATCAAAATCACAATAAGGCATCACCTCACACCTGTCAGAATGGCTAAAATAAAAAAACACAAAAAACAACAAGTGTTGGCAAGGATGTGGAGAAAAGAACCATCATGCCCTGTGGGTAGGAATGAAAACTGGTGTGGCCATTGTGGAAAACAGTATGGAGGCTCCTCAAAAAAACTAAAAATAGAGTTATCATATGATCCAGTTATTGCACCACTAGGTACTTACCCAAAAAATATAAAACACTAATTCGAAAAGATATATACACCCCTATATTTGTTACAGCATTATTTATAACAGCCAAATTATGGAAGCAGCCCAAGGGTCCTAAGTATCCATAGATGAATGGATAAAGAAGTGGTATATACATATAATGGAATATTATTCAGCCATTGAAAAAGACTGAAATCTTGCCGTTTGCTAAACATGGATAGACTTAAAGGGTATAATGCTAAGTGCAGTAAGTCAGAAAAAGACAAATATCATATGATTTCATTCATATGTGGAATTTAAGAAATAAACAGCAGCAAGACAAACCAAAAAACAAACTCAACTATAGAGAACAAACTGATAGTTACCAGAGGTGGGGTGGGGGAAAGGTGAAACAAGTAAAGGGAATTAAGTGTATGTTTATCTTGATGAGCACTGGGTAATGTATAGAACTGCTGAATTACCTATATTGTATTCCTGAAACTAATGTTAACACTGTATGTTGACTATACTGGAATAAAAATTTTTTTAAGTAAAATTTTAAAAATCAATATGCCACATCTCAAAAATAGTTCACAGTCACATAACCTTGCTATCATCAATAAGCAATTGTAGAATATGCACTGTATACAAATAAATTAACTGAACTATTAATTTAATTAACAAATTATTTTATAACCCTTTAAAAAAAAGCCATCAAGCTAGCTCAAATCAGACAACATGAGGGGCGCCTGGGCGGTTCGGTTCGTTGTCGGACTCTCGATCTCAGTTCAGGTCATGATCGCAGGGTCCTGGGGTCGAGCCCCGCGTCAGGCACGATCGGTGTAGTCTGCTTGTCCCTCTCCCTTCGCTCCCCTCCCCCACACTCTCTCAAATAAAATTTTAAAAACAGATAGAGCATTAATTATCACTGTACTGTCTGCCACCTCTATATCCAGCCATGTACCAAGCCCTGTTAAATTAATCATGCAATAAAATTCTAGTCTCAGTAATACTGATTCTCCTCAGCAAAAAAACACTCTCATCATATTCCCTGGTAAGATGATGACCAGGCTACTTGAATTCTACTGATATGCTTGGATGTCCCCGGGATTATGGTAGGTACTACGTAAGCTAAGGACATCAACCCATGAGAATTTCAAAATCCATTTAGAATGTAGAATAAGAGGGATTTAAATTTAGTAAAAACTCTAAAGGCATAAGAAAATACTTTTATACAGAAATGTTAAGAAAACCTGAAATCCTTTCTAAAATTAAAGATACATTTAAGAAGGAATACTTTTGTTCATGAAATGACTACTCAAACTCAAGATACACTAGTTTTAAAAATAGTTTACTCAGATAACACAAATTAGACTTCCTTCATGTGGCTTTCATTTCATTACAAAAAAAAATAGCTGAATTTTAAAGATTATCTCTTAGTTTTGGGGAAGCAAGAAAAAAGTTGAGAAAATATAATCTAAAAAAAATCAAGCAAATTGTATTTTCTGAGCAAATATAGTTGCTTGGACTCTAAATCTCACATTCTTTCTTCCTCACTGTATTATTTAACTATAGGAAAACAAGGGCCTCACTGATTCCCTCTGGTGATTCTTATTTCTGACCACAAATTATCCTTGTAAGTGATACCAAGATATAAACTGAAGAAAACCTTAATATCACTTTTACTTAGCAAAGTGCCCCCCCAAAATCAAAACATATAAGCAAAGATATTAAAAAATTACAACATGCTGTTTTAGTGAAACTGGATACACGCTGTTTCCTATTAATTTGATACAAACTTTTTGGAGAGCTACATAATCCGTGCATATTAGAAATCCAAACTCCATGTTTGCCCCAAGAAATTTGCCATCGGAATTCACCACAGAAAATAAAACTGGCTTGCTAAAAAAATTTCCAAAAGTATGTATACCATACAAATGGTATTGAGAGCTTGGTAATTAAAACATTCTTCCCTACATGGACTTTTTAAATTTTATTTTGTCAGTCACCATACATCATTAGTTTTTGATGTAATGTTTCATGATTCATTGTTTGCGTATAACACCCAGTACTCCATTCAGTACATGCCCTCCTTAATACCCATCACCAGGCTAACCCATCCCCCACCCCCCTCCCCTCTAGAACCCTCAGTTTGTTTCTCAGAGTCCATAGTCTCTCATGGTTCGTCTTCCCCCTCTGACTACACCCCTTCATTTTTCCCTTATCTTTTAACATATAATGTATTATTTGTTTCAGGGGTACAGGTCTGTGATTCATCAGTCTTACACAATTCACAGTGCTCACCATAGCACATACCCTCCCCAATGTCTAACACCCAGCCACCAAATCCCATCTACGTGCACTTTTACTTATTAACTATGCTACATCAGCTATGTAAAAAACAACCCAAAATGCAGGGGTTTCACATCCACAAGTATTTATTTAGCTCATAATTTGGTGGGCTGACAATTCAGACTGTGCCCAGATGGGTGGTTCCTGGGTTATTGCTGAGCTCACTAATGCATGAGGTCAGCTACTGGAGGGGTGGGGTGATAGCTTTCCAAGACGGCCTCAGCTGAGATGGCTCATCTCTCTTCTATGTGGTCTCTCATTCTTCAGCTGGCTTGCCCAGAATTTTCCAACACAGCTGAGCATCCTTTTAAGAAAGCATAAGTATGCAAGCCCTCTTGAGTCTAGGCTCAGAACTGACACAAATTCACATCTGCTAGATTTTATAGGCAAAATCAACTCATGCCACCTACCCAAATTGCAAGGATAAAGAAATAGATTCCACCTCTTAACTGAAGAACATGCAACATTATAATGTACCAGTTGTGACTATAGGGAGGGATAGAGAATCATGACGATTTTTGCAATCTTAAGTATTTCATTTGGTTTCTACCCCTCTTATATCCATTCTGCTCAAAAATGAAGACAGCATTTATTTCACAATGACTTGTAATATTTTTAAGTATACCTGCCAGAAAGCCTTACCTGAGCATCCTAGCCAAAAGTGATATATTTTAACTCTCTATAAATAATTCAATCATGATATTCTGTATTCTCTTTATGGTAGCTCCTACTAAACCATGAGTTTTATGTGACTAGGGATCAATCTATCTTGTTTTCTTCTGGTCATTGCTTTCACAGTGCCTACACTGAGTACACATGAATGAACAAAGGAATTAACCCTTTATTAAATTAAAAACTCACTGAGAAAAGGGCTATCTCAATTAATTTGTATCTCCCATAACCCCTAGGTTTTTGCACATACATATTTAAGTCCTCTAAAAATAACTGTTAACTACATTTTTACATGAAGAGCAAAAGGAGGACTTATAGGTTAAGAATTCTGGAAAATATATATACTTTTTTTACCCTGCAGAATTTTTTAATGTGTTAAGGCTGCATGTTCAAAAATATGTGTACCCATCCCAGTGACATTTGAAACTTAACTAGATGTCTGGAAATGTTGTATGGAACAGGCTGTAAACACTGACCTCACCACATTGCAAAGGAGAAAAAAAAGATAAATATGACCTTATACTATAAAAACATGTTATAGTGATTCTATAATAGCACCCCTACCCCAAACCCACAGTTAGTTTGTAAACAGCTCTGCAACTCTGGGTCTCAGTTCCACATCATTATTTCATCGGCCATTTCATTAACAATGGTCATCTTTATTTCACGTTATAACAACATGAACGTTAATGCCCCTAAAGAACATTTAATAATTATGGCTTAATAGAATCTGTTGGCTTTAAACAGTCTAGTTTCTTTCTGCTACTTATGAGTTCCAATATCACAGAATTTGTAGGAACTCAATATTTTCTCTCTTAGGCTACAAATGCTCACTTCAATCAATAATATTATGGGGTGATTAGCCAAAGATGACATATGCTGTGTAGAACACATATTGGTTATTGTTGTTAATGGTAATAAGCTGAGAAGGAAGCAGGCCTGGTGTGATAGCAAAGGAACTTTTGGCTACGTAAGGCCTTGAATGTTAGATGGCTTGTAAAATGCTACAGAGCCCAATTCCTGTTCGAGCCATATGAGATGGTAAATAAAAATAAGTCTAGGCCATCTTAAAAACATCCCCATTTCTGTCATTCCAGTGACTGCAGAGTGACCAAATCTACCCAAGAAAAGAGTCTCATTCCTTCAACAAAAATTTAATAAGTACCTATTGTAAGATACACTTTATTCTAGCATTGTATACAACATGGCAAAAACTATTCTACATTTAACAGTGAAATTCAGAAAAGATTTCTAGTTAAGAAATAAACTGAAATATGTTACCTTCAGGGGTATTGAACAAAGAAGTCATTACTTAGAGCCATTATGAAGTAATTTGGAAAATGTCACTTAGCAATTTTGGGGAGGGGGGTCACATCATATAGAGTCAGATGAAGTAATTTCCAAGTAAAAACAGATATGGAAAATCATGATCCTTGGATCTGATCGTACATAAAATGAAGTAGTGCTCCATTATCAACTATTAAAGACAGACTGGAATTAACTAATATCAAACATAATAAAGTTTCGGTATGCAGTAGACCCTTGAACAACACAAGGTTTGAACTTCAGGGGTCCACTATACTTGGATTTTTTATAGTACTATTAATGTATTTTCCTCTTCCTTATGATTTTCTTAATAACATTTTTTCTCTAGCTTACTTAAGAATACAGTATATAATACATATAACACACAAAAAAATGTGTTGACTGACTATTCATGTTATCAGTAAGGCTGCAATAGTAGGCTATTAGTAATTAAGTTTTTAGGGGAGTCAAAAGTTATATGTGGCTTTTTGACTACACGAGGGTTGGCACCACTAATACCTGTGTTGTTCAAGAGTCAACTGCAATTAAGTTATGATAGGAAAAAGATATCTTTGCACTTCATTGTACTCTGATTTTTCAAATGTTGCTAAATTCTCTTTTAGTCTACCTTGTTAATCACTCTCAATTTTTCTACTTCACCTTTTCTCTAACTCATAAATAACATTTCAATAAAAATCCTTAAAGAAACAAATAAGAGGCAAATATGGTTCACATACAACATATTCAATGACACCAAAGTATTAGTGAGAACCAAATAATTTGGTTGAGAACCCAATGACCAATAGCAGCCAAAAGAGTTAACTATTATGCCAATATGCAACAGAAAAATAGACTTTGCAATGTGAGCAAATGATTTCACCTTAACAGGAAAAAAAAAAAAGTACTGGTATATGAGCGAGGTTTAAAATGTCTAATCCTAAAACTGAAATCTAACATCAGAAAGAACTGTCATTACCCATTCATTCTTACAGGTTCTATTTTTTCAAGCATGGAAATAGTTCAATGGCTTCAGTGAATATTAGGTTTTACATATTTTCTATTAAAAAAAAAGCAGAGTTATTCTCCATATTACTGAAATAGGTCTTGGTTCTGATGTTTTGTGTGTACATAATTACATTTTTAAATGGAAGATTCTTTCCACGGACCCCCACAAATGCACTACAGGATAGAATGTAGCAACATACAAATCAGAGGCAAATAGGACATCAGTTCTGGAGTAGGCAAGGCTAAACTGCAAACCAAATAAAGCGTGTGGGCAAAGTCCATGATCAACAACTAGAAACCTATGTTAACATCAAAATGAGGTAAAGCACAGTCATTAAGCATAGGCTTTAGAGTTAGATCTTTGATTTGAATCTTGTCTCTACTACTGACTGGATGACCTGGGAAAGACACTTCACAAATTTAAAGTTCAATTTCCCTATCTATAAAATGGGGATAATCTTCATAATGTTGTTGTGAGGATTAAAAGAGGTAGTGTATATAAATTACTTCAGTGTCTTTCACATAGGTAAGGTCAATCCACAAATGATTACTAATTGTTTTATATAAATGTACTAGGCACTATTTCCAAGGGATACAGTGGCTCTTGAGCTATAAAATTTATATATAGGTCAGTACATTTTAGTAGTTTTTATCAGTATCATGTCATGAGGCAAAAGTTAGGTTAAGGAATAAATATCAAGATGAAGTCAAAGAGATATAAAACTTATGAACTAGAACCAAAGTCAGAAAGTAACTAAGGTAAACAAAGCCACAAGAACAAAGGTTTAAAGGAGAAATGTGAGGTGAGAACAGCTATAATGCTAGAATGAAGCTGCCTTAAAAGAGCTAGCTACAAGTAGTCTGGTTGTGCTTCAATCCATTTTACAGAACCAACTGGATTTACTGAGTGCCCGTTGTATGAAAAGCACTATTTTAGGCCATATACATTTAAAAAATAAATTGCAAAACAGGGTTCTAGCTCTCAGCGGTAAATGTAGCAGTGAGGAGAGTAAGGCCTGTAAACATGAACTGTCTCAGTTATCTAATGCTATGTAACAAAACACCTCCAAATTTTTAGTAGCTTGAAACAACATACTTTGATCACAAATAATGCAACATGAGCATGGCTGGCAGGGACAGCTAATCTCTATACACTCTTGGCTGGGGGCTGCTTAAAAGCAGAGGGATAGTTCATTTGCTCACACATCTGGTGTCCAGGCTGAGAAGACCCAAAAGACTGGGGCTCCTCAGGCAGCTTACTCTATATGGTCTTTCCACATGGTCTCTCCAGCATGGAGGTTTAGTAGCAGCCAGACTTCTTAAAGAGCAGTTCAGGGCAGCAGAGGTATGTGTCCTGAAAGAGGGAAAAAAGAGAGTACCAGCTGGAAACTATATTACTTTTTATGATATAGTCTTGGAAGTCATGCAGCATCACTTCTATCTCATTGTTTGTTAGAAATAAGTCATCAAGGCTCACCCATATTAAGAGGAGAGTAATTAGACCCCACTGTTTGTGGAAGGGGAGTCAAAGTGCAAACATATCCTCTGGCCTTGAATTACTTATATTCCTTCTGCATGCAAATTATAGACTCCGCATCCCAAGACAACCACCTCCCCAGGCAAAAGTCTCACCTGTTATGGCACCAGACATAAGTTCAAAGTCCAGAATCTCACCCAAGTGTGTATGACACTCTCCAGATACTATTTATCAAGCACAGCTCCCCAAGTGTAACTATTCTCAATCTGAAGACCTGGGAAACTACAGAGATAAGTTATATATCCTCTGCACATCAAAATACCATGGTATAAGAGGCATAAGGTAATTTTTATAGATTTTTCTATTGAAAAGGGGTGAAACAGAGGTAACCAGAGTTACCAGTCAATAACAGTTCTGAAATCCAGTCAGGCATATACTGATGGTCCCCTGATGCAGCACAGCATGTCTATATATCTTAACTCTACCCTCTGAGCTCATGGTTCAACCCCCTTCATCATCCTTTTCCATAAAAAAAAACTGCTTATGTTTGCAGCTAAGTAGTTTCATCAGCCTGCTTCCTGCAAGTAGTACTTTGGAAGTCCAAATGCCTCTTTTACGTTGTACTGTCTCTGTCCCTTTTAGTCCAAGCAGGCACTGTTTCTGCAAGTACACTTCTCTTAAAACTCTGTAGGTCTCTTAGGGGTGTCTGGGTGACACAGTCAGTTAAGCATCCAACTCTCAGTTTCAGCTCAGGTCATGATCTCAGGATCCTGAGATCGAGCCCCACATCAGGCTCAGTGCTCAGAGAGGAGTCTGCTTCTCTCTAAAATAAATAAATCTTTTAAAAAAACAAAAAAAGCAAAAAAATAAAACTTTGTAGGTCTCTTATGAATAGTACTGGGGTTCACCCTATTAGAAAAAAGCTACATCCACAAAATTCATCAAGATAAGTCATTCTCAGGGCACTGGGGTGGCACAGTCAGTTGAACATCCAACTCTTGATTTTGGCTCAGATCATATCTCAGGGTCGTGAGATCAAGCCCCACATCCGGCTCTCGCCTGGGCGTGGAGCCTGCTTAAGATTCTTGCTCTCCCTCTCCCTGTGCCCCCCTCCACTGAATGCTTTCTCTCTCTCAAATAATCTTAAAAAAAGGTAAGTCATTATCTTTGGCTTCCTGTCCTTGATGTTCTTAAAAGCCAAGTTGTTGAATAGAAACAATGTGCAGTTCATGTCCTTTAAGATCCTTAAAGATGTTTATCTGTTTGAGATACTACCTCAAATCTTTCTGAAGTCCCTGAAAGAGTTGTTCAATAACACCTTTGTCATCAACTTTATTCCCTATATTCCTGACATTGTCCTGCAACTGACCTTTGTTCAAAAGCCTTTTCATAATTTTAGCATTGTATGCCATCTGAAGAAACTGGAATAAAAAAGTCTTATTTTTAGATTCCAGCAAGTCCTAACTTCATTATATACAAAAGTATTTCTTTTGCTTAACACTCTCATCCTGCATTTTACTACAGGCAGCTAAAAGTCACTATAATACTTTGAAATCTCCTTAATTTTGTAGCTCTATTTTCTCATTAGTTCTATTTTCTGCATTCCTACAGGTGACAGTGTTGCATCATTACATAATAAACGTCCCATTCTTCCAACTTTCAGTAACATTATCCTCAATTTCCTTTCAGTCCTCACTGACGAACCACTAACATAAGGTTACCACTAACAGTCTCTGCAAAGGCTACTACACTTTAACCATTTTCTCAAGATGCTCCCAGCTTCAGCTTGCCACTCCATCCCAGAGCTAGGTGTTAGGTTTTTGTTGTGGCAGCACCTCACTTCCAGGTACTAAAATGTGCTCTGATTATCTACTATTGGGCAACAAACCCCAAAATTCAGTGGCTTAAAACAACCTTTATTTTGCTCATGAAGCTGCAGTCTAGACAAAAGATTGGTAGAAAACATTAAAACCTAAATAAGTGGATATCACATATTCATTAATTGCAAAACTCAAGATTATTAAGATGTCAAATTAGTAACAGATTCAACACAATCCCTATCAAAAAGAACTAGATTTTTTTGTAGAATTGAACTGAGACCAAATGCTATATGGAAATGCATATAAAGCCAAAATAATTATTTTAAAAAACAGGTAGCAACTGATTTCAAAACCTACTATAAAGCTACATTAATCAAGACAATGTGTTCTTCACATAAGAGATACAGAGATATATCTATAATAAATGTATATTAGAACACAGATCATAATAAATAGGTAAAATAATAAAAACAGTAGAATATCACAGGGAGTTCAAACCTACACATCATGGTCAAGTGATTTTTGACCAAGGCATAAAGTTAATTCATTGGGTGCAAAAACTGTCTTTCAACAGATGCTGCTGGAGCAATTAAGATACCTATGTTTAAAAAAAAAAAACAAAAAACTTTTGACCTTCTGTGGTACAAAATAAATAAAAGCTAGAAATAAATCATAGACCTAAATGTTTGGTGGTTTCAAACAATGCTGCAGCTACAGGGAAGGAAACAAGTCATTCTAGAAAGACAGCTTTTTTCTGTCAGGATTTGAAAAGTATAAGTACACTGTATTTTGTCTTCCATTAATGCTATTAAAAAGTCATCTAACAATGTAGCTCTCCTAGTAGGAAGGTAGTCTTTTTCCTCTCCAGCTGCTTTCAAGATATTCTTTGAGGCTCTGCCATTTTATTATACTGGGTCTATACATGGATTTCATATTATTTTTCCTACTTGGAAACTATTAGACTTCTTGAATTTGTGAATTAGTATGACTGATCCATTTTGAAAAATTATCAGGCATTATCACTTTAAATTATGCCTCTGTTCCATTCTCTCTCTGCTCTGGATACTTCAATTAAGTAGATGTTGGAGCTTCTTATTCTATCCTCCTTATTGTTTCACTCATATTTTCTATTTCTTTCTCTTATGCATTCTGGACAATTTATTCTGATATATATTTCATTTCAAAAATTCTCTCTTCACTTGTGTCTAATATGCTGCTAGACAGACTTACTGAGTTTTCAGCAGCTGGCAGAAATGGATGGAAAACTGGAACTAGAGAACCATAAAACTAGAAAAAGTAGTAAGTAGGTGAGTCACACCTACGAAGAGAATTCATGCATCAATTTGTCATGGTCCCTGTCAATACGGATTCTCCCAGAAGCAAACTATAAGGCAAAACTGAATGCAACATTTAAGTGCATGTAGTTTTTTGGGGTGTGATTTCAAGAAAGACTGGTAGTGAAGCAGGGAAGTGAGAAAGGAAAGGAAGCTGATAAAGGGTTTATTATCAAGCAAGTTACTATTGTAGGCAACTTAACCCTTTTGAGGAACTCAAGAATAGTGTCTTTCCAACTTTAGAGTGTATAAACATCACCCATTTAAGCATATATTCTTGATTCTGATTCCGTAGTTTTGGGGTGGGTTCTAAGAATCTGCAGCTCTAACTCACTCCTGTGCAACTGTAACATTAATGTTACAGGTCTGTGGATCACACCTTGAGTACCCAGTGGTGCAGAAAATTCTTCGAGGAAGTTACCATGCACAAGAGGCAAGGAAACTGGAGTATTTACCCACCAACTCCCATCAGTCATTGTTTTAAAAGACTTCTCTCAAACAGCATTAAATCCCTGGCACTTCCTGCCTGCCTGCACACAGGCAGAGCAAGTGTCTGCAGCCAAGAGAAACCTCGCAGGAAATAAGTCACAGGTGCTGTCAGCTGGAAATCAGGTTGGCATGTATTGAAATGGAAAGTGCCAAGGAAATGTGAGCAGAGCAAGGACAGCATTTGCTACACTGCTATATATGCTATCACGGGGAAGATAAACATTAACCAAGAAATTACACAAATAAATTACAATTATGGTTAAGTGCTATAAAAGAAAATTACATGAGACTATCCCTAAAGATAGTTTCCTACTATTACAGATGGCAACTTACTAGAGTAATTAATTCTGACCAAAATAAAGCACTGTTTCACAAATCCATTAAATACCAACTCCAGATCAGTTACCATATACATCAGCCATTGCAGTCACTGTGATTGCTAGTTTACATTACAAATGTGTGCATAATCATTAAGCTTTCCATTTTGTTTCATTTGGATAAACCTCAGCTAGAATTCACTTTGTTTTACACATCTTAAGTTGTGAATATGGAAAGAAAGCTGTTTAACTTCAGGTTTTTTTTTCATTAAATGGTTTCACCAAAGAAAAACCTAAACCATTTTGTGTTTTGAGAAGTATGCTACAATCTATTCAACTAGAGATAAGAGATGTCTTTTTGATTTTGTAAATCTATACTCACTTTCCTTTCCAGTATTTTTATCCTCTTAAAGCACCTAAAGAGTTAGCAACTGCAAAGTTAGGAACAGTCCACAAAACTGTCCTTATTTCAGGGGTTTCAAGAGCACCCTCAAATTTAATAATTTGCTTTATAAGGACTCAGAACTCATTGAAAGCTGTTATATTCACAGTTACACTTTATTAAAGGAAAAGAATACAGATTAAAATCAGCCTAGGGAAGAAACATACAAGACACACTCTAGGGAAGTAATAAATACAGAGCGTCCAGTAGTCCTCTCCTACGGAGTCAAGGACTTTCCTGGTATTAATGTGTGACAACACACAGAATACTGCCAACCAGGTAAGCTCACCCAAACCTTAGTGTCCAAAGTCTTTACTGGGCCTCCATCACAGTGGCATGGCTGACTGCCCACATGCTGACCTCAGTTTCTAAAAGCCTTAAGAAGTTGAGCTGAAGGCGCCTGGGTGGCTCAGTTGTTAAGCATCTGCCTTCGGCTCAGGTCATGATCTAAGGGTCCTGGGATCGAGTCCCACATTGGCTCCCTGCTTCTCGCTCTCCCACACCCCCTGCTTGTGTTCCCTCTCTCGCTGTCTCTCTGTCAAATAAATAAATAAAATCTTAAAAAAAAAAAAAAAAGACGACGTTGAGCTGATACAGCTTGACTACAAGTCTCATTCTAAATCACACTGTTACTATCTAGCTTGGACCCAAATCCCGAGGCTAACAAAGACATTTGTATCATGGATGAATGACACTCCAAGGGTTTAGAGATTATATCCCAAAAGCCAAGGGCAAAGGGCAGATCTCTTTTTGGGCAAGTTTATATTCTTTACTACACTGCATTTAATCCCGTGTGGTCACTGCACTAAAAAGCCCTGACATTCCTTTTACCTTACTGAGCTTAACTGCCACAATTATGATATTGATAAAAATATAACTACATGTAGATTTTTATAATGAATGTGCTTTCAGTACTGGTAGACTTTGATTAGTATTTGGAAAAAAAATCCATTTATTTGATATTTGAAACCAACCTAAGAATCACAGCTAAATCTTATTCTAGTATCACCAGTAAAGGGTCTTTTTTTTCTATATACTGATCTTCATTGCTATGTCATATTTTGCAAAATAATGCTCAGGATAATCAATCCATGATGGAATACTTTTTGTTTAATATCACAATGAAAATCGAGCCTTTTGAAAAACTATCAATGTACATCAGATAATTATATTCCCCTTTCATGAGATGATTACTATAAGAAAATTACTTACGAGCTCCTTGAGCTTTCTGAGTCTGCAAAACTAACTTCCTAAAACTAGCTAAAAACTTAAGATTGCTACTGTTTAAACATCAGCTGTTGGTGATTCTAAATCATTATGCTTTAGATCACCCCTGCAGCACAAACTTTTGAATGATATGTGTGCATGTAACAATTCAATATCTCATCATCCTTTCCTTTAAAGGCACAGAAACTCCTACCAACTATATTTTTGGTTCAATTATGTATCATTCAGAATGTCCTCTGCTGTGCAATTTGTAATATATCCATACAAATGGTCAATTCCATAGTATGAACATTTAAAATCTTGAAACAAAAAATAAAATGTTGGAAACAAAACTTATATTTTATAAATGAGAAACTCTAATATTTTTGAAAAGAATCTTAGCAAGATTAAAATTAGTGAATATAAATCATTTTTCCAATGTTGGACATTTCTTTTATAAAGGCACTGAAATATTTTTTATCTCGTGAAGAGAAAACCATTTTCCTTTGAATTAATATAAGCTCCAACAAAAAATATTATCCAAACAAAACAGAAAATATATTTTATCTAAAAATTGCCAGAATTTTTTAATGAGGGTATATTTAATATGTGATTAATAATGCTCACTTTGGCAGCATATTAAAATTGGAACAATACAGATTAGCATGGCCCCTGCACCAAGATGACACGCAAATTCATAATATAAGTAGCTAACAAAATTCTTATAATAAGATTATAAAACATAAATATTATTTAGCATTATTTTCTGTTTTAAAATCTTGGAAGAGAATATTTTTGGTAACAGATGCACTGCACTAAATTTTAAAATAAAGAAAACTTGGAAGGAAGCAATTAAGCATACTTTTATCCATAAATAGCAGCATATCATAATATAATAATCACCATGAAAATTATAAACAGTAAATTTACATATATATTATTTTCTAAAAACTTGAAGACATACTATGTATATCTTGAACATATATCTATGTATATGTTAAAAAACTATGTAAAATGAACTGTATACATTAATATTTAAATGTTTTAAAACGAGCCATAAATATATCCTGTAAATACTTTCACCTTGTGCTTAGCTATATATTCTCTTTCCTTACTATGTTAATGAAATTCTGAACATTAAATGAAATGCTAAATCTTAGGCTGAGATTTTAGAATATTAGTTGTTCTTAAGGATTTCCTGCCCTCCAGTGGTATCTGCCTTAATATCTTCACTGCACCTTTCAACATTACAAAGAGAAGACACATTACTTCTACATTTACATTTTGAAATTATATCACACTGTACAGCAGCATCTAATTTTTCTTCCATTGCAGGTTCACAGCCTGTTTGTACCCATGCATCACATCTTGCAACCTGCAGAATGCAGTTATTACTGGTTTTGTTTTGTAGTATGTGTGCTGAATTACACTGAGACTGTGGAATCTGATCTGTCTTATTTTTCATTGAGAACTGGTGACGATTCTCATTTTGTTTATGAATTTTGGCATTGTTCTTAATAATCCTACCACATGGAAGTTTTGGCATCATTTCTAGATAAAAATTATTACTTGTTTCTTTGATTCTGATGGACCTCCTATTTGATTCTTCAATTTGCTGTAATATTTGATCTTCATCTTCAGATGGCTAAAAGAAATTTAGTATTTTTGCTGTAAATTTTTGCTTAAATTTACAAAAATCATTCAATCACTTCACAGAATTCTTAAAATTCATACTACAGAAAATTTCAAAATACAGAAGATACTTGGCAGGTTGCAATTCAAAACTGGTATACCAGCAGTCTTCAAACAGTAATCTACTGCCTCTGGAGATTCCTCAAAAAAATTAAAAACAGAACTACCATATGATCCAGTAGTTCAACTACTGGGCATTTAACCAAAGAACACAAAAACACTAATTCAAAAAGTTATGTGCACCCCTATGTTTACTGCAGCATTATTTACAATAGCCAAATTATGGAAGCAGTCCAAGTGTCCATGGACAGATGAATGGATAAAAATGATATGACATCTACACATACATTTATACACACACACACACACACACACACACACATAAATAATAGAATATTAGCCATAAAAAAGAATTAAACCTTGCCATTTACAACAACATGGATGGACCTATAATGACAATAATGCTAAGTGAAATAAATAAATCAGAGAAAGACAAATACCATATGATTTTACTCATATGTAGAATTTAAGAAACAAAACAAATGAACAAAGAAAAAGACACAAACCAAAAAACAGACTCTTAATTATAGGGGAGGTGGTTTCGGGGAATGCGTGAAATACATGAAGGGGATTAAGAGTACAATTATCATGATGAGCCCTGAGTAATGTATACAACTGCTGAATCACTATACTGTACACCTGAAAATAATATAACACTATGTTAATGACGCTGGAATTAAAATTTTAAAAAACAGTAATAATCTACCACTTCCAGGAGGTTTGTGGACTTTTAAAATAGCAAGAACAATAATAATAAATCTTGTATTAAAAATGCTAAAGAGGGCACAGTCTGTTAAGTGTCTGCCTTCGGCTCAGGTCATGATCCCAGGGTCCTGGGATGGAGCCCCACGTAGGGCTCCCTGCTCAGTGGAGAGCCTGCTTTTCCCTCTCCCTCAGCAGCTCCCCAGCTTGTGCCCTCTCGCATGCTCTCGCATGCTCTCTGTCAAATAAAAAAAAAATCTTAAAAATGCAAAAGAGATAAAAAAGATAAGAGGAATTTTGTCTCTTATCAATCCCCATAATAAAAGGCTACATCATCCCCCTACCCTTTCACAAAGGTATTAATAAATTATTCACTAATTGACTTATTAAGTCAAAAAATATCTATATTGTATCTTTTATGGACCCAGTCTCATGAAAGGTATAATTTAAGGAGAGTATCAGCTAACAGGAAATCAAACAGACAAAAGAAAAGTTAAATAAGAATAAATATCTCAGAGCAGTGGCCTAGTCTGTTAAGCATCTAGCTCTTGATCTCAGCTCAGGTCTTGATCTCAGGGTTGTGAGTTCAAGCCTCTGCATTGGGCCTACTTTAAAAAAAGAAAAAGATTTAAAAAAAAGAATAAATAGCTCAACTGTTACCTAAAAAGGCAAATTTAAAAACTTTTAATAGGTGTAGATTTCAGTTTGCTAGCTTGAATGTATCAACTTCATGAAAAATTTATCTTTTAATTACTGAACTAACCAAAATATTTTTTTAACAAAAATTCTATTTAAAGTATTGATTATTCCAGCTTTAGAAAAAAAAAAAAAAGGCAGAGTTAACATAAAAACCCTGAAATGAGGTGTAGGTCTCAGTGGATTGGCACTGAAATAGAAAAAGTAAGCCCAAGAAATAGCATTGAGACTGGCTGGGCACACATTAAAGAAAACAAGCTCGATATATTTATTCAAGAAAATATTCCTTTAGCATCTGCAATGTGAGTGAAGCAGACATGGATGCTGCCCTATTAAAGCACGCATTCTCGGGGCGCCTGGGTGGCTCAGTCAGTTAAGCGGCTGCCTTCAGCTCAGCTCATGATCTCA
Organism: Callorhinus ursinus; assembly: GCF_003265705.2. NCBI lineage: Eukaryota > Metazoa > Chordata > Mammalia > Carnivora > Otariidae > Callorhinus > Callorhinus ursinus. The sequence continues at coordinate 760,533 of NW_027397089.1, forward strand.
GGGTCCTGGGATCGAGCCCTGCATCAGGCTCCTTGCTCAGTGAGGAGTCTGCTTCTCCCTCTCCCTCTGCTGTTTCCCCCACTTGTCTCTCTGGCTCTCTCTCTGTGTGTGTCAAATAAATAAATAAAATCTTTAAAAAAAAGTAAAGCACACATTCTCATGGGTGGAAAGGATATTAACTGAATAACCATATACATGTAGATATAATTACAAATTGAGAAAAGCATTAGAAAGAACAAGTATGAAGCACTCTGAAAGCATAACTAAGGGACCTAATTTCTTATTTTTTTAATTTTTATTTTATTTCAGAGAGAGAGAGCAGCAGGGGGAGGGGTAGAGGGAGAAGAGGCAGACACTTAACCAACTGAGCCACCAGGCGCCCCATAAGGGACCTAATTTAGATTGAGGAGCCAAGGAGAGGCTTTTAGAAGAAGTCACATATTTGAACTGAGACATAAAGGATGAATAACAGTAAGGTAAAGGAAACAGGATAAATAAAGGCCCTGAAACAGAAGAGACTGACAAGCTAAGGAAAGTGAAAAGTTAATACATGTGGAATGTGGTGTAAAAGGGAGAATACTGGAAGTTCAAAATGTAGCCAGAGACCGGATTACACATGGCCTGTATAACCACTAAGTCGTTTAGATTCTATAAATCCACTGAACAGATGAACACAGAAATAACATGATTAATTTAGGTTTTCAAAAGATCATGTTGACTGCTAACAAAAAAAGTGGGGCAAGAGTGGAAGTAGAGAGATCTCCCAGGAGACAACCACAATAGTGCAAGAACAATATACTGATACTTTAGTGTGCTAACAGCAGAAGTTGAGAAAAGTAGATGAATATGCAATTTATTTTGGATGTAGAACTGATTGGATGAAGTGATGGAATGAATGTGGTTAAGAAAACTGATAAGGCAGAAAGAAATGACAAAAGTAACTAAATTTTTGGCATGAGCAATTGAGTGGATAAAAAAGGTATCTACTAATATAGGAATTATCAGAAAAACTGATTTGGGGCAAAGACCAGGAGTGTTCAGTTTAAGGTGTGAGGGAGATTTTTGTGAAATATCCAAGAAGATATATCAAGCAGGAAACTGGACATCTAAATAAGGATCTGGGCTAAAGTGATAACGCTGAAAACTGTCATGAGTCAGATAGCATATGTCAATGGGATACAGAAACGTAGAGCTGAGAGTGTAAGTTAAGAGAAGAAAAGAGTCCTGTAGCAAACCCTAAACATTACAACATTTATATAGGCAGATGGAAGAGAGTCAGCAAAGGTGTAAGGTAGAATTCAAAGAGGTATGAAGGAAACCAAGATACTGTGCTATCACAAAAGCAAAAAGAAGAAAATGTTCCAAAAAAAGAAAATAAATCACTTCTACCAGTATTATTAGTTCTCATAAAATAAAAACTGAAAAGTGACCAATGAATTTGGCAACATAGAGGTCACTGGTGTTCTTCCTTAGCAAGAGTAATATGGATGGTGAGCCAGAACAACAACTACCACCAAAAAAAATTGGAAGATTTAATGAAGGAGAATTCAGTGAAGGAGAATATCATTGAAACATGTGATTTAGAACCTGGAAAAGATGGTGGAGGAGTAGGGAACCCTATTCCAACCAGTCCCTGGAATGGACCTGGATATATCTACCACACCACTCTGATCACCCATAACACCATCAGCCTGAGATGTAAGAAGATAGATCTGGATCTCTACAAACAGAATATTGCAGGCAGTTGGTTTCAAGGTACAAAGCAGAGAGCCGTGATTCTGCAGGCAGATTTTGGAGGATAAATGGAAGGGGGAGGGAGCTGAGCCATCAGGATCCTACACCACCGGCGAGTGGTAACCTTTAGCACTGGGACTGGGCACAGACTCACAGGCTGGTAGTGATGGTGAAAGGACTTTAGGGCAGCCCCCCAGACTGAAACCTGGAGCGGCGGGGCCACACGTGCAAACTGGGGGCGACTGGTGGTTTTAGAAGCACAAAGGGCAGAGACATGCCTGGACCAGGAGGCGAGGACTGGGAGCACTGCTGAGGGGCACACTACCCAGGATGCTGCAGTTTATAGCAGCACAGACAGAAACGGAGAGTGTGTGGCCTGGAGAGCTCACTGAAGAACAGACTGCGATCTCTCTGTTCTGAGGCAGAGGGCTGGAAACGATCTCTTCTGCTCTCTCAGAAGAGACGCGGAAAGCCGCCAGGGAAAGCCACCAGAGAAAAACCCCAAAACGCTGGTTTTCACTGAGCCCAGCCCCCACCACAGGGGGCAGGGCAACTCTGCCCAAACAGGGTTCCCTGAACAACAGCACAGCAGACCCCTCCCCCAGAAGACAGGCTGAGAAAACAAGAGGCCGGCAACCTTAAGGTCCCTATAAAACAGGTGCATCTTGCTTGGGTTGCAGTCAATAATTTGAACTCTGTACATTCCTTCAACCACCTCTCAACAGAATGACTAGGAGGAGGAACCCCCAAAATAGGAAAGACTCAGAGACTATGACTTATGCCACAGATTTACAAATGGATACAGATAAAACCAAGATGTCAGAGATGAAATTCAGGGTAGCAATTGTGAAGACAATACCTAGAATGGAGAAATCGATTAATGGCAACATAGAGTCTGTAAGGGCAGAAATGAAAGCTGAATTGGCAGAACTTAAAAATGCTATCAATGAGATCCAATCTAATCTAGATAATCTAACAGCTAGGGTAAACAAGGCAGAGAATGAACTAGTGATCTAGAAGACCAATTAATAGAAAAGAAGGAAAACAAGAGACCAAGGAAAAACAACTCAAAATCCATGAAAATAGAATCAGAGAAATAAGTGACACCATGAAACATTCCAATGTCAGAATTATCAGAATCCCTAAGGGGTTGGAGAGAGAGAGGACTAGAAGATATATTTGAGCAAATTGTAGCTCAGAACTTCCCTAATCTGAGGAATGAAACAAATATTCGTGTCCTAGAGGCAGAGCAGACCCCTCTCCCAAGATCAAGGAAAACAGGCCAACACATAATACATAGCCATCCAAGCCTCACTCAAAAAAATAGAAAAATTCCGAATTCAACAACTAACTTTACACCTTAAAGAACTAGGGGAAAAGCAACAAACGATGCCTAAGCCACGCATTAGGAGAGAAATAATTTAGAGCAGAGATCAATGAATTAGAAACCAGAAACAAAGTAGATCAGCTCAATGAAACTAGAAGCTGGTTCTTTGAAAGAATTAATAAGATTGATAAACTGGCCAGACTTAGCCAAAAGAAAAGAGAAAGGACCCAATTTAATAAAATTATGAATGAAAGGGGAAAGAGCATGACTAACACCAAGGAAATAGAAACAATTATTAGAAATTATTATCAACAACTATATGCCAATAAATTGAGCAACCTGGAAGAAATGAATGCCTTCCTGGAAATGTATAAACTCCCAAGACTAAAACAGGAAGAAACTGACAACCTGAATAGGCCAATAACCAGTAACGAGATGAAGCAGTGATCAAAAACCTCCCCAAAAAAAACAAGAGTCCAAGGCCTGATGGGTTCCCTGGGGAATTCTACCAAACATTCAAAGAAGAAATAATATCTATTCTCGTGAAGCTGTTTCAAAAAACAGAAACAGAAGGAAAGCTTCCAGACTCATTCTGTGAGGCCAGCATTACCTTAATCCCCAAACCAGGCAAAGACCCCATCAAAAAGGAGAATTTCAGACCGATATCCCTGATGAATATGGATTCTAAAATTCTCAACAAAATCCTAGCTAATAGGATTGAACAATACATTAAAAGGGTCATCCACCACGACCAAGTGGGATTTATCCCCGGGATGCAAGGATGGTTCAACATTCGCAAATCAATCAATGTGATAGAACACATTAATAAGAGCTGGGAGAAGAACCATATGGTCCTCTCAATTGATGCAGAAAAAGCATTTGACAAAATACAACATCCTTTCCTGATTAAAACTCTTCAGGGTATAGGGATAGAGGGAACGTTCCTCAAGTTCATAAAATCCATCTATGAAAAACCCACAGTGAATATCACCCTCAATGGGGAAAATCTAAGAGCCTTTCCCTTAAGATCAGGAACACGACAAGGATGCCCACTCTCACCACTATCGTTCAACATAGTACTAGAAGTTCTAGCAACAGCAATCAGACAACAAAAAGAAATTCAAAAAGGTACTCAAATTGGCAAAGAAGAAGTCAAACTCTCTCCACAGATGACATGATACTTTATATGAGAAATCCAAAAAACTCCAACCCCAAATTACTAGAACTCATACAGCAATTCAGTAATGTAGCAGGATATAAAACAATGCACAGAAATCTGTTTTCTTATACACTAACAATGCAACTGCAGAAAGAGAAATTAGAGAAACGATTCCATTTACAATAGCACCAAAAACTGTAAGATACCTCAGAATAAACCTAACCAAAGCGGTAAAGGAGCCCTACTCTAGGAACTACAGAATACTTATGAAAGAAACTGAAGAAGACACAAAAAGATGGAAAAACATTCCATGCTCATGGATCAGAAGAATAAACATTGTTAAGATGTCTATGCTACCCAGAGCAATCTATACCTTCAATGCCATCCTGATCAAAATTCCAATGACATTTTTCAAAGTGCTGGAACAAACAATCCTAAAATTTGTATGGAATCAGAAAAGACCCCAAATCGCCAAGGAAATATTGAAAAAGAAAAACAAAGCTGGGGACATCACGTTGCCCGACTGCAAGCTTGATCACCCTTCAAGGAGTGATCACCAAGACAGCACGGTACTGGCACAAAAACAGACATACAGACCAATGGAACAGAATAGAGAACCCAGATATGGACCCTCAACACTATGGTCAAATAATCTTCAACAAAGCAGGAAAAAATATGCAATGGAAAAAAGACAGTTTCTTCAATAAATGGTGCTGGGAAAATTGAACAGCTATATACAGAAGAATGAAACTTGACCATTTTCTAACACCATACACAAAGATAAACTCAAAATGGATGAAAGACCTCAATGTGAGACAGGAATCCATCAAAATCCTAGAGAACATAGGCACTAACCTCTTTGATGTTGGCCACAGCAACTTCTTTCAAGATATATCTCCAAAGGTTAGTGAAACAAAAGCAAAAATGAACTTCTGGGACTTCATCAAGATAAAAAGCTTCTGCACAGCAAAGAAAACAGTCAATAAAACAAAGAGGCAACCCACAGAATGGGAAAAGATATCTGCAAATGACACTACAGATAAAGGGCTGGTATCCAAGGTCTATAAAGAAATTCTCAAACTCAACACCCAAAAAACAAATAATCCAGTCAAAAAATGGGCAGAAGACATGAACAGACACCTCTCCAAAGAAGACATACAAATGGTTAACAGACACATGAAAAAATGTTCATCATTATTAGCCATCAAGGAAATTCAAATCAAAAGCACAATGAGATACCACCTTACACCAGTTAAAATGGCAAAAATTAACAAGGGAAGAAACAACAAATGTTGCAGAGGTTGTGAAGAAAGGGGAACCCTTTTACACTGCTGGTGGGAACGCAAGTTGGTACAGCCTCTTTGGAAAACAGTGTGGAGGTGCCTCAAAAAATTAAAAATAGAGCTACCCTATGACCCAGCAATTGCACTACTGGGTATATACCCCAAAGACACAGATGTCGTGAAAAGAAGGGCCATATGCACCCCAATGTTCATAGCAGCAATGTCCGCAATAAGCCAAACTGTGGAAAGAACCGAGATACTCTTCAACAGATGAATGGATAAGGAAGATGTGGTCCATATATACAATGGAATATTACTCAGCCATCAGAAGGGATGAATACCTAACTTTCACATCAACATGGATGGGACTGAGATTATGCTAAGTGAAATAAGTCAAGCAGAGAAAGGCAATTATCATATGGTTTCACTTATTTGCGAATAAGTGAATAAAGAATAGCATGGAGGACATTAGGAGAAGGAAGGGAAAAATGAAGGGGGGGAATAGGAGGGAAAGATGAACCATGAGAGACTATGGACTCTGAGAAACAAACTGAGAGTTTTAGAGGGGAGGGGGTTGGGGGGATGGGTTAGCCCAGTGATGGGTATTAAGGAAGGCATGTGCTGCATGGAGCACTGGGTATTATATGAAAACAATGAATCGTGGAACACTACATCAAAAACAAATGATGTATTGTTGGTGACTAACATAACATAATAAAATAAAATTTTTTAAAAAAGAAACGTGATTTATGAGAAATGCAGCACTCCTACTCAGGACATAAACGTCACTCCAATTATTCAGATTACATTACTCAACATTTTATAGTTTTCTTCATATAAGTCTTCAGACTTTTTCTATATATTCTTAGTTATTTTAGGTTTTCAATTATTGTAAGTAGGAACTTTTAAAAAGCATTTTAAAAGAAATACAACTTTATCATATACACATACATATCTCAATAAGGCTGGCTTTTGTAAATAACAATGAACACATCGTTTTTATAAATGTAAATGATACTCATTTACATTTCAATTTTACATTTCTGTTTATAAGTTTCTTACACTTTAAATATTTTAAAATATTTTCTTTACATTTATTTTCACCACTTACTGACAACTTTTTTCAGAGTGTAAAGTAAAACTATGACAAATAAAGTAATTCCAAATTAGCAGAGCATAAATTAATAAGCAAAGAGAAAAGTAACTTACCATCTCTGAACTAGAACTGAAGCAACTATCTGTTGGCCTTGGAGAGTAACTGGTAGACTGACTACTCTGTGAAGAATCAAGATCTGAAAATAAAGGTTTAATTGATGAAGAATTGTATTTGTTAATGCTCTATAAAATATATACACAGGCAGAATATATTTGCTGGTAAAATAAATTTAGCTGACATTCTACAGAGCACTTTATTATTTTTTTAAAGATTTTATTTATTTATTTGACAGAGAGAGACACAGTGAGAGAGGGAACACAAGCAGGGGGAATGGGAAAAGGAGAAGCAGGCCTTCTGCTGAGCAGGGAGCCCGATGCAGGGCTCGATCCCAGGACCCTGGGATCATGACCTGAGAAGGCAGACACTTAACGACTGAGCCACCCAGGCACCCCTCTATAGGGCACTTTAAAGTATTCAAAAACTAGTTAAAATCTTGCATACTTGGCAGCTTGCATTTCTGACAGGTATTATGGGTTTATTCTACATTCAAAACATTTGTATCTGTAAGTAAAATAAGAGTATATAACATAAGGGAAGAAAAACAAAGAAAACTGGATTGATTTTTTTTCCAATAGATGAACCATTTTTTATGAACAAAGTGTCAACTGTAAGAAGGAAGAATAAGCCAAGTTTATTAAGTCCCAAGGGACCAGATATTTGCTAATCCAGTAAATGAAGATTCATTGTACAATCAAAATTGTATGAAAAAAATCAATTCGAAGCACCCAGTATGATATTCTTCCATTATCTGCTTAATGTGTTCTCTTAAATGACTGCAAGTAAAGTTTAAAGATGTACCTGAGAAGTAGGTTATGACTCCCTACAATGCAAAAATACTACAGATTGACAGTAGCTTCAACCACTCCTCTCCTTGTTTGTGAAAATGGGTTTGCTATCAAGAAAAGTGCAAGGTAACGGAATGTGGAGCGGCAACTCATATCAAATCACATGCCCTCCTGTATGCAAAAAACTGTAAGTACTATCTATACATGCCTCAGATCAGGACTAATGTTCTCTGAAACAGAACTAACCATCAGTCAGCTGAGAGATAGGGAGAACTTAGCTGAACTCAGATACCCTTAGTTCATCATTCTAGAAGGAAATTTATATACCTGTAGATCAGGTTCTCCCTGATAGTAGAAAGCAGAGTACAGAAAAGTAAATGGTAGGATTTTACTAACACCATAATCTAAGAGCATTCCCCCTAGTTAAGGTTCATTCGCTTCATAGGTATAGTAAACCCAGAGTCATTAGAATAGAAGACAAATGTCTGTTGAAAGAATATCATACCTATAGCAATGTAAGAAAAGACATGCAGATCAAAATGTCAATTCAGTTCAACACTTACTGAGTAATTACTTTATGTAAGGCACTGTAATAGTACGGAAACATGACATGCCTACAGTGCTCAAAGTGTTCAGAATTTTTTAATGGAGAAAGACATACTAAGACTGTTTAAAAGAAAAAGTCACAAAATTAGTTGCAACAACAGTAGTCACAGAAGGTACAAAAGTAATAGAGAACTAAGTGTGGTAAGCTCAAAGAGAGAGTTGGGACGAGCTACAAAAAAAGCACAGCATAGGGGTGTCTGGGTGGCTCAGTTGGTTAGGCATCCAACTCTTGATTTCAGCTCAGGTCCTGATCTCAGGGTCATGGGATCGAGCCCCACATTGGGCTCTGTGCTCAACATGGAGTCTGCTTGTCCCTCTCCCTCTGCTCCTCCCTCCACTCATGCTCTAATACATAAATAAATGAAAAAAATCTTTAAAAAAAAAAGAAGAAAAAGGCACAGTATAAATAATAGGTTTTTAAAGATGAATAAACATTGTCCAGAGAGACAAGATGAAAAATAGCATACAGAGAAGAAGAAAAAGAAAGTATAAGGATACAGTCTAATATTAAAGGGATTTGCATTTTAGGTTATTTACCAAGGCATCTAATTGAGGATAGATTAAAGAAGGGTGAGACTGGATAAAAGCAGGTCAGTTAGAGAATTAACTCAATAAACTCATCATGAAGTGATGAGGATCTACAATAAAGCAGTGAAATTGGGATGAAGAGGCAAAGGATGCAAATTTCAAGAAATCTTTCAAATAGCCTCAATTTTGACAAGTATACAGCTTCAAAATTCTTTGTGAATCTGGTATATAACATTAATACCAAAACATGAGAAAGACTGCAAACACACATACCTACACACATTCTAAAGACAAATCTCACATTATCAATGTAAAAATCTTATATAAACACTAAAATTTCAAATTTTAAATTAAAATAGGATATAGTAAAATAGAATAGCAAACAAAATTATAATACATCATAAATTGGTAGGATGTATTATAAAAATGCTAGGATGGTCCATATCACAAAATCCATTAGTAAAATTCACCATTTTAAAAGATCCATACCACCATGAGGTATCACACCTCACACCCATCAGAATGGCCAACCTATAAAAATTTAAAAACCCAGAAAATAGTTAAGTGTTGGCAAGGATGCAGAGAAATTGAAATCCTTGTGCACTGTAAGTGGGAACGTAAAATGATGTAGCTGCTATGGAAAACAGTATAAACGTTCCTCAGAAAGTTAAAACCAGAGGTAACATATGATCCAGCAATCCCATTTCTGGGTATATATCCAGAAGAATTGAAAACAGGACCCTGAAGAGATATTTGTACACTCATGTTCATTACAGTTACTATTCACAATAGCCAAAAGGTGGAAGCAACCTAGATGTCTCCATACGAATGAATACAGAAAATGTGGTATATACATACAATGGAATATTATTCAGCACTAAAAGAGAAGGAAATCCTGCCATATACTATTACATGAATGAACCTTGAGGATGTTAAGCTAAGTGAAATAAGCCAGTCACAAAAAAACAAATATTGCATAATTCCACTTATATATCTAAAATATTCAAACTCATAGGAACAGAAAGTTAAATGGTGGTTGCAGGGGTTGTGGGGGAAGGGGAGCCGAGGTGTGAAAATTGCTGGAAGGTGAATTTTATTTTATGTGGTTTTTTGCCACAATAAAAAAAATCTATGAAGAAAAATTAATAATCATTTTTAGAGATGCCAAGAATTACTCTTCCCCAAATTACTTATTTCCCCCAAAATCATTTCCTTAAAAAATTCTCAATAAAATAATCAACAGACATGTGCCTAAGCTCAAAATCCAGAATCTTACTTAATATAAAAACATGAGATACATATCCACACTAAAGCAGCAACAAAACAACAAAAGTACCTACAGATAAATCTAACAAGACACATGCAGTAATCTACTTAAAAACTTTAAAGTGGGGCGCCTGGGTGGCTCAATCGTTGGGTGTCTGCCTTCAGCTCAGGTCATGATCCCGGGGTCCTGGGGTCGGGCCCTGCATCGGGCTCCCTGCTCCGCAGGAAGCCTGCTTCTCCCTCTCACACTCCCCCTGCTTGTGTTCCCTCTCTCGCTGTCTCTCTCTCTGTGTCAATTAAATAAATACAAATCTTTAAAAAAAAAAATTGAATAAATAAAAACTTTAAAGTGCCTAAACGTCATTTAAACAAATATTAAAAATACAAAATTAGACTGAATCAACTAAAGAACATCCCCTGTTCTTAGACAGGCTAACATCATTAGGTTGACAATTCACACTTCGTTAATATATACATTTAACATTTTCCTAATAAAAATTAAAACATTTCTCTGGAGTTAAACAAGTTGATTTTAAAGTTTATATGAAAAAATAATTTAAAAAAATAGCCAGAAAAACCTTTTTTTAAAAGCGTAAAGGGAGGTGTAACTCTTCTAGAAATTAAACATACTATAAAGTCATCATAATAAAAATAGTATGGTATTGGAACATGAAGATTAGGAAAGAGCAATTAAAAGTATAGAAAGTCCCCAAACAGACCCCAGTATATATAGAAAATTACTATATAAAAAAGGTGGTATCACAAGTACTTAGAGAAAAGATGCATTTTAAAAACCTGAAGAGATAAATATCTCACACCTTAATTCAGGATAAACTCCAAATGGATTAAAGACCTAAATGTAAAAATATAAAATCATGCTAATATTAGAAGAAAATATAAGTGAATTCATTTATAATCTGGGAGTGTGGAGTCTCTCTAATTAAATCCAAAAGTATTAAAGGAAGAAATTGATAAAATTAACTACATAAAAAAATGTTAAGCCTTTTGCAAAAGCAGGAAACACCATAAGCAAAGTAAAAACAACATAAAATCCAATAATAAACTAGAAGAAAATATTTGTGATATATCACAAAGGCCTAAATCTCTTTAATATATAAAGAGCTCTTCTTATATAAGAAAAAATGCCCAAAACTCAAAGACATGGGGCACCTGGGTGGCACAGTTGGTTGAGTGTCTGATCCTTGATTTTGGCTTGGGTTGTGATCTCAGGGTCGTGTGAATTGAGATCCACATTGAGCTCTGTGCTCTGTGCAGAGTCTGCTTGGGTTTCTCTCTCTCTCTTTCTCTGCCCTTCCCTGCCTCAAATCAATAAAAAAATCTTTAAAAAAAAAACCAAACCCTCAAAGACATGAATGGAGAGCTCACAGAAAAAGAAATGCAAATACAGCCACCAAACATTTTTAAAAGATTCTCAATTTCACTCATAGAAAGAGAAGTAAAAACTCAAATGTCTATCTATCATTATAAGATTCACAAAAAAATTTCTAAGCTAGACCACAACTCCTGTTGGTGAGTCTGTGGCATAAAAGGAGTATTTCTGGTAGGATTGCCAAATGGTATGATGGAATTTGGCAATATCTACCAAAAAGCCACAGTGTATTGGGTGCCTGAGTGGCTCAGTCTGTTGGGCATCTGCCTCTTAATTTCAGCTCAGGTCTTGATTTCAGGACCATGCATTCAGGCCCCTTGTTGGGCTTTACACTGAGCACAGAGCCTACTTAAAAAAATAAGTTAAAAAAACCAACGTATCTCCCCTTTGACTCAGCAATCCCACTCCTAGAAATTACCCTACTTCCACAAGTAAGCAACATATGCTTAGTGTGGTTCACTGCAACATTATTTGTAAGAACAGAATACTGGAAACAACCCAAATGTCCATCAACAGGGCATTGACTGAATAAACTATAATCCATCCACATAATGGATTACTACATGTCATAAAAAAAGGATGACAGAATGTCTAACACTAACATGGTAAACACTATAGGATGTTTTGTTAATCTGTTTAATTAATTTAATAAAATATCCTATATTAAATAAAATATCCAGTATTATTACATTTGCAGTGAGAAAGGCAAGGACTAAGATTCATATGTATATGTGCACTAAATGTATTTTTAGGCTTTATTTTGGGGGAAAAAAACTGGAATGATAAACCAAAAAACAGCTACTTATATGATGCAGAAGGAAACAGAGCAGCAAAGATAGGGACAGAAACCAAACCAATGTGTTACATATCAAAATATTAAACTAATTCTAAAAGAAAAAAAACTATAAAAATTTTTAGGTATCCTACTGGACTAGATATCCTGAAGAATCATTCCATCACAGACTATGTAAAAACAGTCAGAAACTTTTGTCCATAAAAAGGCAGCATAGGATAAAAAGATCACTCGAATATGAAGTATTTGCTACACACGGGCCTAAAGCAATTAATATCTAGGATCTATAAAAGATATATAGAATATACACATATAGATATATAAAAGACACATCCCATAAGAAAAGCCAAACTTTTTAAAAGAAACAAGGGCAACAGATATGAAAGGCATTTCACAGATGAAACATGGATGTTCAATCAACTTAATTAATAATTAGGGAAATATAAATTAAAATTACAGTGAGATTTCAGATTGCCAACATCATGATAAAAAGCTGAACTGGAGTTAGACTATGTAACAACTAAGACTCCTACCTCTTGCTAGTGAAAGTTTAAAATGGCACAACTATTTTGGAAAATAATTTTGCAGTTACCTGGAAGAGGTAAAAATGTTCATATCATATGAACTAGTCAATTCTGCTCCTAGAACTATATCATAGAGGAAATTTTTACACGTGTGCCAGCAGAAGTATCAAGAATTGCCAAAGCAGCACTGTTTATCATATCAAAATATCCAAACAACCTAAATAATCACTGCCAGAGAATGTAAAAATAAGATGCGATGCTACATTCACAAAATAGAAGGCTTAAAGTAGTAAACAAATAATGAAATGTACTAGAATCACAACTATCAAAGTAAACAAACCCCAAAATATATTATTGGGTGAACAACAAAGAAAAAGACAATTGCAGAAAAATATGTAGAATTTGCCTCAATTTGCAGAAAGTTCAAAACCAAGCAATGGAAAAGACTATGTGGGATATCACAAAAAATGAATTCAGGATAATAGTTACCTCTAGGGGGCAGGATAGGAAATGCAATTGAGAAGAGCTTCAAACTTACTGAGTATACATTATTTCTTAATGTATCAGGGTATCAGTTTCATTATTCACCAAACTATATATATACAGTATATATACTCATGTATAATAGAGCAGTTTTAAAGAGTCAGTTGCATTGCTAGTATATTCTAAAATTATGAAATATTTGCTGGCAAAAAATCTGGAAAAAAAAAACTCCACAAAATTTAACTGATTTTCATTTAAATGTTAGGTTGCTTTTTTTTTTTTAAAGAATAAAATTCATTATAGATACACTGACAGATTTTCTTAGCAGATGATGGTCTGTCTTTTAAAGAACAGGTTCCTCCTTCTTCCATCAGAATCTAGAAGAAAAACAAAACTTTTTAACAATTCCCAAGTATAAACAGTTAATACCCACTCATATCTCCCTTTTAATCTCACCAATTCATTTTACAGTACTTTACCCTTATATTACTTTAATTCTTTTTTTTTAAGTCTTAAAGAATTTTTTTTAAGATATTTATTTATTTGAGAGAGAGAATGAGAGAGAGAGAGTACATGAGAGGGGGGGAAGGTCAGAGGGAGAAGCAGACTCCCCGCCGAGCAGGGAGCCCGATGCGGGACTCGATCCTGGGACTCCAGGATCATGACCTGAGCCAAAGGCAGTCACCCAACCAACTGAGCCACTTTAATTCAACAAAGATCTTAAAACTACAAAGAAAAATTTGCCAGTGATGAACAATAACAAAATTTAAATATGTTTTGAAGCAGCAGGCAGCAGAATAGACACCTGCTAAGAAAACTGATGGAAAGGAAAGGCTTGAGGTAATCATAGTAAATGAAGTTCAAAGAGACAGAAATATGAAAGCAATCTGGAGATATATTCTGTCAAATTGGATATCTTAAGTTAGATATCAGTTTATATATTTTCAGGTTTTTTAAATAATAAAAGCCCACAAAATATAAATTTTCTGTAAAACAAACCACTGGTTTTCATTTTCATCAATTTCTATGAAATTTCTAATTTTCATTTTCCATTTTTTTTCTCTTTTTCTTTTTAAAACCCAGAGTGTTTAATTTCCAAGAAGGTAAGGAGGTTAAACATCTTTTGTTGTTGTTGATTTCCAACTCAGTGAATTATTAGAGACTGTGACTATGAATTTCTCCTTAGACAAATGTCAATCTTTCTTTATGGCTTACTACATGAATTATACTTGCAAATGTATCATGGACTTAGAAAAAATATATATTTTCTTTTGGTAAGACAGAGTGTTTTAATAAAGACAGGTAGGATAAAGGAGAAACTGTCTAGCTGTTCACCAAACTATTTCCCTTTCCTCTTACGCATACAGCTAGACTACATTTCCTAGCCTCCCTTGGAGTTGGTTTGGACATGTGATTTAAGTTCTGGTCATGGGCAAAAGTGGTGTACACCACTACTACTCCTGGCCCATAAAAATTTTCTCCACAATCCTCTACTTCTGTTTCCCTTCTGCTATCTGATATGAACATACACTATAAGTGTGGAAACCACCAGTTAAAGACAGCAAAGCCCCCATCAGCTTGGGGTCCTGAATAACTTTACGGAGCAGAGCCTCTTCTCTAACCTCATTATTCAATCATTTAAAAAGTATTATATTCAACTCTTAAAACGCTCCAGTCCCAAACTTGCACCACAACACAAAGTTGAGACAGTTATACAGACCCCAAGGCAAGCACATAAACCAATACCTACATCAGATCTGTTTATAGAGGATAAATGACAGAAAAGATCATCCCAAAGAGAAGAAACTAAGTTATTCAAAGAATTTCTCCCATATCCCAGGAGAACAAGCCTTCACAATCCCTGCCACGCTGGATTTCATAATTGGTATTGGTATTGGTAAAAGAAAATACCAAACATAATTGGTATGGATCAGTAACTCTGTATTTCCTCTTCTTCTGTTTTCTGAATGAGTTTTCTACTGCATTTTGCTCTGATACTATATATTTTATGTGACAGGCTTCTAATTTAACATACATCTAGAGGCCTACTGAAATACTCTCCAAAGACTGTAGAGCCTAGCAGGCACCATCCTCACACTCTCCTTCTGCTTTGTTCCAGGTCATGAGTACTGCCTGAAAACACTCCTGATGCACACATCTAGAATCCCAGTTTTTGCAGCTACCACCCATGGGATGTCCCTTGATCATCAGCTCCGATAGCCAATGGGCTTTATGTATGCAGGTCCCACAGGACTGTAACAAACAGAAAAAGAGTTCTTAATCAGCTACCCACCATGGGAACAGTGATGAGGCAGCTGACTGAAACACCCATTTCTTCTGTGAAAGAGGCCTATATTAGCTTATCTTCATACCTGTGGCCAGAGGAGCAAGCTTTTAATTAAACACATATCGAGGAGGCACCTGAAATCCTCTCCAGATTCTGTGGAGGCCAGCAGGTACCACCTTCATCTTCCTTTTGCCTTACCCCAGATTGCTGGTGTCTCTAAGAAAGGAGCTTATACAAACACCCAGCATCCCAGCTTTTGTGGTTGCTACTCAGAGGACACCTCCTTGATAGCCTGGTTCTGAAGGCCAGCAGGGCTTAGGTTCACAGATTCAACGGGATGACAGCAAACAAAGAAATGCTTCTTTTTTTTTTTTTTTTAAGAATTTATTTATTTATTTGAGAGAGAGAATGAGAGACAGAGAGCGCGAGAAGGAAGAGGGTCAGAGGGAGAAGCAGACCCCCCCGCTGAGCAGGGAGCCCGATGTGGGACTCGATCCAGGGACTCCAGGATCATGACCTGAGCTGAAGGCAGTCGCTTCAACTGAGTGGCAGTTGGCTCAACTGAGAAGGAAGAGGGTCAGAGGGAGAAGCAGACCCCCCGCTGAGCAGGGAGCCCGATGTGGGACTCGATCCAGGGACTCCAGGATCATGACCTGAGCTGAAGGCAGTCGCTTCAACTGAGGCAGTGGCTCAACTGAGCCATCCAGGCACCCCCAAAGAAATGCTTCTTAACTGGCTATCCCACCAGCGCTTAGTGCAGAGGGTACAGACAGATGCCTATCTCAAAGTCTGGCCATGAAAGAAGTACATTTGCATACTTTTAAAGCTCCCACCTGAGGGTGCGGCTTCCAGTGAAACTGAATCTGAGTACTGACTGAGATCCTTCCCATTGGGACACTGGCAGGTTTTGGCATACCCTCAACTACTGGGAACTACTAAAAATAAAGTAGGCTACTTGGAAAATCACAAAGGTTTGAGATGCAACCAAGAGATAGGGCAGGGTTGAAACATAGGTTTTATTTCCTACTGAAGGCCCCACCTTCAGGACTAAGAGAGGTGTCTGTTTTATCTAACACGTAGAAACAAACACAGAATCAAAGCAAATGAAGACACCGAACAATATGTTACAAACAAAAGAACAAGATAAAGCCTCAGAAAAAGACCTCAGTGAAATGAAGATAAGTGATTTTCCCAGTAAGAGTTCAAAATAACAGTCATAAAGATGCTCTCACTGAGATCAGGAGAACAATGCAAGAACAAAGTGAGAATTTCAACAAAGAAACAGAAAATAAAAGAAAATACCAAACAGAAATCACAGAGCTAAAGAATATAGTAACTTAACTGAAAAATATTAATAAAAGCATTAACAGAAAACTTGATGAAGCCAAAGAAAGGATCAGGAACTCAAAGAAAGGGCAGTGGAATTTGTCAAATCAGAGGAGCAACAACAAAAAGAAATTAAAGAAAGTGAAAATAGCATAAGGCACTTACGGGACAATATCAAATAAACCAGTATTTATATTATAGAAGCCCCAGAAGGAAAAGGAGACGGGGACAGAAAATGTACTTGAAATTATGGCCAAAAACTTCCCTAACCTGGGAAAGGAAATACAGTTCCAAATAAGCTGAAACCAAAGAAACCTCCAAATAAGCTGAACCCAAAGAAACAACACCAAGACACATAATTAAATGATGTTTTGTAATTAAATTACAAGAAGAAAATTTTTAAAAGCAACAAAAGAAAAATACCTTGTAATATACAGGTAAACCCCACAAAACTTATCAGATTTTTCAACAGAAACTTTGCAGGCCAAAAGAAAGTGGCATGACATATTCAAAGTGCTGAAAGGAAAAACTACCAACCAAAAATATTCTACCCAGCAAAGCCGTCCTTCTGAATAGGAGAGATAAAGAGCTTTCCAGATAAGCAAAAAGCTAAAAGAATTCATCACTAGACTTGGCTTTACAAGAAATGTTAAAGGGATTTCTTGAAGCTGAAATAAAAGGTATCAATTAGTAACAAGAAAACATGAAAGTACAAACTTGCTGGTAAAGGAAAATATATACTAAAATTCAGAATAATGTAAAGGGGGTGGGTTAATCACTCACAAGGCTAGTATGAAGGTTAAAGACAAAAGTAGTAAAAACAACAATTACAATAATTTGTTAATAAATACGTACGACCAGGGGGAGGAGGAGCAAGATGGCAGAGGAGTAGGAGAACTAAATTTTGTCTGGTCCCAGTAATTCAGCTAGATAGGGATCAAACCATTCTGAACATCTATGAACTCAACAGGAGATCGAAGAAAAGAATAGCAGCAACTCTCTGAACAAAAAAGCAACCGCTTTCTGGAAGGCAGGAGTACAGAGAAGTGAATCCGAGGCAATATTGGGGAAGACAGACAGCAGGGGAAGAGGGCCTCTGTCGGCTGCTACCAACAAATGACAGAGCAGTGGAGCACAAAATCGGACTTTTAGAAGTCGGCTTCACTGAGGGACGTCGCTCCAGTGGCTAAGCGGGGGGATGGAACCCTCGCTGGGACAGTGTGGTCTCAGGACCCTCGGGGTCACAGACCAGGGTGCCTGTGTGCGGCAGAGCTCCCAGGTATCCGAGCAGGGAAGCCGGCTGCAAAGACAGAGCCGAGGAGTGGGCTCTTGGCTCACGGTTGCCATAAACCGTGATCCGTGGCACAGTTGGGCCACTGCTCCTCCAGCAGGGACCCAACAAACGGCAGATCCAAGGAGACTCCCCTTCCTCCCCCGGGAGGAGCGGCGCAGGAGCACACCGCAGGGATCTGCTGGGCTTGGAGACTCCAAACAGGGTCGTGAGTGAGAGACAGAAATGCTTGGTCACAGGCCGGGTGACCACGGAGTGCGGCCAGAGACCGGGGAGACGGGAGTGATTGACTTTTCTCTGGGGACTCACTGAGGAGTGGGGCCCGAGCTTTCGGTTCCTCCAGGGCAGAGATTGGGAGGCTGCCATTTTTACTCTCATCCTCCAAAGCTCTACAGAAAGCTTGTAGGGAACAAAAGCTCCCGAGAGCAAACCCGAGCAGATGACTTAGCCCGGACCCGGCAAAGGTGGGGCAATTCCGCCTCCAGCAAAGACATCCGAAAACCACAGCAACAGGCCCCTCCCCCAGAAGATCAGCAAGAAGAGCCAGCCAAGACCAAGTCTACCTATCAATGAGAACAGCAGAATTCCAGCGCTAGGGAAATACTGCACATAGAATTCATGGCTTTTTCCCATGATTCTTTAGTCTTTCAAAGTTAATTTTTTTTTAACTTTCTTTTTTCTATTTTTTTCTTGTTGAATTTCTCTTTTTCCCTTTTTCAACCAACATCTTATCAATCCCTTATTTAAAAAATCTTTTTTATTTTTCATTTTTAGAGTCATATTCTATCTCTTCATACTTAACCTTATTTTTGGTGTGTGTGTCTATATATATATGTGTGTGTGTATATATATATACATATATATACACACACATATATATATAAGTTTTTCTCTCTTTAAAATTTTGGGATACAGTTTCTTCTAACAAACCAAAATATACCCTAAATCTCTAGTGTATGGCTTTGTTCTAGTCTCCTGCCTGATCACATTCTCTCCCTTATTTTTTTTTAAATCCTCTTCTTTTTTCAACCAACATTTTTTTTAAGATTTTATTTATTTATTTGACAGAGACACAGTGAGAGAGGGAACACAAGCAGGGGGAGAGGGAGAGGGAGAAGCAGGCTTCCCGCGGAGCAGGGAGCCCAATGTGGGGCTCGATCCCAGGACCCTGGGACCATGACATGAGCCGAAGGCAGAGGCTTAATGACTGAGCCACCCAGGCACCCCTCAACCAACTTCTTATAAATTCCTGTTATAAAATATTTTATAATTTTCATCTTTACATTCATATTCCATCCCTTCATATTAACCCTTATTTTTGTACATCTATTTTTCTTTCTTTAAAATTTTGGGAGGCACTTTCGTCTAACAGACCAAAATATGCCCAAAATCTAGTGTGTGGCATTAATCTATGCACCAGCCTGATCATATTTGACCATATTCTGTTTTTTTTTTTATTTGTTTGTTTTTATCTTTACCTTTTTCTTTTTCTTTTTTTTTCTTTTTTCTTTCTTTCTCTTTCTTTTCCCCCAGTTTCAGGTCTCTTCTGATTTGTTTAGTGTATATTTTTCTGGGGTCGTTGTTACCGTTAGCATTTTGTTCTCTCATTCATCTATTCTCCTCTGGACAAAATGACAAGATGCAAAAAATCACCTCAAAAAAGAAGAACTAGATGCAGTCCCGACTGCCAGGGACCTAATCAATATGGACATTAGTAAGATGTCGGAACTAGAGTTCAGAATGAAGATTTTAAAGATACCAGCTGGGACTGAAAAAAGCATGGAAGATATTAGAGAAACCCTTTCTGGAGAAATAAAAGAACTAAAATCTAACCAAGTCAAAATCAAAAAGGCTATTAGGAGAACAGATCAACGAAACTAGGAGCTGGTTCTTTGAAAGAATTAACAAGACTGATAAATCCCTGGCCAGACTTACCAATAAGAAAAGAGAAATGACCCAAATCAACAAAATCATGAATGAAAGAGAGATCACAACCAACACCAAAGACATACAAACTGTTATAAGAACATATTATGAGCAACTATATGCCAGCAAATTAGATAATCTGGAAGAAATGGATGCATTCCTAGAGATGTATCAACTACCACAACTGAACCAGGAAGAAATAGAAAACCTGAACAGACCTATAACCACTAAGGAAATCGAAGCAGTCATCAAAAATCTCCCAACAAACAAAAGCCCAGGGCCAGATGCCTTCCCAGGGGAATTCTACCAAACATTTAAAGAAGAATTAATATCTATTCTTCTGAAACTGTTCCAAAAAATAGAAACGGAAGGAAAACTTCCAAACTTGTTTTATGAGGCCACCATTACCTTGATCCCCAAAGCAAAGACCCCATCAAAAAGGAGAACTACAGACCAATGTCCTTGATGAACATGGATGCAAAAATTCTCACGAAAATACTAGCCAATAGGATCCCACAGTACATTAAAAGGCATATTCACCACGACCAAGTGGGATTTATCCCTGGGCTGCAAGGTTGGTTCAACATCCGCAAATAATCAATGTGATACAATACATTAATAAAAGAAAGAACAAGAACCACAGGACCCTCTCAAGAGATGCAGAAAAAGCATTTGACAAAGTACAGCATCCTTTCTTGATCAAAACTCTTCAGAGTAAAGGGATGGAGAGTACATACCTCAATATCATAAAAGCCATCTACGAAAAACCCACAGCCAATATCATTCTCAGTGGGGAAAAACTGAGAGCTTTTCCCCTAAGATCAGAAACACAGCAGGGATGTCCACTATCACCACTGCTATTCAACATAGTATGAGAAGTCCTAGCCACAGCAATCAGACAACAAAAAGAAATAAAAGGCATCCGAATCAGCAAAGAAGTCAAACTCTCACTCTTTGCAGATGAAATAATACTTTATGCAGAAAACCCAAAAGGCTCCACTCCAAAACTGCTAGAACTCATACAGGAATTCAGTAAAGTGGCAGATATAAAATCAGTGCAAAGAAATCAGTGGCATTCCTATACACCAACAAGACAGAAGAAAGAGAAATTAAGGAGTCAATCCCATTTACTATTGCACCCAAAACCATAAGATACCTAGGAATATATCTAACCAAAGAGGCAAAGAATCTGTACTCAGAAAACTATAAAATATTCATGAAAGAAATTGAGGAAGACACAAAGAAATGGAAAAACGTTCCATGCTCATGGATTGGAAGAACAAATATTGTGAAGATGTCAATGCTACCTAGAGCAATCTACACATTCAATGCAATCCCCATCAAAATGCCATCCACTTTTTTCAGAAATGGAACAAATAATCCTAAAATTTGTATGGAACCAGAAAAGACCCCAAATAGCCAGAGGAATGTTGAAACAGAAAAGCAAAGCTGGTGGCATCACAATTCCAGACTTCAAGCTCTATTACAAAGTTGTCATCATCAAGACAGTACGGTACTGGCACAAAAACAAGATACATAGATCAATGGAACAGAATAGAGAGCCCAGAAATGGACCCTCAAATCTATGGTCAACTAATCTTTGACAAAGCAGGAAAGAATGTCCAATGGCAAAAAGACAGTCTCTTCAACAAATGGTGTTGGGAAAATTGGACAGGCACATGCAGAAGAATGAAACTGGACCATTTCCTTACACCACACACCAAAATAGACTCAAAATGGTTGAAAGACCTAAACGGGAGACATGAGTCCATCAAAATCCTAAAGGAGAACACAGGCAGCAACCTCTCTGACCTCAACCGCAGCAACTTCTTCTAGAAACATCGCTAAATGCAAGGGAAGCAAGGGCAAAAATGAACTATTGGGACTTCATCAAGTTAAAAAGCTTTTGCACAGCAAAGGAAACAGTCCACAAAACCAAAAGACAACCAACAGAATGGGAGAAGATATTTGCAATGACATATCAGATAAAGGGCTAGTATCCAAAATCAATAAAGAACTTATTAAACTCAACACCCAAAGCCAATCAAGAAATGGGCAGAAGACATGAACAGACATTTTTCCAAAGATGACATCCAAATGGCCTACAGACACATGAAAAAGTGCTCAACATCGCTCAGCATCAAGGAAATCCAAATCAAAACCTCAATGAGGTACCACCTCACACCAGTCAGAATGGCTAAAATTAACAAGTCAGGAAATGACAGTTGTTGGCGGGGATACGGAGAAAGGGGAATCCTCCTACACACTTGATGGGAATGCAAGTTGGTGCAGCCACTCTGGAAAACAGTATGGAGGTTCCTCAAAAAGTTGAAAATAGAGCTACCATACGACTCAGCAATTGCACTACTGGATATTTACCCCAAAGATACAAATGTAGGGATCCGAAGGGGTACGTGCACCCTGATGTTTATAGCAGCAATGTCCACAATAGCCAAACTATGGAAAGAGCCAAAATGTCCATCAACAGATGAATGGATAAAGAAGAAGTGGTAGATATATACAATGGAATATTATGCAGCCATCAAAAGGAATGAAATCTTGCTATTTGCAATGACGTGTATAGAACTGGAGGGTATTATGCTGAGTGAAATAAGTCAATCAGAGAAAGACATGTATCATATGACCTCACTGATATGAGGAATACTTAATCTCAGGAAACAAATTGAGGATTGCTGGAGTGGTGGGGGTGTGGGTGGCATGGGGTGGCTGGGTGATAAGACAATGGGGAGGGTATATGCTATGGTGAGTGCTGTGAACTGTGTAAGACTGATGAATCACAGACCTGTACCTCTGAAACAAATAATACATTATATGTTAAAGACAAAAAAAAGGAAGATAGTAGAAAGGGAAAAGTGAAGGGGGGGAATTCAGAAGGGGAGACGAACCATGAGAGACTGTGGACTCTGAGAAACAAACTGAGGGTTCTAGAGGGGAGGGGGCGGGGGGATGGGTTAGCCTGGTGATGGGTATTAAAGAGGGCACATTCTGCATGGAGCACTGGGTGTTATATGCAAACAATGAATCATGGAACACTACAGCAAAACTAATTATGTAATATATGGTGATTAACATAATAAAATAAAATTTAAAAAAAAGAGACAATGAAAGTCATTATCTAATGAAATAGGGATGAATCCGAGAAGAGGATGCAACATTTGAAAATATATAAGCACGTGACATAGGAGTATCTAAATACATAAAGCAAATATGAACAGACCTAAAGAGAGAACTAGCAATATAATAATAGTTGGGAACTTGAATACCCCACTTTCATCAATGGATAAATCCTCCAGACAGAAAATCAATAAGGAAACATTTGCCTTCAATGACACTTTAAACCAGATGTACTAAACAGGTATTTACAGAGCATTTCATTCAAAAACAATAGCATATACATTCTTCTCAAGCACATATTGAATATTTTCCATGATAGATTGTATTTTAGGCCAAAAAACAAGTCTTAATAAATTTAAGAAGACTGAAATCATAATGTTATGAAAATAAAAATTTCAAGAAGGAAACTGGAAAATTGATAAATATATGGAAATTAAACAACATGCTCCTAAACAACCAATGGCTGAAAAAAATGTAAATAACAAAGATCAGAGTGGAAATAAATGAAACAGAAACTAAAAAGACAATAGAAAAGATTAATGAAACTAAGAGCTGGTTGTTTGAAAATATAAAAAAAAATTGACAAACTGTTAGCTATCAAAAGGGAAAAAAGAGGACTTAAAATCAGAAATGAAAGAGATGTTATAACTGATAAAAGAAAAACAGATCACAAGAGACTACTAAGAACAATAATAAACCAATAAACTGAATGACCTAGAAGTAATTAGTGAAATTCCTAGAACATACAATCTACCAAGATTGATTCAGTACGAAATTGAAAATATGAATACACCAGTTACTGGTAAAGAAAAACTTCCCAACAAGCAAAAGTCCAGAACCAATGGCTTCACTGGTGAATTCTATCAAACTACCAAACATTTAAAAAAGAATTACTATCAATCCTTAACAAACTTTATGAAGCCAACATCACCCTGATATGAAAACCAGAGAAGGACACTACAAGAAAATAAATTATAGGACAATATCCTTAATGAACATAGATTCAAAAATCCTTGAAAATATTAGCAAACTGTATTTAACAATACATTAAAAGGATTATATGCCATGATCAAGTGGGATTTATTCTAGGATTGTAAAGATGGTTCAACACTGAAGGATAAAAATCATATGATCATCTCAAAACTGAAGAAAAGCCATTTGACAAAATTCAACAATGATTAAAACTTGCAACAAAAGAGATAGAGGGAACATACCTTGAAAGAATAAAAACCATATATGTTCAGCCTATAGCTAACATCATACTCAAGAGTAAAATGCTGAAAGTTTTTCCTCTAAAATCAGAAACAATACACAGATGTCTACTCTCACCACTTTTATTCAACATAATACTGGAAGTCCTAGTTAGAGCAATCAGGCAAGAAAAAAAAAAAGCATCCAATACAGAAAGGAACAATTAAAAATACCTTCATTGCAGATAACATAATATTATATACAGAATAGCCTGAACATTCCACCAAAAAGCTGTTAGAAATAATAAATTCAGTAAAGTTTCAGGTTACATAATCAATACACAAAATCAGGTGCACTTGTATACACTAATAATGAACTATCAGAGAAATTAAGGAGATAATCCCATTTACAAGTGCATCAAAAAGGATAAAATACCTAGGAATAAATTTAACCAAAGAGGTAAAAGATCTGTACACAGAAAACTGTAAGACACTGATGAAAGAAACTGAAGACACAAATAAATGGAAAGATAATCTGTGCTCATGAATTGGAAGAGTTTATCTTGTTAAAACGTCCATACTAACCAATGCAGATCCAATACAATCCCTATCAAAATTCCAGTGATACTTTTCACAGAACAAATAATCCTAAAGTTTGTATGACCATAAAAAACCCTGAATAGCCAAGGCAATCTTGAGAAAGAAGAACAAAGCAGGAAGCATCACCTTTTCTAATTTCAAACAACATTAGAAAGCTACAGTAATCTAGGGGTGCCTGGGTGGCTCAGTCATTAAGCATCTGCCTTCAGCTCAGGTCATGATCCCAGGGTCCTGGGATCGAGCCCCGCATCAGGCTCCCTGCTCTGCGGAAAGCCTCCTTCTCCCTCTCCCATTCCCCCTGCTTGTGTTCCCTCTCTCACTGTGTCTCTCTCTGTCAAATAAATAAATAAAATCTTTTTTTTTTTTTTAAAAAGAAAGCTACAGTAATCTGGGGAACCTGGGTGGCTCAGTCGGTTAAGCGTCTGCCTTCAGTTCAGGTCATGATCCCAGGGTCCTGGGATTGGGTCTAGCATTTTTTGGCTCCCTGCTCAGCAGGGAGTCTGCTTCTCCCTCTGCCTCTCCCCACTGCTCGTGCTCTCTAATAAATATTTTTTTTAAAAAAAGCTACAATAATCAAAACACCTCTCCCCAATGCTCGTGCTCTCTAATAAATATTTTTAAAAAAAAAAAGCTACAATAATCAAAACAGTATGGTACTGGCATAAAAACAGGCACTGACCAATGCAACATGATAGAAAGCTGAGAAGAAAATACATACATAATGGCCAATTAATTTACAACAAAGGAGCCAAAAATGCACAATAGGGGAAAGACAGTCTCTTCAATAAATGGCGCTAGGAAAACTGGATAACTACATGCAAAAGAATGAAAGTGGACCCCTATCTTACACTATATACAAAAATTAACTTAAAATGAAATAAAGACCTGAACATAAGACCCAAAACCATAAAGCTGCTAGAAGAAAACACAGGGGGTAAAGGTCCTTGACATTGATCTTGACAATGATTTTTTTGGATTTGACACCAAAAACAAATGCAATTAAAGCAAAACTAAACAAGTGAGACTACATCAAACTAAAAAACCTGTACACAGCAAAGAAAACAATCAACAAAATGAAAAGGCAACCTACAGAATGGGAGTAAATATTTGTAAACCATTTATCTGATAAGGGGTTAATATCCAAAATATGTAAAGAACTCATACAACTCAAAGCAAAATACCAACAATCTAATTAAACAATGGGCAGAGGAACTGAACAGACTTTTACCCAAAGAAGACATACAGATGGCCAACAGGTACACAGAAAGGTGCTCAATATCATGAATCATCAGGAAAGTGCAAATCAAAACCCCAATGAGACAGCACCTCACATTTGTTAAAATGGCTAATACCATAAAGACAAGAAATAACAAGTACTGGCAAGGATGTGGAGAAAGGGACACCCCTGTCTACTGCTGGTGGGAATGTAAATTGGTCAGCCATATGGAAAACAGTATAGAGTATCCTCAAAAATTAAAAACAGAACTACCGTATATGATCCAGCAATTCCACTCCTAGTAATTTTTCCAAAGGAAATGAAGAGAGTAACTCGAAGTGATTATCCTCACTCCCTTGTTCATTGCCATTATTTATAATACCTAAGACATGGAAATGAACCAAGTGTCCACAGATGGAAAAATGTATAAAGATGTGGTATACATATGCAATAGAACATTATTCAGCTATATTAAAGAAGGAAATCCTGCCATTTGCAACAACATGAACGGACCTGGAGGGCGTTAATGCTAAGTGAAATATGTTAGACAAAGAAAAACAAATACCATATAATCTCACTTACATGTGCAATCTAAAAAAAAAAATTAAATACAAACTCATAGATTCAGAGAACAGACTGGTGGTTTCCAGAGGTGGGGTATAGGCAAAAGGGATGAAGGCTGTCAAAAAATACATACTTTCAGTTATAAAATAAAGAAGTCCTGGGGATGTAATGTACAGCATGGTGACTATAATTAGTAAAACTGTATTATATATTTGAAACTTGCTAAGAGAGTAGATCTTAAAAGTTCTCATCACAAGAAAAAACAGATTTTTAACTGTGGTATGGTAATGGATGTTAACTAGACCTATTCTGATGATTATTTCACAGTTTATACATATATCAATCATTATGTTGTAGTACACATGAAAGTAATAAATTGTTATATGTAATTAAATCTTAATAAAAATAATTATACTCTTCCAAGACCTTTTTCTTTCATATTCCCTTCCACATCCAACAAAAGGATCTTGGACCATGACTACTCTTTCCATTCCCTACTATCTGCCATCCAAGATGGAATTTTGTTTTTTCTGTATGCTTGTTTCTTCATTAATTCTGCCTTAGTAGAAACTACCTGTTCTGATTTTATGCAGCCACTGGGCAGGCACAACTCTGCCTTTCTTCTGCTTCTACCTCTTCTTCCTTTCCTATTTTGACTCCTCCCTTGGTTGCTCTTGCAGAATTTAAGATTTTAACCAGGGTTTTCACTATACCTTTAGCCCTGCCCATACATCACAAATTAAAACTCCATGCTGATCTACCCAAAGAACTCCTCATAGCACCGGATTCCCTTCAGGCTCTACCAATGTGCTTATTTTCTTTCCTGACTTGCTCTAGCCACATTCAAGCTGCCATAAATGTAGTCAAACAGAGTTTGTTTTTTAAGTATTCTAAACTGCTGACAATTCCTTTGAGAGAGTATATCTATATTATTCTTTTTGGGAAAATAGAAGTTCCAGGAGTCACAGGACAGCATCTGATATTATTGACCATATTCCTCCTCCTTGAAAATCTATTTTTCTTTTCTACCATTCTTTTAGTAGAATTCCTCAAACCTGTCTAACAATTCATTTTGTCTCTTCTTCTGGATTCTCTTCTACTACGTGTCCTTCAACTTTAAATGTTGTGGTTTCTCAGAACTCTTTGCTCTTGTTCTAAAATTTTCTCTTAGAAATCACATATGTATACATAAATGTATTGAATTACCACCTATTCACTGAATACAAAAAGCCTCTTCTGACTGCAAGCTCTGTATATATAAACGGCTACAACACATCTTCATGTATATCACAGATTTTTCAGAAAACTTCAATCAACCTCAACAGGTCAAAACTTAACTGATATTCTCTTGGAAATCTCTCCCTCTGAATTAGAGTAATGCTAGGTATAAAAAGAAATCACAAAATATATAATGCGTAACACAATTATTTCTTCCTCATGTAATAATCTAAAATAAGTTTTCCAGTCAGTAGGTAATTTTCTTCCATCCAGTGATTTAGAGACTCAGTCCCTCCCATCTTGTGGCTGCAAACATAATCCTTAGGGCTTCACTACCACCTAGCCCTCACAAGAAGGATGACACAGAGAAGGAATCTCCACTTTTTGTAGTGCATGAAAATAATGCACATCACTTCTGATAACATTCTATTATTGAGCCACATGGCCAAATTTAGATGAATGGAAGATTAGGGAAAGTGTTCCTTGGCAGGGTAGCCCTTTCATATTAACAGCTCTATTCTATAAAAGAGGGTACATAAAATTTGGTGGAGAGTTAACCTTTTCTGCAACCATCTCTCATGTTTTCAATCTTGGTGAATGGCATCATCCCATCAACTACCCATTTACCCAAATCATAAATACAGGTCTTTAATTTTTTCCTTCTCACTTAACTAATCATCAAGGTTCTCTCAAATCTAGATCTTCTAAATCTCTGTGATAGCTCCTCCCTGTTTCCATCCTCACTGCCACTCAACTTTTTAATACCAGATGTTATCATATTCCTCTGCTAAAATTTTTTTAGTGGCTCTCTGTTTGATGATAGGAAATTAACCTGTTATATGTCATACAAGGTCTTTTATGACCTGGTCCTTTATAACGTCCAGAATTATTTCTTGCCATTCCTCCACCCCTTATAATTTATACTACAGTAGTAGCAATAACAGTAAGTAGAATGAAACAAATTACTTATCTAAAACAAGCTTTATTCCTTCACCTCTTAGTTTCTATCTATATTGCTCCTTCTTCATAGGATGAAGGAAGTTTGTCCATTTGGTAAACTTACTGACACCCAGATCAAAAGTTTTCTCCTCTATCACATCTTCCTCTGACTGCCCATGAAACTTAGAACTGCCTTTTTTATTATTTATTATTGAAGTATAACTGACATAAAGGATTATATTAGCTTTGGGTGTACAGCATACTCATTTGACAATTCTATACATTACTCAATGCTCACTATAACTATAGTTACCATCTGTCATCATACATTATTACAATATTACTGACTATATTTCCTATGCTGTACTTTCCATTTCCATGATTTATATCTTATTTATTTTATAATCCTCTTCACCTATTTTGCCTAACCCCACCAACCTCCCCTCTGGCAACCACCAGTTTGTTCTCTGTATTTAAAACTCTTGTTTTTTTTTTTTTGTTCATTCATTTTACTTTTTACATTCCACATATAAGTGAAATCATATGGTATTTGTCTTTCTCTGATTTATTTCACTTAGCATAACACTCTCTAGGTCCATCCATGTTGTCACAAATGGCAAGATCACATTCTTTTTTATGGCTAACATTCTACTGTGTGTACATGTGTGTACTCACACACACACATACATATATACATATCACAATTTCTTATTCATTCATCTATTGATGGACACTTGGGTTGCTTCCATATCTTGGCCACTGTATATAATGTTGCAATAAACACTGGGATGCATACATCTTTTCAAATTAGTATTTCTGTTTTTAAAACTTTTTGTTTTTAGATTTTATTTGATAGAGTGAGCGAGCGAAGAGTGAGCACAAGCAGGGGGCATAGGCAGAGGGAGAAGCAGGCTCCCCACTGAGCAGGGAATGAGATGTGGGGCTCAATCCCAGGACCCTGGGATCATAACCTGAGCCAAAGGCAGCCACTTAACTGACTGAGCCACCCAGGCACCCCATATTTCTGTTTTCTTTGGGTAAATACCCAGTAATGGAATTACTGGATTGTACAGTATTCCCATTTTTACTTTTTTAAGGAACTTCAATACTGATTTCCATAGTGGTTGCACCAATTTATATTCCTACCAACATGTTGGTGCCTGACCTTTTCAGAAGCATACCAAAAAGGAGTCATTCAGAGGTCCCTCTCTTAAATTATAAACAGCAGCCTTTTCAAATTCGGCTATTTTGCTCACAGCACGTGATAGAACGTGTAAGTAAAGCAAACAGCTAAATGACTGGCTACCTGGATGAATTTGATATGTATTTTATGAAACTGCATTCTCTACAAAGCAGTAAAAAGTCCATCTTAGGTACCAGAAGTACCCAAGGATTGTGTAAATCAAAGAATATGAGTTTGTAATTCAAGTTAATCTTTCAACAGCTAAAACTGAAAGGCTGGAACTCTCATAGGCAACTTTTAAATTTCTGCAGTTGAGGCTTCAGGGCAGGAAACCAAAAGTTTTGCACATATCGCTCATGAAAAAAATATTTTTAAGGAGTTCATTTTCAATATAAAAATTAAAAGTAATTCTCCACATCCTCACCAACACTTGTAACTTCTTGTCTTTTGGATACTGGCCATTCTGACTGGCTCATTGTGGTTCTGATTTGCATTTCCCTGATGATTAGTGACGTTGAGCATTTTTTCATGTGTTTTTTGGCCATCTGTTTGTCTTCTTTGGAAAAATGTCCATTCAGGTCCTCTGCTCATTTTTTAATCAGATTGTTTGCTTGCTTGGTGTTGAGTTGTATCAGTTCTTTATATGTTTTGGACAGTAACTCCTTATTGGACATATGTAATTTGTAAATATTTTCTCCCACTAAGTAGGTTGCCTTTTTATTTTGTTGGTGGTTTCCTTTGCTGTGCAAAAGCCTTTTATTTGGGTGTATCTTAGTTCACTTTCACTTTTGTTTCCCTTGCCTGAGGAAACATAGCCATATATATTTTGCTAAGGCTGAGAAGAACAAAACTGAAGGTATCACAATCCCAGATTTCAAGATATACTACAAAGCTACAGTAATCAAAACAGTATGGTACTGGCACAAAAACAGACACACAGATAATGGAACAGGAAAGAAAGACCAGAAATAAACCCATATCTATATGGTCAATTAATCTACAATCAAGGAGGTAAGAATATAGAATGTGGAAGAGTCTTTCCAATAAATGATATTTGGAAAACCGGACACCTACATGCCAAAGAATAAAAACAGACCATTTTTCCTACACCATATATAAAAATGAACTCAAAATGCATTAAAGACCCAAATCTAAGAACTGAAACCATAAAAATCCTAAAAGAAAATTTAGAAGTGTCTTTTACTGAGTTCCAACTGTCTTTTGTAAAAACCCCAACTGGAGCAATTGTATCTAAATGCACTAGGTTTTTTGTTTGTTTCAGTCTAGCTACTAGACTATAGCTTCCTAAAGATAGGTTCCCTGTCCTTTCATCACTGTATCTTTCATCAAATTGTGCATAATAGAATAAGCATCAGAAGAACAAAAACTTATTTCACCACTGTAGGCACAGTGTCTAGCATATAAAAGACACTCAATAAATTCTATTAAATTAATTCATAATATGCATTCAATGCATATTTATTGACGATAAAAAGAGAAAACAGTTAGTGTAGTAGAAAATATAGTGTCAAATAAGAGTCTGAAGGGCTCGGTTGAGCGTCAGCCTCTTGATTTCGGCTCAGGGTCTTGGGATCAAGCCCCACATCAGGCTTCCTGCTCAGTGGGGAGTCTGCTTGTCTCTCTACCTCTACCCTTCCCCCTGCTCTTTCTCTCTAAAATAAATTTAAAAATAATAAAATTTTAAAAAATAGTAAGAGTCTGAATACTGGTTTGAGTGTGTTACTTTGAACAAGTTATTTAATCTCTCTGAACTTGAGTCTCTTTTGCACTGCAGACCTTACAGAATCAGGCTCTTATAGATTAGAAATGAAGTACATAAAGCTCCTAGCACAAAGCCTGCACTGTTAACAATCATATACCCTTATTATGAGCAGCAGTTACAACTTACATAACCAATGTTTATAGCTCTTTCATTATTCTTAAACATATAACTATGTTGACCATAGCACATTGAAACCTAAATGTTTTCATCTTGGAAGAAATTTTATAGGACTTATAAAAAGAATTTTTAAAATATGTAGACTGGTTTGTCTTAAAGCATATTACAAGTTCTGAAAGGTGTTAATTTTATTTCTAAACCCAAGCTATAATTTCCCCAGAATAAAAAAATATATAACAAAGAAAAAGTATTAATCTCAGAAGAAATTTTTTTAATAAAAGCTAATTTTAAGTCAAAGTAAACTGCCAATACTAATATATGACATAATAACAACTGACTTAATTGGAAAGATAATGGAAGATGTACTTTACCTCACCAAATCCTAAGTCCCACGATTGCTTAGAATGCAATTCTTCCAAAGAGCTATTACCCCTAAGGATCATAAATAAGATGCTTTTAAAGTGTGCTTTATTTCCTGCCGAAAATTATTATTCTAAATTACGGTTTCCAAAGTTGGCTTCAGATCAGAATTATAAGGGAAGTTTTTTGAAAAACAAAGATTCATAAGCTCCAACCTAAAGAGCTTACTTATTATGTGTGGATCAAACTTGGTATTTTTAATTTTAAAAAGTCACCCCCTCAAGTGATGTGAACCTGAAGCCAGGCTTGGGAACCATGTTCTAAATCCCTTTCATAAGGTAAATTTTAAAATTCAAGGCCTACCATGTTGTTTTTCATTCACAAGTTTCTGAATATTTGGGAATTTGACAATAAAGCAGCTAATTTATTGATTTCATTAAATAAGCTGTGAATCTATATTTTAATTAATTTGTTGTGCCAATCCCATAAAAATAGCATCTATATACTCTTTTTATAGATATTTTAAATATTTCCATAAGAAAGTACTTTCAAAATAAAAATATATTCTAGTTCATGATTTTCAGTTACCAAGATCTGACTAAATCACAATTATTACCAAGAAAGTTTGGGCTATTCTGAAACCAGAAATTTTGTTTAATTCCCTATAATACCAGTCCCATAAAATGTTAATATGCTTATGCCATTACAGTTGAATTCTATCACTCTCTTGCTCTGACTCTATAATAACCAAACAACCTACCCATGGAGAGCTGAGCCAAAAGTTAGAAAATATGCTTACCATGCAAGTAAGCATTCCTATACATGTGACTCTTCTATTTCTTACTGTAAATCAATAAACTGCATTCTGGTGAGTCTGTAAGTTTCTTGAACACAGAAGTCAGTTTTCTCAAACCTAATTAATACTTAGATTCCAGTTATTTTTGCAATAGCAAATATAAGGCACCATACTCTCAAATGAGGTGATTATTACCAAGATTCTGACAGCTGAGAAGCCTTCCTTGAGGCTGGTCTACCCACCCTCAGAGAGCAATATGCCTACTCACTTTTCATCAATTCCAACATTCAACATGCATTATACTAATAGATCCTGATTTGTATTCCCCAGATTTACCTAAAAACTTACATATGATTCACTGGATATTTCTGGCTTCCATTCTGTGGTGTCTTCTCTTGGTAATCACTTTTAAATTTTCCTTTAAAAATAAAAGTATGCATTGAACTCAAAACCTTAACAGACACTATCTGTTTTTTAATTTGAAGCTTACAAACCACATAAAGAATAAAATTACTGATCCAAAAAGTCATATAATAGAATGTCATTGTTTCTAATTTCCTGTTCTTACACACACACACACACACACACACACACACACACACACACACACACAAATTGAAAACAAAAAATCCCAAAAGATTATGTTTTCCATGTATAACACTCACCTTTTTTTTCAAAGCTGGCTGCATAACAATTCTTTTCAAAAGATGTACTAAAAGTATTTCTATCATTATTGTGGTACTCTTTTTGATACCTCTTGTCTGGCTGACACTTTTCTGGATAACTTGTTTTATTAAAAGTAGAATTACTAAGAGCCAACACTGGATCTGTAAAAATTCTTCTAACGCATCTATCAGTTGAATCATTTTTATCGGAACTTGTGATTGCACAAATATCTCCCATACTGTCATAACCACACTTGTCAAAGGGTTTCTTTATCCTCTGTTGATCTATGCTTAATAAATTGATGACATTTTCACTAATAAAAGAGTTACAATTCTCTGATAAAAGGCTGGCTTTTGGCTGGTTCACACTTTCAAAAAAATTTGAAAGCTCTCTCCTATTTTCTCCCCAAATATGTTGTACTGACTGTTTTTCAGTAATGAAGTCTGACTGTCTTTGCTCATCCATGCTTCCACATTCTTCACCCATATCCACAACAGGTCTTCCAGTAAGGAAATTCCTACTGCCTGGACTTGAAGATAAATAAAAACATATTTAGCAAGAAAAACATACAGCATTTTCATTTCAAAACAATTAAATTCTTAGGGAACATACTGAATAACTACTAATATTTACCTAGACTAGGTTTTAATTTTTTTAATTTAAATTGCTTTGGGTAGAATTTTGGGTCGAATATTGCTTTGGGTCGAAATTTATCTAATGTACTCTTCTAGTACCTTAGTGAGTATAAAAATAATCTACACTTAGTTCAGTATTTCAAAATGAAAAATTAGCAAGGGTTCAATTTACTGTTATATTAAGAAAACAAAAACCTATAGTCTGTCTTGTCTTCTATCATAAGATCTAGTGAATAACCTAGACAATTACTGTATAGCTGCTGCTTCATTTAACCAGAGAAAGATATTTAAAGACTGTGCAGAGGAAAATTATCCTGTTAAAACATAAAATCAAATAGTCATAAGAATATCATAACAGATTTTTCTCAACCTAACAACTCTGAAGTTCCCAAGGCAGAAAAATGTGATACAAATGCATATATACTAAAGCCATGATATAAGATAAATTAGATGAAAAGGCTAGACTAGATAAATTTAAGTTCCTTTCTAATGCAGAAATCATAATTCTACTTTATGTCCAACTTGTATCAAATGAAAGCTATCATAGAACATAATTAGAAATCAAGATATTTCAAATTTTGTCACTCACTATCAACAAATTTACTTGGGGGCTGGGTTGTTCCAGAGCCTGGAGGTACCAAAGAAATACAGAAAAGAAATATAGGCCACTAGAATTCTGAAAGATTTTCCAATTTTATTTTTTAAATTATTTATTAAATACCTAAGAAGCAGTACACCTGTTGTGTTCCAGACACTATGCCATGTGTTGTGGACAGAGAAATAAAAGAATTCAATTTGCTATTAAGGAGAGAGAGATGTTTTACCCATGAATGTTGACAGATCACGATCCTACACTATTAATCAACACAGGTCTCATTGGTGTTTTGGGCAACATAATGCGAAATATTATGCCAAAAGGCATAACCTATAGTATGCAATAATATAATACATTAACACCAGAGAAATTTTTTTTACTCAAAACATAAATGTAAAGAAAGACTTATCTATGTATATTAAACAGATATTTAATGTATGCCTATTATGTGGTAGGGAGACAATACAGCTTATATTCTAGTTAAGGAAAATAATAATTAACCATTAATAAGTACAAAGGATAAAAGAAATACAGAAATAAACAAAGATAATTACAGTGCCTTTATAGATGCTACAAGATCATGTGATGGAATAACTTGTGTTAGAAGTCCTGTATCAGATAGTCTGGTCAGAAAAATCGTTAGTAAGGAAGTGATAAATAAGTGAAAGACACAGAATGGTTAAACATGTGAAGAAAGGAGTAAGCATATTCCAAAGGAATAGAATAATAAGCACAAATGCAAAATTTGCCACATATTTGAGGAACAAAAAGAAAAGAACAGGGGTGCCTGGGTGGCTCAGTCGGTTAAGCATCTGCCTCTGGCTCCGGTCATGATCCCAGAATCCTGGGATGGAGCCCCGAGTTGGGCTCCCTCCTCAGTGGGGAGTCTGCTTCTCCCTCTGCCCAGCCCCCCAGCTTGTGCTCTCTTTTACTCTCTCTCTCTCAAATAAAATCTTAAAAAAAGAAAAGAAAAAGAAAGATTGAATAGAATCAGTGAAGGAAAACCCATAAAAACCTATGACCTAAGTCTTAAAAGGGCCCAGATTATACAGAACTTAATATTTTTAATTCAAGCATAATTGTGTTATATTAATTTCAGGTATACAATGTAATGACTCAATAATTCTATGCATTATTCAGTGCTCATCATGATAAGTGTACTCTTAATCCCCTTCATCTATTTCACTCACCCCACCCACCCACTTCCCCTCTGGTAACCACCAGTTTGTTCTCTAAATTTAAGTATCTGGTCATCTGTCTCTTTCTTCTTTGTTCATTTGTTTTTAAATTCCACAAGAGTGAAATCATATGGTATTTGTCTTTCTCTAACTTGTTTCATTCAGCATTATACTATCTAGATCCATTCATGTTGTTGCAAATGGCAAGATTTCATTCTTTTTTATGGCTGAGTAATATTCCATAATGTGTATATATACATACACACACACACATCCTTTTTATCCACTATGGATGGACATTGAGTTGGTTCCATAATTTAGCCCTTGTAAATAATGCTGTAATAAACAAAGGGGTGCATACATCTTTCTGAATT
Source organism: Callorhinus ursinus (assembly GCF_003265705.2). Lineage (NCBI taxonomy): Eukaryota > Metazoa > Chordata > Mammalia > Carnivora > Otariidae > Callorhinus > Callorhinus ursinus. Next base: position 797,006 of record NW_027397089.1, read on the forward strand.
AGTGTTTTAAATTTCTTTGGATACCCAGTAGTTGAATTACTCAGTCATATGAATAGAGCTTTATTTTTTTAAAAGAACAATAAGAAGTACTGAAAGGTTCTAAATACAAAAGTAAAATTGACTTGCTTTTTGCCTTGAAAAATATCAGTTTGATTGCTAGGTGAATAAGTTTCAAAACTTCCAACTGGCCAATACGAAGCAAGAGGAACTAGACTTATCCTCCTGACTGACACAATTAAAAAACTGGACAAAATATATGAGATAAAAGTTTTCATACGTGGACCACCAGGTAGAACAGGATAATGATTTTTTTTTAAGATTTTATTTATTTTTTTGACAGAGAGAGAGACAGCGAGAGAGGGAACACAAGCAGGGGAAGTCGGGGAGGGAGATGCAGGCTCCCCACGGAGCAGGGAGCCTGATGCGGGGCTTGATCCCAGGACCCTGGGATCATGACCTGAGCTGAAGGCAGACACTGACTGAGCCACCCAGGCACCCCCAGGATAATGATTCTTGAGAAAGAAAGCAAATGAGGTGAACCCCATGATTGTTCCTAGCTTACTGCTTGCAGAAAGTATACAAGCCACAGAATATAAAGGGACAACCCAGTTAGAGCTCACAGATTCCCTTTGTTGAGAAAACAGAGCTGGGGGTTCAGAAAGAATACAGAGGATAGAGTTCACAGGGCAGATTATCATTAGGAGAGTGCTTCAAAGAGAGAGCACTCTAGAGATCTACAGCAAGTTCTCAAATCTTCAGGTAAGTACTGATCAGCACATGCATATGAAGAAATAATGCCCAAGGCTGGAGGTAGGGAGGAGAATAAAATATCTAACAGGATAAGATGGTACAAGTCCAGGAACTCACATACAGATGGGAAAATTTTGTGTTCCCATCAACCAGAGTGGAAAACCTCATAATTCAAAAGGAATCACAGAGTATTCAGAAAGGTATATTGCCTCAGCAGGGGGCAAAATTAACCATAAACTAAAGGTATATCTAGTCCTGCCTAACAAAATTTAAAGCAAGCCTCAATAAGATCATAGTATTTCCAAATAACTAAACTGTATCTAGAACAAAGCTTGGGATGATTTACAGGGATACAAAGATCTCCAGACACCACAAAGATGAAATTCAGAATTTACAGAATCCAAACAAAATTATCAGGAATACAAAGAAGTAAGTACAACCCATAATGAGAAGGAAAATCAATTATTAGAAACAGATCAAGAAATGACACAAATGATAGTATTTGTAGACATAGATATTAAAAAAGTTATCGTGCCTATATTCCCTATATTCAAGAAGATAGAGGAAAGACTGAGCATGTTGAAATAAATGCATGGAATATATAAAGAAAAGTTGAATGAAACTTACAGAGATGAAATATATACTGAACAGATTTTTCAGATGAGACATCAAAGAAGATACAACTAGTGATTTTGAAGATAAAGCAATATAATCTATACAAGGTAAAACACACAGAAAGAAAAATACTGAAAATATATGAACAAAGCATCAGTAAACTGGGACACAACTTCAAGTGGACTAATTTAATGTAATTTGAGTCCTCACAGAGGAAAAAGGAATCAGAAAAAATATTTTAAAAATTAATGGCTGAACTGTTTCCAAATTTGATAAAAATAGTAAGTCCACAGATTTAAGAAACGCCACACAGCCAAAACACAAAAAGTGGAAAGAAAATGAATATCCTAATCAATGGATAAAAATCCATGGTAGAACGTGCATGACAGAGAATCCATGATAGAAAAATCTTAAAAACAGAAAAATTATATTTTGTATATACAGATATTAAGATAAAAATGACAGCAAATTTCTAGTTAGAAACAATGCAAGTCAAAAGACATCTTTCAAAAAGAGTACAATAAAGAAGTACACAAACGATAAAAAGAATTCATCACTAGCAGACCTATACTAGAAGAAATTTTAAAGTCTTTAGAATTGAAGGAAAATGTCACCAGATGAAATTCTAGATCTACACAAAATCATCGAGACCACCAAAAATGGTAAATTTGTGCTTAAATATAAAAAATATGTTTTCTTATAACTCTCTTTAAAAAGAGCAATAATGTATTATTGGATTTGTAACATACATAGAAATAAAATATTATGAACATAACACAAAGGCCAGAATGGAGAAAAGAAAGCATACTATTATGTTGTTATACTATATGTGAAGTTGTATAACTTGAAGATAGACTGTGATAAATTAAAATATATACTATAAAGCAACCACTGAAAAACAAAACAGATATAAGTAATAAGCCAATAAAAGGGGTAAATTAAGTCATAAAAAACACTCAAACGAAATAAAGGCAGATAAAGAGGAAAAGGAAACATTATATGGGACAAATAAAAAACAAGAGAACAGACTTAGGGGCACCTAGATGGCTCATTCGGTTAAGCATCTGCCTTTGGATCAGGTTATGATCCCAGGGTCCTGGGATCAAGTCCCACATCAGGCTCCCTGTTCAGTGGAGAGTCTGCTTCTCCCTCTCCCTCAGCCTCTCATGAGAGAGCTCATGTGCTCTCTCGCTTGCTCACTCTGTCTTGTTCTCAAATAAATATCTTTTTAAAAAATTAAAAAAAAGAGAACAGACTTAAACCCAACCATATCAATTACCACATTAAATATAAACCATACTCTTGACCGTAACACAAGTCTCAATAAATTTGAAAGGATTCAAATCATACAAAGGATATTTCCTATCCACAATGGTATTAATTCAGAAAGATACAGGAATGCCTTAGGATTTCTAGGAACGAAACAACAAATTTCTAAGTAACTCATGGATTGAAAAAGAAATTAAAAGAAAAATTAGGAACACTTTCAACTGAATGAAAAAACATCAAAATTTGTAGGATGCAGGAAAAGGAGCAGTTAATGGACAATTTATAGCGTGAAAACACCTATATTAGAAAAGAAAAATGACTTCAAAGCAATGACCTCAGCTTTCACCCTGAGACAATAGAAAAAAACTAAATTAAATCCAAAGGAACAGGCAAAAGGAAATAAAGAGCAGAATTCAATGAAATAAAAAATAGAAAATAAATATGTGAAACTAAAAGATTATTCTGGGAGAAGATAAATAAAATTAGTAAGTCTCTATATCATAATGAGCAGGGGAAAATAAGGTAAAAAGATATATGTACTCCAATGTTCACTGAAGCATTATTTATAATAGCCAAGATATGGAAACAATCTAAGTGTCCATCAATGATAAATAAATGGATAAGGAAGGTGTGTGTGTGTGTGTGTGTGTGTGCGCGCGCGCGCGTGTGTGTGTATGTGTAATGGAATACTACTTACTATAAAAAAGAACGAGAGGAAGAGGCAAGATGGCGGAGGAGTAGGGGACCTCATTTCAGCGGATCCCTCAAATTTAGCTGGATATCTATCAAACCATTCTGAACACCCACGAAATCAGCCTGAGATATAAGAAAATATATCTGGAACTCTAAGAGCAGAAAAGTGAAGGCTTTTTGTAAGGTAGGATGTGTGGAGTATTGGAATGTGGGGAAGTATTGGAAGATAAATGGAGGAAGGAGGGAGCCTCCATAAGCTAGCTACTGCAAAGTGGTATAACACTGGAGCACAAAATCAGAACCCTTAGAAATCTGTTCCAGTCAGAGATATCCCTTTCTGAAAGGGGCCTGGGGGATGAATAGCTAGGGAGAGGAGCTTCCTTATATATGGAGTGAAGAACATCAGAATAACATCAGACCTATCCACAGAAACCTGGCAGGCCAGAAATGGCCAGTGAGATACATTGAGGGTACTAAATGACAAGAACATGCAGCCAAGAATACTTTATCCAGCAAGGCTGTCATTCAGAATGGAAGGAAAGATGAAGAGCTCCCAGGACAGACAGAAACTGAAAGAATATGTGATCACCAAGGCAGCCCTGCAAGAAATATTAAGGGGGACACTGTAAGTGAAGAGAGACCCCAAGAGTAATACAGACCATAAAGAAACAGAGACAATCTACAGAAACAGGGACTTCACAGGCAATACAATAGCATTAAATTCATATCTGTCAATAGTTACTCTGAATGTAAATGGGTTAAATGCTCCAACCAAAAGACACAGGGTATCAGATTGGATAAAAAAGTAAGAATCATCTTAGACCTAAAGACACCTCCAGAATGCGAGTGAGGAGGTGGAGAAGCATTTACCATGCTAATGGACCTCAAAAGAAAGCTGGGATAGCAATCCCCATAACAAACAAATTAGATTTTAAACCAAAGACTGTAATAAGGGATGAAGAGTGACACTATATCATACTTAAAGGGTCTATCCAACAAGAAGATCTAACAATTGTAAATATTTATGCCCCCAATATGGGAGCAGCCAATTATATAAACCAAAGTAAAGAAACATATTGATAATAATACATTAATAGTAGGAGATTTCAACACCCCACTCACAGCAATGGACAGATCATCTAAGCAGAAGACCAACAAAGAAACAAGAGCTTTGAATGACACAATGGACCAGATGGACTCCACAGATATATACACAACGTTCGATCCTAAAACAAGAGAATATTCATTCTTCTCAAATGCATATGGAACTTTCTCCAGAATAGATCACACACTAGGTCACAAATCAGGTCTCAACTGATACCAAAAGACTGAGATTATTCCCTGCATATATTCAGACCACAATGCTTTGAAACCGGAACTCAATCACAAGAAGAAATTTGGAAGGAACTCAAACACTTGGAGGTTAAAGAGCATCCTGTTAAAGAATGAACGGCTCAACCAGGAAATTAAAGAGCTTAAAAAATTCATGGAAACTAATGAGAATGAAAACACATGGGTTCAAAACCTCTGGGATACAGCAAAGGCGGTCCTAAGAGGGAAGTACACAGCAATTACAAGCCTTTCTCAAAAAACTAGAAAAATCTCAAATATACAAGCTAACCTTAAACCTAAAGGACCTGGAGAAAAAACAGCAAATAAAGCCTAAACCCAGCAGGAGAAGAGAAACAATGAAGAGTAGAGCAGAAATCAGTGAAATAGAAACCAGAAGAACAGTAGAACAGATCAACGAAACTAGAAGCTGGTTCTCTGAAAGAATTAAAAAAATTAATAAACCTCTGGCCAGACTTATCCAAAAGAAAAGAGAAAGGACCCAAATTAATAAAATCATGAATGAAAAGGGAGAGATCATGACCAACACCAAGGAAATAGAGACAATTTTAAGACTATACTATGAGCAACTATATGCCAACTAATAAATTAGGCAATCTGGAAGAAATGGATGCCTTCCTGAAAACTTACAAACTACCAAAACTGAACCAGGAAGAAATAAAAAATATGAACAGACCAATAACCAGTAAGGAAATTGAAGCAGTAATCAAAAATCTCCCAAAAAACAAGAATCTAGGGCCAGATGGCTTCCCAGGAGAATTCTACCAAATATTTAAAGAAGAAATAATACATATTCTACTGAAGCTGTTTCAAAAAATAGAAATGGAATTAAAACTTCCAAACTCATTCTACAAGGCCAGTATTACCTTGATCCCAAAACAAGCTAAAGACCCCTTCAAAAAGTAGAATTATAGACCAATATCCCTGATGAACATGGATGCCAAAATACTCACCAAGATACTAGCAATAGGATCCAACAGTACATTAAAAAAAGGATTATTCACCACAACCAGGTGGGATTTATTTCTCGGATGCAAGGGTGGTTCAACATTTGCAAATCAATCAACATGACAGATCACATTAATAAAAGAAAAAACAAGGACCAAATGATCCTCTCAATTTATGCAGAAAAAGCATTTGACAAAATACAGCATCCTTTCTTGAATAAAAGTCTTCAAAGTACAGGGATAGAGGGAACATAGCTCAATATTATAAAAGCCAACTATGAAAAGCCCACTGCAAATATCATTCTCAAAGGGGAAAAACTGAGAGCTTTTCCCTTAAGGACAGGAACATGACAGGGACGCCCACTCTCATCACTATTGTTCGACTTAGTACTAGAAGTCCTAGCCTCAAAAATCAGACAACAAAAAGAAATAAAAGGCATTCAAATTGGCAAAGAAGAAATCAAACTCTCTCTTTTCGCAGATGACATGATTCTTTATGTAGAAAACCCAAAAGACTCCACCCCAAAATTGCCAGAACTCATACAGGAATTCAGCAACATGGCAGGATAGAAAATCAATGCACAGAAATCAGTTGCATTTCTACGCACTAACAATGTGGCTGAAGAAAGAGAAATTAAGGAATTGATTCCATTTACAACTGTACCAAAAACCATAAGATACCTAGGAGTAAACCTAACCAAAGAGGTAAAGGATCTGTACTCTAGAAACTACAGAACACTTATGAAAGAAATTGAGGAAGACATAAAGAGACAGAAAAACATTCCATGATCATGGGTTGGAAGAATAAACATCACTAAAATGCCTGTGCTGTCTAGAGACATCTACACATTCAATGCAATCCCTATAAAAATACCATCGGCATTTTTCACAGAGCTGGAACAAACAATCCTAAAATTTGTATGGAACCAGAAAAGACCCCAAATAGTCAGGGGATTGTTGAAAAAGAAAACCAAAGCTGGGGGCATCACGTTGCCCGATTTTAAACTTTATTACAAAGCAGTGATCACCAAGACAGCATGGTACTGGCACAAAAACAGACACATAGATCAATGGAACAGAATAGAGAGTTCAAAAATGGACCCTCAACTCTATGGTCAACTAATCTTAAAGAAAGCAGGAAAAAAATAGCCAAAAAAGACAGTCTCTTCAATAAATGGTGCCGGGAAAATTGGATAGCCACATGCAGAAGAATGAAACTGGACCATTCTCTTACACCATACACAAAGATAAACTCAAAATGGATGAAAGACCTCAATGTGAGACAGGAATCCATCAATATCCTAGGAGAACACAGGCAGTAACCTCTTCGAACTTGGCCACAGCAACCTCCTGCAAGATACATCTCTAAAGGCAAGGGAAACAAAAGCAAAAATGAACTATTGGGGCTTCATCAAGATAAAAAGCTTCTGCACAGCAAAGGAAATAGTCAACAAAACTAAAAGACAACCTACAGAATGAGAGAAGATATTTGCAAATGACTTAACAGATAAACGGCTGGTATCTAAGATCTATAAAAAACTTCTCAAACTCAACACCCAAAAAACAAATAATCCAGTCAAGAAATGGGCAGAAGACATGAACAGACACTTCTCCAAAGAAGACATACAAATGGCTAAAAGACACATGAGAAAATGCTCAACATCATTTACTGTCAGGGAAATACAAATCAAAACCATGAAAATGAGATACCACCTTACATCAGTCAGAATGGCTAAAATTAACAAGACAGGACGTTTGAGAGGTTGTGGAGAAAGGGGAACCCTCTTATACTGTTGGTGGGAATGCAAACTGGTGCAGCCACTCTGGGAAACAGTATGGAGGTTCCTCAGGACATTAAAAATAGAACTACCCTACAACCCAGCAATTGCACTACTGGGTATTTACCCCAAAGATACAGATGTAGTAAAAAAGAAGAGGCACATGCACCCCAATATGCACAGCAGCAATGTCCACAATAGCCAAACTGTGGAAGGAGCCCAGATGTCCTTCAACAGATGAATAGATAAAGAAGATGTGGTTCATATATACAATGTAATATTACTCAGCCATCAGAAAGGATGAATACCTACCATTTGCATCGACATCGATGGAACTGCCTCCAGTTGTTATACTAAGTGAAATAAGTCAATCAGAGAAAGACAATTATCATATGGTTTCACTCGTATGTGGAATGTAAGGAATAGCACAGAGGATTGTAGGGTAAGGAAGGGAAAACTGAATGAGAAGAAATCAGAGAGGGAGACAAACCATGAGAGACTCTTAACTCTGGGAAACAAACTGAGGGTTGTGGAAGGGAGGAGGGTGGGGTGACGCGGTAACTGGGTGATGGGCGTTAAGGAGGGCACGTGATCTGATGAGCATTGGGTGTTATACACAACTAATGAATCACTGAACACTACCTCAAAAACTAATGATGTACTTACTGTATGTTGGCTAATTGAATTTAAATAAGTTTTAAAAAAAGAAATTTAGCCTCAGGACAAACTCCAGGGAATCACTCCTGGTTTCTTCTTTTTATTTTACTCATAAATGTTGATTAAGAAAGTAAAAACAACAAAAAAAGGGGTGGTGCCTAGGTGGCTCAGATGATTAAGTGCCTGCCTTCAGCTTAGGTCATGATCTCCGGATCCTGGGATCGAGCCCCGCATTCAGCTCCTGGCTCAGCAAGGAGTCTGCTTCTCCCTCTCCCTCTGCCTCTCTCCCCTGCTCATGCTCTCTGTCTCTCTGTCTCTCTCTCTCTGTCTCTGTCTCAAATGAATAAATTAAAAGGAAAAAAAGAAAGAAGGTAAAAAAAGAAGAGAGAGAGAATGAAATCTTGCCATTTGTGACAACATGGATGGAACTTGAGGGTACTATGCTAAGTAAAATAAGCCACACAGGGAAAGAAAAATACCATATAGTTTTATTTACACACAGATTCTAAAAAATAAAACAAACAAACAAAACAAAACTCATGGATACAAAGAACAAGCTGGTATTTGCCAGAGAGGAGGTAAGTTGGGGAGTGGGTGAAGTGGGTCAAGAGATGAAAAAAAATTCCAATTATAAAATAAGTAAGTTGTGGGAATGTACAGCATGGTGATTATAGTCAATAATATTGTACTGCATACCTGAAAGTTGCTAAGAGTAAATCTTAGAAGTTCTCATTACAAAAAAATTATAACTTTGTATGTGACAAATGGTAAACTTATTGTGATCATTTTACAATGTATACAAATATTTAATTACATTTCATACCTGAAATTAGTATAATGTTAAAGGCCAATTAGTTTTAAATTTAAAACAATGATCAGGAAAAAGAAGGGAGAAGACACAACTTACTCATATTAGTAATAAGAGAAAAGACACACTATAAATTTAAAAAATTTTAAAAGCATAATAAGAATATTATGGATAACTTTAAGTCAGTAAGTTCTACAATGTAGATAAGTTAGATGCATTCCTTTTTTTTTCTTAATGATTTTATTTATTTATTTGACAGAGAGAGACACAGCAAAAGAGGGAACACAAGCAGAGGGAGTGGGAGAGGGAGAAGCAGGCTTCCCACTGAGCAGGGAGCCCGATGCTGGGCTCGATCCCAGGACCCTGAGATCATGACCTGAGCCGAAGGCAGACGCTTAACAAATGAGCCACCCAGGCACCCCAAAATAGATGCATTCCTTGTATGACAAACTACCAAAGCTTACTCAAAAAAAAAAAATAATAATCTGACTACCCCTGTATATAGTAAAAAAATGGAAATTATAATAAACAAAACCTTCCCATCAAAAGACTCCATACCAAGTGGCTTCACTGATGAACTCTATCAGACATTTAAGAAAGAAATTGTACCAATTCTACATAAACTCCTTCAGAAAATTACACAGGAGGGAATATTTCCCAACTTACTCTATGACATCAACAATTAGGCTAATAGCAAAACCAGATGAAGATATCAAAAGAAAAGAAACATAGAAAATATCCCTCATAAAGATTAATGCAAAAATTCCTAACAAAATTTTAGCACATCAAACCCAAAAATGTTTAACAAGGATAGCACATTGTAACCAAGTGGGGTTTATCTCCAGAATACAAGGCTCACTTAACATTTAAAAATTAATCAGTGTGGAGCAGGACTTCAGGAATGATGCATGAAAGTCTGGCAAATAAATCCTGCCCCCCAAAAGTAATGACAGAACCATATAACACTTGCAAAAACAATCATTTCAAAATCTGGAGAGTAACAAAGGCGTGCAATAAACTGAGAAGCGGTACTTCAAGAAAAACTACTAAACCTTAGCAGGAACAGTGGGAATCTGTGGAGTTTTAGCTTCAGGAAGCTACCTTCCTTTCACCCCTACTCCATAGCTGGTAGTTCTACAAAGGCTCAGTAGTCTAGAAGTGAAGACAGGGGAGCCCCATGCCCAGGAATTTGTCAAAAGTAATCATTACCTTGGTGGCAAACCATCAGGAAAGCCCAACACTGCAACTAACTGGGGCTGCAATATTTGGAGCAAGCAAAAAAAAAAAAAAAAATCCATAAATTTCATAGAGAGATCCAGGAAACAAACAGGCATAATAAGCTCTAATAAACTGCAAAACACCCCAGTGGTCTGAAAGGCTGCATACATGTGTAAGTCTGTATACACACTCAGGAGAGGGCCTCAGGTATGTACTCAACCCCGGCTGAATGTGAGGTCTTGCACACAAAAGAAGCCTTATTGGCTCAAGATGTTTAAACACAACCTCCAAGTAATCATTGGTTGGCCTCTAAGCATTGGTTAGAGGGAAATTTATAGTTTTAAATGTCTATACTAAGTAGAAAGAAAATATCAAATCATAAGTTAAGGTTATACTTTAAGAATCTACCAAAAAAAAAAAAAGGCAATCTAAACCCAAAGGAAGCAAAAGAAGGAAATTATAAACATTAAGGCAGAAATCAATGGAATGGAAAACAAAAATAATAAGAGAACACTAAAGAAATACAAAACTTAGTTTTTTAGAAATATCAATAAAATTAGCAAATCTTTAGCTATAGTGACCAAGAAAAAAAGGAGCAAAGACACAGATCTGGAATTAAAGAAGAGACATCAGGGATGCCTGGGTGGCTCAGTCAGTTGACCATCTGCCTGGCTCAGGTCACGATCCCAGAATCCTGAGATGGAGTCCCTCATCAGGCTCCCTGCTCATCAGAGACATCATTAGTGACTTTACAGAAATTAAAAGGTTTTCAAGGAAATACTATAAACAATTTTATGCTAACAAATCACACAACTTAGATGAAATGGATAAATTCCTAGAAAAATATACATTACTACAACTGACTCAAGAAATTAGAAAATCTGAACAGACATAAAAAAAAATTAGAAGTTAAAAATCTTCCCAGGAATAAAAGCCCAGATGCAAAAACACTTAAAGAAAAAAATCATACCAATTCTCCACAAACTCCTTCATTAAATAGAGGATGACACATTTTCCAACTACTATACAGAATAGTATGGTTAGTATTACTTTGGCACCAAAGACACTACAAGAAAAAAAATTCACACCAATTTTCATGAATAGAGACATGAAAGTCATCAACCAAATAATAACAAACCAAATCCTACAATATATGAAGAGGATTATATACCATGACCAAACAGCTTTTATCCCAGGAACTCAAGATGGTTTAACACCTGAAAATAAAATAATATATGACATATTAATAGAATAAAGGGGAAAAAACTACATGATAATCTTAAGGGACACAGAAAGAACATTTGACAAAATCCAAGATAAAAACTTTCAATGAACTAGGAATAGAAGGGAATTTCCTAAACGTGATAAAGGACACCTACAAAAAACCTACTGCTAACATAATAGTGAAATGCTTTTTCTTTAAACAATGCAAGCATGCCCACTCTTGCCTGCCTGCTTGCTGTTCAACACTAGAGGTTCTAGCCACTGTAGTTCACAAGAAAAAGAAGTAAAAGGCATCCTAACTGAAAAAAGAGAGGTAAAAATACTTGTATATATGGACAACATAATCCAGTATGGTATAAAACCACTAGTAACTCATAATGAGTTCAGCAAGGTCGTAGGAGACAAGATCAATATAAAAAATTAATTATATTCCTATATTTTATCAATGAGCAATCCAAAAATGAAATTAAGAAAATAATAAATGCCATTCACACCAGCATAAAAAGAATAAAGTATTTAGGAATAAATTCAACCAAGGAAGCACAAGCCTTATTTATTAAAAGCATAATACAATACACTAAGAGAAGCTAAAGAAGATTAAATACAATGGAATATTGTTCAGCCAAAAAAAAAAAGAAGGAAATCATCCCATTTGTGACAATATGGATGAACATGGATGATATTATGCTAAGTAAAATAAGCCAGACACAGACAAATACCATATGACCTCACCCATATGTGGACTCTAAAAAGTGACATTCCAAGAAGCAAGGAGTAGAACTGCCAGGAGCTAGGGAATGGCAGAAATTTGGGGGAAATTTCCATCTTAAAATTAGTGATTCCTCCAATCCATGAGCATGAAGTGTTTCTCCTATTTTTTTTTTTTTAATGTCACAGCAGCATTCTTATCATAATAGTTACAAATTTGAACTACCCCAGATGTCCATTAAGAATAGAATATTACGGGGCGCCTGGGTGGCTCAGTAGTTGAGCGTCTGTCTCCCTTCGGCTCAGGTCATGATCCCGGGATCCTGGGATCGAGCCCCGCATCGGGCTCCCTGCTCGTGGGGAGCCTGCTTCTGCCTCTCCCACTCCCCCTGCTTGTGTTCCTTCTCTCGCTGTGTCTCTCTCTGTCAAATAAATAAATAAAATCTTAAAAAAAAAAAATAGACTATTAAGGCGGGAAAGCTGAGTCATGGTGGAGAGGCCACGGCCCCCCGGCGGCCATGTGGAAGGGCGGCCTCGTGGAGGGGCAGCCTCACTGGGAGCCACACAAGGAGAGGGTCCGAGCCCGCGCCGCAGAGGTGCCACCGCAAGACCACTTGCATTGATATGTTGTTGATTTGTTCGCATTGAACTCATGGCCAGCAGTGCTGTAAGTCATGCCTGAACCGAGCCTGTGTGCTACTGTTCTCTGTAAGGTGCCCACTGCAGTCTCCTGGTACTTAGGAAACTGGACAGCACTTATACACCAGCCTGAAGTCCACTTGAAACCGAAAGACTGCCGCCAAAAAGCTAAAAAATGTGAAGACTGTAACACTAAATAGGCTGTGGAACGTTAGCTTATTTACCATATCAGAACTGAAACAAGAAAGAAGGTGTTATCTTGTCCCACCTTGACTGGAAGTGTGTTTCTCAGGCAACTTGACTTTTTTGCTGCTTAGCACATGTTGGCGAATAACTGCTGAAGTACCACAAGTATTGAATTTGGAGTTACAAATAGACTTAGCAGATAGGCAAATTCACAAATGTGGAATTCACAAATCCAGAAATTCACAATAACAACAAAAAAAAGAACAGAATATTATATGTACACCTGCAACTAATGAAATACTGTATGTCAACTATATTTAAAAAATAGATTATATAATATAATATTCATACAGTGCAGTAACATGCAGAAATGAAAGAGAATTAAGTACTGATACTTGGAATAGCAAGCAACAGCATGGATGAATCGCCATACCAAAAGAAGACCACTGTCTAAAATTCCATTTACATGAAGTTCCAAGACAGGCTTGATTAATGTATGGTGACAGGAGGCAGAATGGTGATTACTGTTGGGAGCTATAGACTTGGAGGAATGTAAGAAAACCTTCCTGTATGTTTGAAATGATCCTGCCCACCCCCAGCTTTATTGAGATACAACTGACAAATAAAAATAAACACAAATAAATTGTATATATTTAAGGTGTTCAACATGATGATTTCATATAAGTATAATTTGTGGAAGTGATTACCACAATCAAGCTAACTAGCATATTCATCACCTCATACAGTTACCTTTGTTATGTATATGTGGTAACTCTGAGATACTGTATTAACAAATTTCAAGTATGTAATGTAGTATTATTTATAGTCACTATGTTGTATATTAGATCCCCATAACTTATTTGTCTTATAACTGGAAGTTTGTACACTCTGACTAGTGTCTCCCCATTTCTGCAGAGAACATAAGTATATGATGTCACTTACATAAAACTCTAGAAAATACACACTAATCAACAGTAACAGAAAGCAGACCAGCTGTTGCCTTGGGATGAGAGTAAGGGATGTGAAATGGCCAGAGGAAGAGATTACAAAGATGCCCAAAGAAACTACTGGTGATGATGAATATGCTCATTATATTTGAACGTCAAAACTTATCAAAGTGCACATTTTAGATAAACTCAGTTTGTTGCATGCTGATTATACATTAATAGTGCTGTAAAAAAAAAAAAATGGATCTCAGGAAAACAGAAAACAAAATGAACTGTTACATGGTTATTAAAATTCTCCAGGCAAGAGGCAGTAGTGGCTTAAGACTGGGATGGAACCTATAGAGGTGGAAACTTTAAAGCTTATTAGAATACAGAATTGTCAAAAGTTTGTTGGTGAAATGGATAACTGGGAGTTGAAGAAAAGGAAGCAATCAAGGACTTTTACTTGGTGTTGGCTACTGACTGAATAGTAGTGTCATCTACTAAAATGACAAAAACTGGGATAGGATTACAGAGTCAGGGTTTCTCACCATGATTAGTAGGAGTGATTCAAACTGGTCTTACAAGTTTAATGCATTTTAAAAATGAACCAGGATTTATATACAACTAGAAAATAAAAGGGGGCACTGATCAACTACCATAAATAAGAAAAATAAATTAGTATGTTTATTATACAGAAAAAGAAAAAGAAAGTATGTTTATTATACAGAAAAAGAATTAGCTAGCTAATTCATGGAGATTATAAAACAAATGCAAAGCACCTTGGCTCAAAATATTTTTTTAATGAATGAAAAGTAGATGTGCGCATTAGAAAATAATTACTTAAAACTGTTAATTAAATGCTACATTTAACTTCTAGTATTTTTTTTCTAGAAGTATTACTTAGGTTTGTCTACATTTCTAAAAAATATTTGTCCATTAAAACTGAATTAATAATTCAAAGAAAGAATGCTGCAACTTCTTTATTTCCTTCAAAATATTTGCTTGGGATGCCTGGGTGGCTCAGTCAGTTAAGCATCTGCCTTCAGCTCAGGTCATGATCCCAGGGTCCTGGGATCGAGTCCCGCATCGAGTTCCTTGCTCAGCTCAGCCTGCCCCTCCCTCTCTCTCACTCTCTCTTTCTCTCTCATAAATAATAAATAATAAATACAATCTTCAAAAATCCTTACTTACCTGTTTAATCTTTTGAATAATGACCTAAATTGTCCTGTTTTATATGTTGGACTGAGAGCATCTTGATTTTCATTTAATTTGGAAACCAAGGAATTAGAATAATTAACTTCACTGAGCTGAAAAAAGAAAGAAGAACCTGCCAAAATGGTAAATGTACATACATGTATACAATTTAAATTACTTACCATAAAATGTCACCTAAGTGGATATCCACATGCAAAAAAATGAATTTTCTAGTTTAAAAGAAAGTAACTGTGTCCTTATTGAAAACAAAACAAATATTGTGCTAACAGTCAAAGCAATATCAATATTTAAATGATTGTTAAAATAACAGAATTGATACTATGATGAGCTAACCATTTCCTCAGAAGTTAAAATACATATATTATTAATTATAAAATATATTATAAATATAATTAAATAAAATTCAAAAATATATTAATTATAAATAATTAGTATATTATAAATATAATTATAACATATATATATAATAACGAGGACACCAGGATCTTGAGCAAATTATCTCTGAAAGTAATTTTTCCCCAAAAAACAGTTGTATTTATTTCAGTTTTATCCATTTATTCAGTAATTTTAAAGAATGTTCCTTTAATCTTTCTGAATATCAGTATCATTGAGTGCAAAATGGGGAACGTATGGAAAGACTTGTGGAAAACAGATGAGGTAATCCATTTGTTAATGTGGAAGGTACCACATAACTGTAAGATGTTATAGTGGCCCAACACTAATCTATCCAGCAATAATAATTTATATCTGTAATATATTTTATTTATTAGCCACAAAACACAGAAATGAGAAGTCCAAAAACAATCAATGACACAAAGTTGGAAAAAAAGAAGAGAAGACAAAAAGAGATATTGCAAGTCTTAGGGAGGAAAAGGGGGGAGTCCAAAGTCAGGGAGACCTGGAAATAAAGTCTCATAATACATCTCATATCTTAGCCTCAGAGAAACAGTGACAGAGGTACAGAGACAGTCATCCCATGAAGTGAGAAACAAACCGAAAGAGAAGAGAATACTTTATGTTGGCTCAATATTACTTCTCTAGGGATCAGTGAGCCCCAACCTACTTTTTCTTCTAACCTGTTGTTTCAACTCATTTTCTGTTGTATTTTGTAGTTTCATTTTAATTCTCACTTTTCTTGAAATTCCTCCAAATAAGCAATTAAACACTTTTCTAATACTTCACAATGTGCCACTACACCTTGAACAGGAACATCAGCCTCTCTTTTTAATTTTCTCTTCTGTGTATTAAGTATAACATTATTGGGACTCCTGGGTGGCTCAGTCATTGAGCGTTTGCCTTCGGCGCAGGTCATGATCCCAGGGTCCTGGGATCAAGTCCTGCATTGGGCTCCCTGCTCAGCGGGGAGCCTGCTTCTCCCTCTGCCTGCCACTCCCTCTGCTTGTGCTCAAGTGAGCACACTCTCAATCTCTCTGTGAAAATAAATAAATAAAATCTTCAAAAAAAAACCAAACATTATTTACCCCTCTGAAGACAATCACTAACCTGCAGACTAAAAGTAGGAGATTATTTAAGTAGAGACTACAGAGAGTTACACACTCTCTATCCTATAAACTATCTAGGATGCAAATTTTAGTCTTATAAAACACAAACTGAATAAATGTTTTTCATTGCATCATTCCAAAGTTAGTGGGTCCTTAAATTAATAAGGCTAACATCTATCACTGGAAATATAATACTTTATTTTCTCTTCTCTGAAAAACAGAAAACATACTTTCATAAATACTTTCATAAACTGAATCATATCACTAATATCACTATATATTAGATATAATGTACCATGTGTAATAACATAAAATTTGTAAATTATAAATTTGTTTATAAATGATAAATACATAAATATAGCATAAAACCAATGCATGCTAAAAATGGAAGAAATTCAAAACTGAGTATTCCCATTAACAAGACACCATGTTTATATAACCATTTTCCCCACTACCATTATACATTAGTATAATAATTTTTTTCACTTATTTTTTAAACTCTATATAATCTAATAAAATGACTACTTTCTATAGTTTATGGCAGATATATCTCAGAATTTTAAAATTTGGATGTTTTTAGATTTTTATCTTTAGAAAATACAA
Source organism: Callorhinus ursinus (assembly GCF_003265705.2). Lineage (NCBI taxonomy): Eukaryota > Metazoa > Chordata > Mammalia > Carnivora > Otariidae > Callorhinus > Callorhinus ursinus. The sequence goes on from NW_027397089.1 coordinate 814,097, forward strand.
TGACTAAACAATATTTTAGCACTACACATCTCTATATAAACACATTTGTATAGTTTTAATTCAAGTGCATATAACCAGTTGTCATCTGTCAAATCATAAAAAGAATCAAACCATCACAACTCATTCTTTAATGGACTACTACGACATCACTGAGATTACATACTGCAATTCACAGGGTCCTTTCCATATCATGACTATTGGGGCCACCATGACATCACCAACTAGTTATTTACTGTGATTACAATCATCAACTTTTATATAAACACACTGAAGTATTTTCAATTTCACTATCAGTAATGTTATAAAAGAATGATGATTTCAAAGATTTTTTAAAAAGATTCCAATTTTTGGATTCATAATCTTCTACAGAGCAGACAATTAAATTTTGACCAAAGAGGAATTATTATACTTAACTGATACCCTAATTTGGCTATATCTATAGCAATTCACAACTAGTATTTTTTAAGTCCATAAGAACAGAAAAAAAGAGCATATCAAAAATACAATGATATAAAATGCTAAGACCAGTGATTCAAATGTACCTGCTCATTCTGCTTTTTTTCACATGCAACTTTCTGAGGACTAGGTGCTATTCTGAGAATGAAATTTTGTTTTGTAATATTCCTGTTAGAAGATAATTCTGCTGAAAAAGATGGTTGAGCAAAACTACAATTTTCTATTTTGTTGAACTGAGGTTTAAACATTCTATATGAGTCCATGACTTGTAACAACTATAGGAAAAGAAGATAAAACCATTTGATCTGCTAAAATATATAAACTTGAGAAGAGGAAAGTCAAAATAGGAATGAGAAAGGTCAGAGACTACAGAAAAAGTTCCAAGGAAAAGCAAGTCATCAGTAATTCAGAGGACTTACTAAGATAAGAGAGGTTATCAACTAAAATTATATTGAAGCGCTCCTTTCCATCTGCCTTTCTCACAACTGGTCCCCTCCAAGCTTCATGCCATCTCCAAATGACAAGAAATCTGAGTTTCACGGACCCACAATTCAGGTAAAAAGATTTCCAAGAAATTTTAGTATCATTGCCATTCATGCAGTTTAATTTTGGCAATTCAAAGCAAAGAAAGAATAATTAATATAGCATTGGACCTGAGGCACCTGGGTGGCGCAGTCAGTTAAGTATCTGACTCTTGGTTTCGGCTCAGGTCATGATCTCAGTCTCGTGAGACTGAGCCCCGTGTTAGGATCCACACTCAGCACAGAGTCTGCCTAAGATTCCCTCTCTCTCTCCCTCTGCCCCTCCCAGTCCTGTGCTCTCTTTTTCTCTCTCTCTCTAAAATAAATAAATCTTTAAAAAATATATAATAATATAGCATTGATCTTAAAATTTCAAGGTTTAATCACAATCTATATATTTTCTAATTGATTAAACTTTTATTTACTAAAAAAATGATCTGCAATACTTGAAAGAAATATAATCTCCCAAGATTATTATTATCAGTGTAAATGTTGAAAATCACAATTTGATATAAAATCATATGGTCACTATGCTAGAAGAGATGAATTTCTCAATGATCACATAAACCCAAAGCAGGAATACCCAAATGAATTATCTTTTGCAGCTCATCAGTAACAAATGTTATGTACACATAGGCCTGATCTACATTACCAGAACTCCAAGGGGTTTCTTTAAGCAATCAGTTAAAATATACCTAAGGTATAAGTTCCATATATTGAAAACTTTAAAAATAATTTTTAAAGACTGTAAAAAAATTTTTTAAAGAATCATTTTCCCTGATATTCGGAAAATTTCTATCATTTGGTAGCATTCCACAATTGTTTAACTTAAAAAAATTTTTTTTAAATCTCACCTGAACTGGGGCAAGTTCTTTCTTGCTGCCTAGTCTTGACAGTATATAAAAATGAAAAGAAAAATGTAAGGTTAAAAAAAAAGCTGGTAATAAGTTTGACTATCTTTTTAGATATATTTAAAACTCACACTATTCTATAGAAATACATGAAAACATACAGAACTCTAAATCATTCTCAAATTTTTTAAAAATTGTATTATTACTAGAGAAACATTTTGAGGATAAGGAAAGTCAAACTATGCATACAAAACACTTAGTATGGACATTAGCTCATTTGATAAAAGTCTTAATAGTTTAATAATACTGTTACCAAACAAAAACTAGAGCTAGAAAAAGTCCTCTGTATATCTTCTAATGAATAAAACAGTACAATGATGACCCATTTAAATACCTAAATAACACACAACCTTGCTAAAACATACCTGTTGTCTATATCATCAATGCGGAGGTTAGATGGTACACGGTGAGGTGACATTGGAAGTTCTAAATTATGCTTTCTTAGGGGCATTTTTATGTCTCTATGCATATTCACGTGGATTGGTTTTCTCACAGTTTCTATAATGAAAAAAGTTATAATTAAAAATAAAATCTTGGGGTGCCTGGGTGGCTCAGTTGGTTAAGCATCTGCTTTCAGCTCAGGTCATGATCCCAGGGTCCTGGGATCGAGACCCGCATCGGGCTCCCTGCTCAGCGGGAAGCCTGCTTCTCCCTCTCCATCTGCCTGCTGCTTCCCCTGCTGTGCTTTCTTTCTCCGTGACAAATAAATAGTCTTTAAAAAATGAAAAATAAAAATAATTTTAAAAAAATCTTTTAAAAGCAACGTTTGATATACAATGTTCATTAAATAAGTGTACATCTTAGAAATTTCCTCAAACTACCTATATTCTATATATGCTAGAAGTCATTAAAGTATAAAAACTATCACAGATAATTCAAATCATCTTTTTCATTATCTTACATAGTCCTCCTGAAAGGGGCTATACTGATTCAGTTCTATTTTTTTCTTCCTCTAAGATTTCCTTGACCCCCAGACTATACCAGATGCTATGTTATACATGCCAGTAGCACTACATATGTTCTCTATTGTAGCACTTACCATGGTTTATTGTACCTGATTAATTCTATCTCTATTACTAGATCTTTAAACTTTATGGAAACAGAAGCCTTTTCTCTCCTTATACAAGATATCACTATTTGTCTGCTCAGTACTTTTTAACCACTCTCCTTTTCTAGGTAATGCTTTTTACACACATACCAACTATATAGGGGCTCTTTTGTGCTTTTTAAAAATTTATTTATTTATTTATTTATTTATTTATTTATTTATTTATTTATTTGAGATCAAGCAGGAGAGAGAGAGAGCAGGACGGAGAGGGAGAGAGACTCTGAAGTAGACTTTGCAATGAGCACAGAGCCTGATGTGGAGCTTGATCCCATGACCACAGGATCATGACCTGAGCTGAAACCAAGAGCTGGATGCTTAACCAGCTGAGCCACCAAGGTGCCCCAACTATATAGTTCTAATAGAGAGCTTCATATCTTCTTATAAAACCCTGTCTCTAGAAAAAATAATTGACTTAAGGGGAACCATCTGACCCAAGATGAACCAATAATAGGATCACATCTCTGTGGTTATAAATAATTGTTCCATTGGTAGGACCTGGCACCAGTAGGGCAAGGTAACATACTTCCAGTAAAATTTAAAAACTCAGAACAAAAGAAACAACTCTCAGTGTTTCCCTTGTGGCAAAACAGGAGAGATGAGCAATATTAGTTTTTTAAGGTCATGTTTTAAGCCTGAATGAAAAAGACAATCTGAGAGAATAAAGTTAATATCTAAAGTGAGAAAAAAATCTTGGTGGTATTCAAGTCCCCGATTCAAGCAGTCTCTGAGGCCCAGCTGCACCACTGCTCTTCCTTTTAGTAAAGTGTCTTAGTCCATTCAGGCTGCTCTAACATAATACCATAGACTGGGTAGTTATAAACAACAGAAATTTATTTCTCAGCCAGGCAGTCCAAGATCAAAGTGCTCTCAGGGTCAGGGTCTGGTGAGAGCCTGAGTCCTGGTTCACAGAGAGCTGTCTTCTCCCTGTGTCCTCACACAGTGAAAGGAGCAAAGAGAGCTCTCTGGAGTCTCTTTATAAAAGCACTAACTCCATTCATGAGGGCTCCACCATCATGACCTAACCACCTCCTAAAGGCCCCACCTCCTAATACCATCACTAATAAGCTTATGCTTTTGTAAGGAAGGAAAAATATCTTTTTCCTCTTTCTAAATTCTCAGCTAGGAACTCTATAACAAAAGACAGATTAGTAAGAGGAAAAACATACCAATTTATTTAGTATAAATTTTAAACAGAAAACTTTATAAAGAAATGGAGACCCAAAGAAGTGGTTAAACCTGAGCATTTTTATGCTAGGTTTGATGGAGAATGAAAAGTAGTGGGAAAATGTGATCAAACAAAAAAGGGTATGAACTAAATCTAGCCAACAGGAGGAAACAGCAAGGCTTATTTGTTTAGATTCTTCTCAGTGTCCCTCTGTCTTGGAGATAAAGATGTTCCTTTCCTCCAGGTATAAGGAGGACACTTCTCACATGAGGATCCTTCCTGCACATGCTGCTTCTCAAATTCCTTCAGCTTAAGACTTAGTATGCCAACATGCTTTATTTTGCGGACAGTGTGTCCTGACCCCATCATTTTCTATTCTATTCCCAGCATCCAATACACTACTTAATGGAAGTACTCAATAATGGAGGTACTCAATAAACATGTTGAACGTATAAATGAAAAGAAAGTGAGGAAGAAAGGAAATATATAAAGGCAAATACATCACTGACAGTCTCATGAAAAAGAGTGAAATTGGTCCCCTATCTTACAACATACACAAAATTCAACTCAAAATGGATTAAAGAGTTGAATATAAGACCTAAAACCATAAAACTAGAAGAAAACATAAGGGGTAAGTTCCTTGGCATCAGTCTAGGCAATGATTTTTTGGATTTGACACCAAAAGCAAAGGCAACAAAAGCAAAAACAAACATGGGGAACCACATCAAACTAAAAATCTTCTACACAGCAAAGAAAATCATTACCAAAATGAAAAGACAAGCTATGGAATGGGAGAAAATATTTGCAAATCATATATCTGATAAGGATTCAAACTGCAAAATATATAACGAACTCATAAGACTCTTAGCAAAAAATGAACAAACTAATTTTGTAAATGGGCAGTGGAAATGAATAGACATTTTTCCAAAGAAAACATACAAATGGCCAACAGACACATGAAAAGGTGCCCATCACTTATCTTCAGGGAAATACAAATCCAAACCACAATGAGATATCACCTCACACCTTTTAGAATGACTATCATCAAAAAGGCAAGAGATAACAAGTGTTGGGAAGGATGTGGAAAAAGGGAACCCTTGTGCACAGTTGATAGGAATGCAAATGGGTGGAGTAACTATGGAGAACATAATATATGTTCCTCAAAAAATTAAAAGAAAAACTACATAATTCAGCAATCCCACCTCTGAGTATATATCCAAAGGAAATGAAAACAGAATTGTAAGGAGATATCTGTACTCCCATGTCCCATGTTCACAGGAGCATCATTCACAATGGGCAAGATATAAGATATGAAAATAACCTCATGTCTGTCAATGGATGACTGGATAAAGAACAGGTGAGATATATACATATGATGAAATATTCTTCAGCCATGAACATTAAGGAAATACTGCCATTTATGACCACTTGGATGGACCTTAAAGGCATTATGTTAACTGAAATTAGCTAGAAAAAGACAAATAATGCACGGTATCACTTACATGTGGAATCTAAAAAAGAAAATCAAACTCACAGAAACAGGGAGTACAAAAGTGGTTATCAGGGGCTGGGGACTAGGGAAGAGGGGAAATACAGGTTGGTAACAGGTCAAACTTTAGCTATAAGATGAATAAGGTATGAGGATCTAATGTCAAATGTCATGACTGTGGCTGACAACACTATATTACATAAGTGAAGAAAAAGAAGGTAAATACATCAAACAGATTTACAACAAAATTTTTATTCCTAAAGTCCATAAAGAACGTATTTACGTCTAACATATAACTAAATTTGCTTGTGTAAGCCGCCATCTGCATTAAGGAATAAAAATGACAGAGAAAGGAAAAGAGGAGATACTAACAGTACTTAACGATCAATTTCTATCCCTCCTTTATGAACTATCTTATTTCTTAAGCTCTCATTTTAGTACTTATTTTAAAAATTAAATATCAGACACAAGGTCCCTTGAGAAAAAAAAATACTCTGACTAAACTTTATTCACCTGAAGGCTCAAAATACAGGTAAAATGAACTTTATTTTGAAGTATTAGACTACTATAGTTAACATTCCAAGAATGCCTAAGAAATTATTCAAGTTGTGATATAGGAAACCAATTATTGAGGCAAAAATCCTTTCAAACAAATTCTCTAAATACTTTAAGATAGTAAAGACATTTATTCCCTCCTCTTTTAGCTAAACTTTGGTAACTATCAGCCTATGTAGATTAATGTAGTAACTAAAACAATGGCAATATAATAACTTTGACCATACCTTATAAAATTAATTCTATATAACAATACAACTTAAAAATAAAAATAGATTAAGCAAAAAAAAAAAGATTTTAAGCAAAAAGTAACAAAGGTACTTTAATCAAAAAGTAACTAATTTAGAGCGCCTGGGTGGCTCTGATGGTTAAGCATCTGCCTTCGGCTCAGGTCATGATCCCAGGGTCCTGGGATCGAGTCCTGCATCGGGCTCCCTGCTCCTTGGGAGCCTGCTTCTCCCTCTGCTTCTCTCTCTCTCTCTCTCTCTCTCTCTCCCTCTCTCTCTCTCCCTCTGTCTCTCATGAATAAATAAATAAAATATTTAAAAAAAAGATTTAAAGAAAAAGTAATTTAAGAAGGCAACCAAGTTTTAAAATTAGTTTACTTTCCATATCCTCTGAGTTCTAAAATTATAAACTTATTAGAAAACTGAATGTTATGATCACATTAGAGTCAAACAAAATGCTAATGGAAAGACTTACCAGGTGTTTTCTTCTGGCAAGATATGTGATTTACCATATATAGGTTAAGGAGGTCTAAACTGACAGTGGAATTTTTGACAGGGGATGAAACTCCCAGTAACTTCATTTTTGATTTTAACCTTTTCTTTTCAAAATATTCCTAAAATAATTAAAAATAAAAGTTATTATAACAACAAAAGTTATTAGGCAAATCATAAAAAATAAAAAAGCAATAAGGCCATTTAATAATTGATTTGACATTTTTATATTTTTGACATCCCCTTTATATGCTTACATATAAATTAAAATCAATCATGATGACATAGTTTGCCTAAAGACTCTTAATTTCACAGCCTCTTAAAATCTTTTTGGTAAATGTAATGCCTTTAAAATAGAACTTTATGAAGGCATTACTATGTATCAAAAGATTAAAAATTATCTGAAATGTAAAGTTTTTTAAAAATGTGATAAAACAAATCTGACAAGTTAAAAACTTGTTTTTCTACAGAGTATGCTTACAGATATAAAAAGCCTTAAAGATATGCACAGCTGAGTACCATTAAAAGTCAACTGAAATGAGAAGAGGACAAGAAAAAGCAGCTGTGTGAGACTAACTCCAGCCAGACTCAATTTAATTTCCTTTATTATCCTTCCATGTCTGCTACTCTGCCATTAGCAAAAGCTATACTGTTGAGTGCACTGAGAAGTGAATGAGAGATAAAAGTGAAGGGGCATAACAAGAAAGGGAAAGGATCCAGAGAGGGCTTTACTTGTTTTAATAGTGGAGAATTGAGTATGTCTGAATATCAGTGGAAAGCCTCCAGCTGACAGTGACTGGTGGAGAATACAAGAAAGAGAAGTAACTGATGCAGTGAAGTCCTTGAGAAAGATGGAATCCAGATTGCAAATAAAGAGACCTTCCTTTGACTAAAGGAAACTACTTCCACAATCACAGAAGGGAAAGAGAAGATCAGTGAAGATGTAAGATAGTTTACAGAACTGGTAGTAGATCCATGACATAATTCTCATCTGAGAGCTTCTATTTCCTCTGAAATGTAAGACAAGGTCATCTAATGAGTGTGAAGAGAATAAAAATAGGGTTGGGGAAGAGTGGCTTAAAGGAGACATGAAATATTCAAGGGAAGGTATGACATTTTCAAGAATAGGAAAGTGACATAACTAGAGATTGACAGTTCGGGGAAGGGCCATATGTCTTTCCCTTTTCCCTTTCTTATAAATATTCACAAGAATGATCCAGAGTTAGAATACTAAAAAAAAAAAAAAAAAAAAAATCTGGGGACAGATTTTAGTTTATTTATTGAATGCCTATGTTATTGCTTGGCACAATTCTAGGCATAGGTGATACAAAATAAACAAAAGTAATAAAATCCCTCTTCTGATGAATATATGTTAATGAAGGTGGGGGGATAACAGAGGAAACAAATTTATAAGAAAATACTGGATTATGAAAGAGAAGAGTGGTAAGAAATGGTCCTAGAAAGAAACTAGAGGGTGGGAAGCTACTTAGATGCTGTGATCAGAGAAAGCCAATCTAAGAGGAGATACTTTAGCTAAAACCTAAATGTTGACAAGCCAGACACGCAAATATCTTGAGGAAGAATATTCCAGACAAAGAGAAGAAGAATGGCAGAAAGAAGGTCAGTGTAGCTAAAATAAAATGAACAGGGCAAGTAGTAAGAAAATCAGAGAAGTAGGCAGGGTGTAGATCCTTCAGGTCCTTCTAGGCTATGGTTAAGTCAGGTATTATTCTAAAAAAAAATGAAAAACAACTGAAGCTTTTAAGCAGGGGAACGAAAATTCTGATTTTTGCTCTTAAAAGATCCTATTAATTGCTGTGTGAAGAACAGACTACATAGGAATAAAAGATAAAGCAGAAAAACACTGATAAATCTGATTACGTTAAAATTAAGAACTTGCCTTAAGAGACAGCATTAAGAAAGTAAAAAGCTACAGAGTAACCAAAGAATTCTAAACATATAAAGACAATAAGAAGAAGACAATACAAATTAAAAATGGAAAAAATACTTGGGGCGCCTGGGTGGCTCAGATGGTTAAGTGTCTGCCTTTGGCTCAGGTCAGGATCCCAGGGTTCTGGGATCGAGTCCTGCATCGGGCTCCCTGATCCTTGGGAGCCTGCTTCTCTCTCTCTCTCTGTCTCTCATGAATAAATAAATGAAATCTTAAAAAAAAAAAGGAAAAAATACTTGGAAAAGTACTTCACAAAAGAGGTAACATGGATGAAAATTTCAGATAACCTCACTAGTAATCAAGAAAATAGGAGTTAAATTTACAATGAGACATCATTTCACTAATAACTATTCTACTTTTATAATAATCACTCCCTTGCTTTTCTTTAAATTTTATGAGCTTTGAACATATTTTTTCTGTTTTGGAACGTTTTGTAAGTGGAATCTTACTGCTTATATTCTGTGAGTTGCTTCATTTGGTCATTTTATTTTTGGGATTCATCTACATTAATTACATGTGGCTGATACATTTTCACTGCTACATCATTACTTGGGTATGCCACAATTTGTTTAACCATTCTACTGCTAATGGACATTTGGGTGGTCCCCTTCCCTCCCCATACTCCTGCCCCTCTTCTTCCTCCCTTTTGACTTCTTCTCTTTTTTGCTACTTAACAACAATGATCCAAACAAGCTTGTATATGTCTCAAAGCACACATGTGGAAGAGTTTCTCTTGAATATATACTGCTCGGCTGTAAGATATATACATGCTCAACTTCATATAATAAAATCGATGTAAGAAAAAAAACTAAAAAATGATTATTTGAATCGGGGTACTCGTAGGACAGGTAGTGAGAAGTGATCAGACTTTCCTTAAAAGACTGGGATATATTTTGGAACTAGAATGACAACAAGAATCAACAATGATCTTTAAGTCCCTGCCTAAGAAAACGGTTGGCTGATCAAACTATCTACAAGACAGAGAAGACTGGATGGTCTTCCAGTTACTTAGGTGAATTTATTAACCTTCAAAAAACACTTCAAAAGATCACTGTTCTTATAAGGCTAATATAAATAAAAATTTATTTTCTTTACCTTTTGCTTTCTCCTTTCCTGCTTCATCAGAACCCTGGTACTGAAAAAGGAAACAAGACAAAAGATATTATGATTAAAGAAATAGTCCCTAAAATGATTGCCATTTTAGCTGAATTGATGACTTGAAATTAAAATCTAAAAGTATAGTAAGAATATTATTTTCTGAAAAGAAATTATGAAAATGTTATTTATAGTATATACTGTTTCACAAAATTTTCTTAGAAAATCCAAGAAATAGTAAAAAAGACTCTATACCTACAATGAATAAACCTGGATTATAAAATCAATATAAACAAAGAGAAAGCAATGCATTGGAAAAGATGTATCCCTGAAAATTTCTCATTTGATAGCAATATTCTCGGTCAAAACTGCTATTTTCTTGCTTTACCTTATTATTTCAATATTCTACTAAAATCAGGAGGGAATAGAGAGAAGATCAAAATCTATCTGGATCTAAGGAAATTTTATTATTAGAGAAATTTCAGTTATATTAATGTATCAGCTATATGTACTAACTTCTTTAAAAAAAATAGCTAGTCATTATGGATGTGCCTTATACCTATGATCTTTGTGCTAAACACTGCACTGAATCCCAACGACAGTACAGTATTTAACAGTTATAAAATATTTGCTCTATTAGTAATAATGGAATGCTATAAAACATTCTTGACAATTTAAAAAGATCTGCACAATATAGCTTTTGGATATACATGAAACTATGGTCTCAAATTCAAGATCTGTGCAAGAATTATAAATAAAATAAAAATAAATAAAATAAAATGTATATCAGCTATATGAGATTATATAAGAATATGAAAATAAAAATGGCTAATTAACAAGTACTATATATCTTGCACCACCCTAAATGTTTTGGACACTTTATATGTATAAATTCATTTAATCTTCACAGCAACTCCATAAGGTAAGATCTATTTTTATCCCCATTTTACTGATGAAGAAATTAAGAGAGGTTAAGTAACTTGCCCACAGTCACATTGCTGATTGGTGTAAATTGGAGATTCAAATCCAAGAATTCTGATTTTAAAGTTTTTAACCAGTGCATTACACTGCTTTCCAAGTATGTTAACTGTGAATACACAAAGGTGTTCATTTTTCCAAATGAAATTTTTCCAAATTTTCAGAAACTACATGAGTTACTGAATACCCTCATACTTACCACTTACTGAACTTTAACATATTTCCCAATAGCTATGTCTTAATTGACCATTTTGAGTTCAATGAACAAAGAACCCAATCTATTCTGTTCTATGCAGCATCATAAGTGTACTGCTGGCATTCAAACTTTAGAAAAGAAAAAGGAAATAAATTACATTTCATTAACACCTCACAAATGTTAAGGCTGGAGAGGATCTTAGAGATTAGTTTATTCCCCATCATTTTAAAATTTACAGAAAACTCACATAAGAAGCAAAGTGACTTTTCAAAGTTCAGAAATACAAGAAGTATGACAGAGCCAGCAACATTAAGCATTTCAGTTTATAAACAGATAATAAGAAGAGATATCAATTCTATAAGCAGCTCCCACTATAAAGATCAGCAGAACTGGGGACAAGTCAAAGTCTAAATTCATCTTTATATATGTAAGTATCAAGTGCTTTCATTCCAGACTGGCTTTCTATTAACCAGGACACTCTTACAACTCTCAACAAGTTCTCTGTAGTACATAATCCCCATCACTATGTGCCTAAGAAAAGTCAATTAAGGACTCAAGGGGCGCCTGGGTGGCTCAGTCAATTGAACATTTAGCTCAGGTCATGACCTCAGTCAGGGTCCTGGGATCGAGTCCCTCATCTGGCGCCTGCTCAGCGGGGAGACTGCTTCTCCCTCTTCCTCTGTCCCTCTGCCCTGCTTGTGTTCTCTCTCATGCTCTCGCTCTATCTCAATTAAATAAAATCTTAAATAAAAAAAAACTCAAGACCAGCTGCTGTATCAGCCTACTACCATATAAAAGTGAAAAAGGATCCTGATGTAGAAGTCAAAGGTAATTTCTTAAATAGAACATTTTAGATTGTTATTAGGGCAACTGATGCTACTAAACAGTGTCTCTCAATTAGCTGCACTAAAGAAAAACATTGCATCAATTAGGATTTTTAGTTACAAGAAACTGAAAGCACCTTTGGTTAATTTAAACAGAAAATAAATGTATTAAAAGGAAACTGCATAGAGACGCCTAGGTGGCTCAGTCGGTTAAGCATCTATCTTTGGCTCTCAGCTCAGGTCATGATCTCAAGGTCCTGGAATTGAGCCCCCACACTGGCTCTCTGCTCAACAGGGAGTCTGCTTCTCCCTCTTCCTCTGCCCCCCTGCCCCTCCCCACTGGCTCATGCTCTCTCAAATAAATAATAAATCTAAAAAAAATTTTTTTAATAAATAAAAAATAAAAGAAAACTGGGTAGCCAACAGACCTGCCAAGAGGGCTGAGGAAGCAGATTTGGCAACCTGCAGGAACAAGACAGTCTAGGCTGTGAGGTCACAGTCAAAACCATGCCATAATTAGTTTCAATAAGGACGCCACTGCTCACACAGGTCAACACTGGACACCACTGACTGTACCACTGTTACAGAAAACCCAACCAAGTTCAGCTGTTCTTCGCTTGAAAAGCCAGTATTCAAGAGATGAGTTTTAATTGGAAAGGAATTTGAGCTTTATTCAGGAGGCTGGCCACCTGGAGAGAAGGTGGACTCCTGCGCAAAAACCAACTCTGAGGTTTCTCTGCTTGGCACAAATATTTACCCCCAACCCAAAGATTTTTTTTTTTAAAGATTTTATTTATTTATCTGACGGAGAGATAGAGAGGGCACAAGTAGGCAGAGTGGCAGGCAGAGGGAGAGGGAGAAGCAGGCTCTCTGCTGAGGAGGGAGCCGGAAGTGGGGCTCGATCCCAGGACCACAGGATCATGACCCGAGCCAAAGGCAGCCGCTTAACCACAACCCAAAGATTTTTAAAGGAATTTTATTTAGGGCAGTTATCACTAAAAGGGGAAAACCACAACTATACGGTCAATTTACCTTCAACAAAGCAGGAAAGAATATCCAATGGAAAAAAGTCTCTTCAACAAATGGTGTTGGGAAAACTGGATAGCAACATGCAAAAGAATGAAAGTGGAGGAGCCTGGCTAGCTTAGTCAGTGAAGCATGCAACTCTTGATCACAGGGTTGTGGGTTCAAGCCCCATGTTGGGTGTGGAGCCTACTTAAAAAAAAAAAAAAAGTTTAAAAAACTAAACCAGAGATGCCTGGGTGGCTCAGGCATTAAGTGTCTGCCTTTGGCTCAGGCCATGATCCTGATATGGGATTGAGTCCCATATCAGGCTCCTTGCTCAGCAGGGAGTCTGCTTTTACATCTGCTTGCCACTCCCCCAGCTTGTGCATGCTCTCTCTCTCTCTCTCTCTCTCTGACAAATAAATAAATAAAATCTTAAAAAAAAAAAAGCTAAACTGGACCACTTTCTTACACCATGCACAAAAATAAATTCAAAATGGATGAAAGACCTAAATGTGACATAGGAAATCATTAAAATCCTAGAAGAGAACAGAGGCAGTAACTTCTTTGACATCAGCCATAGCAACTTCTTACTAGATATGTCTCCAGAGACAAGGGAAACAAGCAAAAATAAACTACTGGGATTTTATCAAAATAAAAAGCTTCTGTACAGCAAAGGAAACAATAAAACTGAAAGGCAACCTACAGAATGGGAAAAGACATTTGCAAATGACATATCTGATAAAGTATTAGTGTCCAAAATGTATAAAGAACTTACCAAACTCAACACCCAAAAAACAAATAATCCAGTTAAAAAATGGGCAGAAGGCCTGAAAAGACATTTTTCCAAAGAAGACATATAGATGGCCAATAGACACATGAAAAGATACTCAACATCACTCTTCATCAGGGAAATGCAAAGCAAAACTACAATGAGATGTCACCTCACACCTGTCAAAATGGCTAAAATTAACAATACAGGAAACAACAGGTGTTGGTGAGGATGCAGAGAAAGGGGAACCCTCTTACACTGCTGGTGGGAACGCAAACTGGTACAGCTACTGTGGAAAATAATATGAAGATTCCTCAAAAAGTTAAAAATAGAACTACCCTATGATTCGGCAATTGTATTACTAGGTATTTACCCAAAGAATACAAAAATACTAATTCAAAGGGATACGTGCACCGTGATGCTTATAGCAGCATTATTACCAATAGCCAAATTATGGAAACAGCCCAAGTGCCCATCAACTGGTGAATGGATAAAGAAGATGTGGTATGTGTACACGTACACACACACACACACACACACACACACACACACACACACACAGGAATATTACTCAGCCATCAAAAAGAATGAAATTTTGCCATTTGCAATGAAGTGGACGGAGCTAGAGAGTATTATGCTGAGCAAAATAAGTCAGTCAAAGATAAATACCATATCATTTCACTCATAGGTGGAATTTAAGAAACAAAACAAATGATCATGGGGGGGAAAGAGAGAAGAAAACCAAGAAACCAACTATAGAGAACAAACTGATGGTTATCAGAGGGGAAGCAGGTTGGAGGATGGGTTAAATAGGTGATGGGGGATTAAGAAGGGCACTTTGTGAGGAGCACTGGGTGTTTTATGGAAATGTGGAATGACTATATTATACACCAGGAACATTATACTTTATGTTAACTAACCGGAATTTAAATAAAAACTCAGTAAAATTAAAAAATTTTAATTTAAAAATTTTTTTAAAAATCAGTAAAAGGGGAGCACAGTGGTCTGTTAACACTTCTTGATTGCTTCCAGACTAGATGGTGCCAGCTACAGATATCACCGTGGTACTCAGAGGCTGTGCAAGAGGGTTTGGTTCTGAGTCTTTCTGGGAAACAATACATGATCTATAGCTACACAAAGAAAGGTTTAACCAATCACGTGGACTAAAGGTGCTTGCTAAAAGTTAAAGACTACTAACTTGGACAAAGTGGCCAAGGAGGCAGCTTCACCATCTCCATTCCTGGACAGTAAAATACCTCCTCTGGCATCACTAACATTACTGTCCCTGAAAATTCAATCCTGCTACAGCTCCTACAACCGCCTGCAACTACAACAGATGCTCTGTATTCTTTCTTTGGTTTCACTAACTGCTGATTCAAAGTACAGAACAAGTGCATCGAAGTCAGAGCTTAGATCATATGCCCATTTCCTAGGTGCAAAACATACTGAAACACATTATCTGGGTTTTGTTGTGTTTTTTGTGTTGGGTTTTGTGGGTTTTTTTTTTCCACATTCTTTAGAGGATGGTGGCCTGTGCCTAGCACCAAAACTCATAAGGTGGGAAATATCCCTCTGTCTCCCCCCACACACACAAGGGGCTCAGATGCTGGGCTGCCAAAGAGTACAAATATCTACTTTTAAAATGTTATACAATAAAATTAAAATAGTTGATGATCCAAAAGTAATTTTTTATTTGGCTGTCAGATATGTGTATGTGTATGTGCGTGTGTGTTTGTGTGTGTGTGTGTGTGTGTGTGTGTATTCGTAATAGTTGCTTCTAATGGTTTTGCTTAGGTGAGTGTCAAAATAAGACAGTAATGTTCTTTTTGTTGTTCCACAAGGGTTAAGATGGCAATACAGAAGGCTCCTGAGGCCTCCTCTTCCCACAGACACACCGATGTACAGCTACATTTGCAGCATTGCCTCTGAAAGAGGTTCAAAAACTAGCTGAGTGACTCCTACATACCAGATAATTGAGAAAACACCCACATTGGAACAGGTAGGAAAGGCTGTGACATACTCTTACCATAAACACATTCCTCCCCCCTTAGCACAGTGCCATAGAGTTGGGTGGGAACCCCCAATTCCTAGTTTTGACCTGAGGAGCAATGGTTTGTACTGCATATCCAGCACTCCCAATTTTCAGGGCCCTCACTAGACAGGTAAGTTCCCAAAAACACAGCTCTGAAAGCCAACAGGGCCTGTGTCCAGGAGACCCACAAGACTATAGCAAACTTGACATAAGCAAATTCTTAACGGGTGTGTAGCACTCACCACAGCTACCCCTCAGCATTCATCATGGAGTACGTAAATCATCTATCTTCCAGCCTTTCCCTGAAAAAGGTTTATCTGCACACTTTACAAGCTCCTTCCTGAGATCCAGGCTTATAATTCCAGCAGACTTTAGCAGCTGGCTGCAAACTGCTCCAGAAAGTGAGAAAGCCAGAGGACAGCTCTCCTGCCTTTTTCCAAACCACTCCAGCACATCGTATCTCCCTAGAAGGAGATAGCTGCCACCCAAAGAATAGGTCCCTGGAAGCCCTCACACTCATAGCCAAAGGGGCTTCCATTCAAGAAACCAGTAGGACTTTAGTAAACAAAGAAACAATTCTTAACTGCTTATCACCCCAGGGCTAAGCAAGTAGTGACCAGGCAAAATCTCTTAGTCTCATTAGTTCCCTGAAAAAGGTTTATCTGCTTACCTTAAAAGATACTACTTTAGGGCAAGGCTTCTAACCTAGCAGGCATCAACAGGCTGGCTGTGATCTTCTGAAGACATCTCTCTGGCTTTCTCCAGAACTCCAGCCCACTCCAGTAAAACCAAATCACCAGTATCTGCCTGGAAGGAGCTTGTACAGCTTATTTAAAGCCACAGCTTTTGTGACAGCCACCCAAAGAATAAGTCTCCTGATCACCTGGTTCTAATAGTCAATGGGGCTTGCATTCACAAGTACCACAGAAATGTAGCAAACAAAGAAAGAGTTCTTACTGGGCACAGAAACATAAACCAGTGGCTAGCACCGAGGAACAGGCAAAAAAGCTCATCTCCCAGTTTCATCCTGGAAGGGGCTAAAATACATAACATACCCAGCTGCTGCCTGAGGGTTAGCAACCAGGTGCTAACTGCAATCCTACCCAATGGGACACGGATGTGTCTTGGCACACCATCTACTACTAAGAAACACTAAGAACAAAGAAGACTTGGACAATGACAAAAGTGTGAGAGACAACTAGGAGGTAGGGCCTAGCTGATCAAGGAGATTCATTTCCTTCACAAGATCTTTTTGTCAAAACTGGGAGAAGAGGGAGATTCAGGGAAGATCAAGGGGAAGATCCTGAGCTTACCTCTTCCCACAGACACAGCAAGGCAACAACTTAATATAATGCAACTGACTCTGAAAATGACTTGAAGGCTAGCAGAACAGATCCTCCAGAGATCATGAAGCAGCCACTCTGAGAAGGGTAGCAGGAGCAGAGATAGGGTTTTGTTGTCAAGATAGAGTCAAGAATGAAGTCCTCTGGTGAGACAACTTATAAACAGGAAGGATCTCACAAGGATGGACATCCTTGTAAGCAGCAAGGGAATAGATCCTGATATCAGGAACCCCCAGCCCTGGGAACCTGCACCAGAAGACAAGCCCTCACAATGTCAGGATTTCAAAGTCAGTGGGGCTTGACTCCAGAAGAGCCAGAAGGCTATAGAAAAACCGATACTCCACTCTTAAAGAGCCAGCATGCCATATCACTTGGTCCAAGATCCAGCACAAAAATAGCAGACTGAAAAGCACCAGGGTTATAAATAAAAGGAGATTTACCGACTAATTTTAGGGCATGTGCCAGACAGGCAGGGATCTGTAGAAGCTTTCTCTGGGAATGGAAATGCTGGCACAATTTTTCTTGCCCTCCTTCAACCTAGCTGGCCAGATACTTGTGAGAACCAGTTCTGACACTATGTAGTTCGCTAGCACTACTGGTCCTGCCCTGGCGTTCCCTTGCAATTATGTACCTAACCCACCCGCCCCAACAGGCACCCCTCCAAAGCAGCTCCCACTATGCCCCACCCAGCAGGAAGCGCTGTCAGACCAGTGCCACTCCAAAGCAGCTCCTGCCTCAAAGAAGGGGAAGTCAAGTCAAGCCATCAGCGTGGGCCTCTCATCCAGCCATTCCAGGGGCCAGCCCTGCCATCAGCGTGCCCATAGTAGTCAGGGCCAGTCACTGCAGACAGTTGGGCTGAGGGCTGGCCCCAATTATCAGGGAACCCACAGCAATCACAGTCCAATCACAACAGGAAGGTACATGCAGCCACACTGGGGACACCCCTAGAGTGCCTGCTTCTTATGACCAGGGGCAACTGTACTACTGGGCCCTACAGGATCCTTCTACATAAGAGCACTACTTTCAAAACCAGGAGCTGACCTATCTAATACACAGAAACAGAGTCAGAGAAAATGAAGAGACAAAGGAATATGTTCCAAACAAAAGAATAAAACAAAACCACAGAGGAGCACCTGGGTGGCTCAGTCATCAGGCATCTGCCTTTGGCTCGGGTCATGATTCCGGGGTCCTGGGATTGAGCCCCGCATCAGGCTCCCTGCTCAGCAGGAAGCCTATTTATCCCTCTCCCACTCCCCCTGCTTGTGTTCCTGCCCTCTCTCTCTCTCTGTCAAATACATAAATAAAATCTTTAGAAAAAAACACACACACAGAAAACTAAACAAGACAGAAATAAGCCATCTACCCAATGAACAGTTCAAACTAATACGTGATAAAGTGAACGTCATAAAGACGTTCACTGAACTTGAGGGAGGAGTGGATGAACTTCAACAAAGAGGAAATATAAAAAGAAACCATCAGAACTGAAAAATAACTAAAATGAAAAATAAACCACAGGGAATCAATAGCAGATTAGAGAATGCAGAAGAAGAGACAGCAATCTGGAAGACAGAGTAGTGGAAAGCACCCAAAAACAAACAAAAAAAGAACAACAAAAAATTGATGATAGCTTAAGGGATCTCTGGAATAGAGAGATAATAACCTTGATATTATAAGGGTTTCAGAGAAAAAGAGATAGAATGGAGCAGAAAACTTATTTGAAGATGTAATAGCTGAAAACTTCCCTAACTTGGGGAAAGAAATAGACATCCAGGTCCAGGAGCAAAGAAAGCTCCAAACAAGATGAACCCCAAGGAGGGCCACACCAAGAAATATAATAATTAAAATGTCAAAAAGTAAAGATAAAGAGAGTTTCTTAAATGAAAGAGAAAAGCAAATGGTTACATACAAGAAAAACCACATAAGACTATCAGCTGATTTTTCCTCCTTTCAGGAGAAACATTGCAGGCCAGAAATAAGTATGTGATATATTCAAAATGCTAAAAGGAGAAAACTTACAACTAAAAATAATGTACCCTGCAAGGTTATCATTCAGAATTGAAGGAGGATGAGTTTCCAGACAAACAAAAAAGGAGTTCATCACCACTAAGCCAGGCTTCTTCGAGTAGAAAAGGTCAAAACAAAGAAAAATAATGAAGGGAAAAAAATGCACCAGCAAAAGCAAACATACAGGAAAGACACTGGATCAGTCACTATAAAGCTAGTATGAAAGTCAAAAAACAAAAGCAATAAAATCAATTATATCTACATATTAGAAGATACACAAAATAAAACATCTAAAATATGAAAAAACATACATTTTAGGTATAAAATCTAAAAAAAACAAAAATATACAAAGCATGGAGGGAGCAGTAAATGTGTTTTATGAATGTGTTCTAACTTAAGTCACACCCAAATTAATGTAGACTACTATATACACAGGATATTATATATGAAACTCCTGGTAACCACAAACTAAAAATCTATAATACATGTGCAAAGAACAAAGAGAAAAAAATACAAACACCACTGGGAAAGTCATCAAATCACAAGGGAAGAGAGCAAGAAAAGAATAAAGAAGAAGTACAAAAACAACCAGAACACAATGAATAAAATGGCATAAGTACACACCAACCAATAACTCCTTTAAATGTAAATGGACTAAATGCTCTAATAAAAAAACATAGGCTGACTGAATGGATTAAAAGCGCAACTTACAAAAAGACTTCCTTCAAACCTAAAGACACATACAGACTGAAAGAGAAGAGATGGAAAAAGATATTGCAAATGGAAGCAAACCAATGAACAAAAAGCTAAAGACACATACAGACTGAAAGAGAAGAGATGGAAAAAGATACTGCAAATGGAAGCAAACCAATGAACAAAAAGCTGGAGCTGCAATATTTAGACAAAATAGACTTTAAAATAAAGACCATAAGAAGACACAAAGAAGGGTATTACACACTGAAATAGGAATCGATCCAAAACCACAACATAACAATTCTAAGTATCTGCACCCAACATAGGAGCTTCTGAACACATAAAAGAAATATTAACAGACACAAAGGGAGAAATTAACAGTAACACAATACAGTAGTGGATTTTTAACACCCCATTTACATCAATGGAAGATTATCCAGACAGAAAATCAAAAAAAAAAAAAACAAAAAAAAAAACAGTGAACTTGAAAACACATTAGACCACACGGGCTTAACAGATATATACACAAAACATTCCCAAAACAGATTACACATTCTTTTCAAATGCACATGGAATGTACAATATGAGCAATATAAACTAGAAATGAATTACAAGAAAAAACCTAGGGGAAAAAAACACAAACAGGGAGGCTAAACATCATGCTACTAAAAAACCAATGGATCAATGAAGAAATCAAATAGGAAACCAAAAAATATCTGGAGACGAATGAAAATGGAAACACAATAGTTCAAATTCTATGGGACACAGGAAAGGCAGTTCTAAGAGGGAATTTACCAGTATAGGTCTACCTCAAGAAATAAGAAAACTCTCAAATAAACAATATATCTTTATACCTTAAGGAACCAGAAAAAAGAACAAAGCCATAAATTAGTAGAAAAAAGGTAATAATAAAGCTTAAAATGGAAATAAATAAAATAGAGACTATAAAAAAATCAATGAATTAAGAGCTGGTTCTTTGAAAAGAAAAATTAAAATTAAAAAAAAAAACACTTTAAACTAGATTCATTAAGAAAAACAAAGAATGGGGCTCAAAAAAATAAAACCAGAAATGAAGAATTAACAACTGATACTACAGAAATACACAGGATTGTAAAACACTACTACAAAAAATTATATAGCAACAAATTAAAAACCTAGAAGAAACTGGGGCGCCTGGGTGGCTCAGTCGTTAAGCGTCTGCCTTCAGCTCAGGTCATGATCCCAGGGTCCTGAGATCGAGCCCCACATCGGGCTCCCTGCTCAGCCGGAAGCCTGCTTCTCCATCTCCCACTCCTCCTGCTTGTGTTCCCTCTCTTGCTGTGTCTCTCTCTGTCAAATAAATAAATAAAATCTTAAAAAAAAAAAAACCTAGAAGAAATTAATAAATTCCTAGAAACATACAACAACCTTCCAAAACTGAACAGAAAGAAATAGAAATTCTGAACAGGCCATTACAAGTAATGAATAAAATCAGTAATCACAAAACTCAACAAAAGTCCAGGACAAGATGATTTCACAGGTAAATTCTACCAAACATTTACATAAGAGTTAATACCTATCCTCAAACTATTCCAAAGAACAGAAGAGGAAGGATTGCCTCCAAATTCGTTCTAAGAGGCCACTATTACCCTAACACCAAAACACAACAAAAACTTTTAAAAATTCATTAAAAGGACCATTCACCAATCAACTGCATTTCATCTCAGGGATGCAAAGACCGTTCAATATACGCAAATTAACATGATACATCATATTAACAAAGTTAAAGATAAAAATCACGTGATCATCTGAATAGATGATGAAATAGAAAAAATTTGACAAAATTCAGGAACCTTTTATGATAAAAGGATGAAATTTTATCCTTTCATCATAAAAACTCAGAACAAAGTGGGTTTAGAGGGAACATACCTCAACATAATATATGACATATATGACAAACCCACAGCTAACATAGTCAATGGTGAAAATCTGAAAGCTGTTTTCTGAAATGAAGAACAAGACAAGGATATTCACTCTACATCTTTTATTCAACCAAGTATTGGAAGTCCTGGCTGTAGTAATCAGACAAGAAAAAGACATTCAAATCGGTAAGAACTCAACTTGTCACTATTTGCAGATGACATGATACTATACATAGAAAACTCTAAAGGCTCCACCAAAAAACTATTAGAATAAACGAATTCAGGAGAGTTGCAGGATACAAAATTAATGTGCAGAAATCTGTTGTGTTTCTATATACTAAAAATGAAATAGAAGAGAAATTAAGAAAACAATTCCATTTGCAATTGCATCAAAAAAATAATAATAATAAAATAGAGATGCCTGGGTGGCTCAGTCAGTTAAGTGGGGACCCTTGATTTTGGCTCCAGTCATAATCTTATAGGTTGTGGGATCCGGCCCCACATTGGGCTCTGCCCTCAGCAGGGAATCTGCTTCTTTCCTTCTCCCTCTGCCCCTCCCCCTACTCACAGTCTCTGTCTCTCAAATAAATGTCTTAAATAAAATTAAGAATAAAATACCTAGGAATAAATTTAACCAAAGAGGCGAAAGACTTGTTCTCTGAAAACGATTAAGACCTTGATGAAAGAAATTGAAGGCAACACAAATAAAGGGAAAAATACTTTGTGCTCATGGACTGAAAAAATTCATATTGTAAAAATCTCCTTACTGGAACGTCTGGTTGGCTCAGTTAGTTAAGCGACTGCCTTTGGCTCAAGTCATGATCCCAGGGTCCTGGGATTGAGCCCCACATTGGGCTCCCTGCTCAGCAGGGAGTCTGCTTCTCCTTCTCCCTCTGCTCCCTGCTTGTGCTCTCTCTCAAAAAAAAAAAAAAAAAAAAAAAAAAGTCCTTACTACCCAAAGCAACCCACATATTCAGTGCAAACTCTATCAAAATACTGACTGTATTTTTCAGAGAATTAGAATAAATAATCCTAAAATTTGGATAGGACCACAAAAGACACTGAATAGCCAAAGCAATGTTGAGAAAGGAGAATGAAGCTGAAGGCATCAGAATCCCAGATTTCAAAGTATACTACAAAGCAATAGTAATCAAGACAATATGATATTGATACAAAAATACATCACCAAGACCAAATAGCTCAGAAAAAACCCCAAGTTTACATGGTCAACTAATCTATGACAAGGGAAGCAAAAATATACAATAGGAAAAAGACAGTCTTTTTGATAAACAGTATTGGAAATACTGGACAGTTACATGGAAAAGAATAAAACTGGACCACTTTCTCATACTACACGCAAAAATAAACTCAAAATGGACAAAAGATGTAGATGTAAGATCTGAAACTATAAAACTCCTAGAAGAAAACATAAGCAGTAAACTCTTAGACATCGACTTTAGCAATATTTTTCTGAATCTGCCTCCTTAGAAAGGAAAGTAAAAGCAAAAATAAACTGGGACTACCATCAAACCGAAAAGCTTTTGCACAGTGAAAGAAACCATCAACAAAACAAAACAGCAACCTAGTTAACAAGAAAAGATATTTGCAAATGATGTATCCAATAAGGGGATAATATCCAAAACATATAAAAAATTCCTACAACTCAAAAATGCCCCCCAAAAAATCCAATTAAAAATGGGCAGAGGACATGAATAGACATTTTTCCAAAGAAGACATACAGATGGCCAACAGACATATGAAAAGATATTCAAAATCAATAATCATCAGGAAAATGCAAATCAAAACCACAATGAGCTATCACCTCACACCAGTCAGAATGGCTAGTATCAAAAACACACACACAAAAAACGTGTTGGTGAAGATGTGGAGAAAAGGGAACCCTTATGCACTGTTGGTGGGAATGTAAATTAGTGCAACCATTGTAGAAAACAGTATGGAGGTTCATCCAAAAATTAAAAGTGAAAAAAATCGTATGATCCAGTAATTCTACTACTAGGCATTTACATGAAGAAAACAAAAACACTGACTAAACAAGATATATGCACTCCTATGTCTATTGCAGCATTATTTACAATTGCCAAGATATGGAAACAACCTGAGTTTCCATGGATATGAAAGATGTGGTACATATACACAATGGAATATTACTCAGCCATAAAAAATGAAATCTTGCCATTCACAATATGGATAGCCTAGAGGATATTATACTAAGTGAAATAAGTCAAAGAAAGACAAATATCACTTTATTTCATTTATATATGAAATCTAAAACAAAACAAATTAACAAACAACATAAAAAAGAAAAGGAACAAACTCCTAATTATACAGAACAAACAAGTGACTGCCAGAGGCACGGGGGATGGAAAAAAAAAGGTGAAATCGATGAAGAGGATTAAGAGGTACAGATTTCCAATTATATAAACTAAATAGCTCATAGGAATGTAAAATATGGCATAGGGAATATAGTCAATAATACTGTAATGACTTTGTATAGTAACAGAAATTAACTACGCTTATATGATTTTAAATCGTTACTACAATACTGTATGTCAATTAACCTTTAATTAAAATTCTTTTAATTTAATTTTAATTAAAATACTACATATTTTTTTTAGACTGGGAGATATGGCTACTTTTACTTACACACAGAAACCAAAATAGAGAGTGAAGGAACATTAAGAAACAGGAACATATTTCAAAAAAAGGAACAAAATAAATCTCCAAAAGAGATCTTAATGAAATGGAGATAACTGATTTGAATGATAGAGAGTTAAAAATAATGGTCATAATGATGCTTACTGAGGTCAGCAGAAAAATGCATGAACAAAGTGAGAATTCCAACAAAGAAAAAATATTAGAAAGTACCAAACAGAAATAACAGAGCTGAACAGTATAATAACTTCACTGAAAATTTCAACAGAGCAACAGAAGACTAGATCAAGTAGAAGAAAAGATTACTGAGCTCAAAGACAGAGCAGTGGAATTCATCCAATTAAAAGAGCTGGTAAAAAAAAGAAGAAGAATGAAAAACAATAGACTGTTAAGGGACATACGGGTCAACATTAGCTAAACCAAATATACCCATGATAGAGGTCCCAAGCTTATTCAAAGAAATAACGACTGAAAACTTCCCTAACAACAAAAAAGAAAGACTCACATCCAGGAAACTTATAAAGTACCAAATAAGATAAATACAAAAAAAATAAACACCAAGACACATCATATTGAAATTGTCAAAGTTAAAGATAGAGAGATTCTTAAAAGCAGCAAGAGAAACACAACTTGTTATTCCCAAAAGAACCCCCATAAGATTGTTCGCAGATTTTTCAGCAGAAACTCTGCAGGCCAGAATAGAGTAGCACAGCTCTCTTCCTCGGGGCTGCCTGCGGAGGTGGCAGCCATCTGTTACTGGACATCATGGCTGCCCTCAGACCTCCCAAGATCGTTAAAAAAAGGACCAAGAAGTTCATCTGGCACCAGTCAGACCGCTATGTCAAAATTAAGCACAACTGGTGGAAACCCAGAGGCACTGACAATAGGGTGCACAGAAGATTCAAGGGCCAGATCTTGAGGCAAAACATTGGTTATGGGAGCAACAAGAAAACAAAGCACATGTTGCCCAGTGGCTTCCAGAAGTTCCTAGTCCACAATGTCAAGGAGCTTGAAGTGCTGCTGATGTGCAACAAATCTTACTGTGCAGAGATTGCTCACAATGTATCCTCCAAGAACCGCAAAGCTATCGTGGAAAGAGCAGCCCAGCTGGCAAACAAAGTTACCAATCCCAACGCCAGGCTGTGCAGCAAAGAAAACAGACAGCTTGTTGTGCATGTCATATTTGTGTTAATAAAACCATAAAACTACCAAAACAAAAAAAGAAAGAAAGAATAGAGTTGCACAATATATTTAAAGTGCTAACAGAAAAAGACCTACCAACCAAGAATACTCTACCAGCAAAGTTGTCCTTCGGAATTAAAGAAAGATGGAGTTTTCCAGACAGACAAAAGTTATGGAGTTTGTTACCACTAAACCAGCCTTACCAGAAAAGTTAAAGGGAATTCTTCAAACTGAAATTAAAGATATTAGTAACAGGAAAACATACTAAAGTATAAAACTCAATAGTAAAGAGAAATATATAAATAAATTCAGAATATTCAAATTTAATGGTGGTGGGCAATCACTTATAATTCTCTTATGGAAGAAATAGGATTACAATATAACTACAACAGTCTGATAACAGACACAGAATGAAAAAATGCAAATTGTGACATCAAAAAAATATGAGGGTGCCAGTAAGGAGAGTGTGAGACTCTTGATCTCCTGGTTGTGGGTTTGAGCCTCACAGTGGGTGTAGACATTACTTAAAAGTAAAGTCTGAAACACACACACACACACACACACACACGGAAGTGGGAGAGCTTTGATGTACATCTCAAGTTAGTTATCAGCTCAAAACGGACTGTAATGTTTTATATAAGCCTCAGGATAAACACAAAGTAAAAGCCTATAAAGAAAAATTTTTAAAAAGGAATCAAAGCATACCATACAGAAAATCATCAAACTACAAAGCAATAGAGCAAGAGAGAAAAAAGGGAAGAGAGGTATTAACCAAAAAACGCTTAATAAAATGGCAACAGTAAGTCCATAACTAGCTATAATTTCTTTAAATGTAAATGGTCTCAATTCTCTAATCAAAAGACAGAGTTGCTTATTAGATTTTTTTTTTAAATAACCCAACTAGAAGTTGCATGTAAAAGACACACTTTAGCTTTAAGGACATGCACAGACTGAAAGTGAACACATGGAAAAATGATATTTCATACAAGTGAAACCAAAAGAAAGCTGGGATGGCATACCTATATCAAGCAAAATGGACTCTAAGCCAAAGACTGTAACAAGAGACAAAGAAAATTATTACATGATGACAAAGGGGTCAAATGATCAAGATATAACAATTGTAAACACTAATGCACCCAATAATGGAGCATCTAAATTTATAAAGCAAATATAAACAGAGCTGAAGCAAGCAGCAGCAACAGAATAATAGCACAAGACTTCAATAATCCACATTCAACAAAAGACTGATCATTATGATACTCTGATATATAACAAGAAAAGTATATTTGGTTTTCATCCCCAATCCTGGCACAGAGCTCCTAAAACCCTTGGAATTTCTTAATGAGAGCAAAAAAAAAAAAAAAAAAGCTCAGCCGCGCCTGCCGCCTGCCACCGCCTCTAGACCATGGACCCCCGCAAAGTGAGCGAACTTCGGGCCTTCATGAAAATGTGTAAGGAGGATCCAAGCGTTCTGCACACTGAGGAAATGCACTTCCTGCAAGAGTGGGTGGAGAGCATGGGGGGTAAAATACCACCTGCCACTCATAAAACTAAATCAGAAGACAATATCAAGGAAGAAAAAACAGATAGTAAGGCGGAGGAAAACATAAAGACAGACGAACCATCAAGTGAGGAAAGTGATCTAGAAATTGACAATGAAGGTGTGATTGAACCAGATACTGATGCCCCTTAAGAAATGGGAGATGAAAATGTAGAGATAACCGAGGAAATGATGGATCAGGCAAATAAAAAAGTGGCTGCCACTGATGTCCTAAATGATGAACTACAGAAAGCCATTGACTTGTTCACAGATGCCATCAAACTGAATCCTCGCTTGGCCATTCTGTATGCTGAGAGCCAGTATCTTCATCAAATTACAGAAGCCAAATGCTGCCATTCGAGACTGTGACAGAGCTACTGAAATAAATCCTGATTCAGCTCAGCCTTATAAGTGGCGAGGGAAAGCACACAGACTTCTGGGCCATTGGGAAGAGGCAGCACATGATCTTGCCCTTGCTTGTAAACTGGATTACAATGAAGATGCTAGTGCAATGCAGAAAGAAGTTCAACAGAGGGCCCAGAAAATTGCTGAACATCGGAGAAAGTATGAGTGAAAACGTAAAGAACGAGAGATCAAAGAAAGAACAGAAAGAGTTAAGAAGGCTCGGGAAGAACATGAGAGAGCCCAGAGGGAGGAAGAAGCCAGAGGACAATCAGGAGCTCAGTATGGCTCTTTCCCAGGTGGCTTTCCTGGGGGAATGCCTGGTAATTTTCCTGGAGGAATGCCTGGAATGGCAGGGGGGGATGCCTGGAATGGCAGGAATGCCTGGGCTCAATGAAATTCTTAGTGATCCAGAGGTTCTCACAGCCATGCAGGATCCAGAAGTTATGGTGGCCTTCCAGGATGTGGCCCAGAACCCAGTAAATATGTCAAAATATCAGACCAATCCAAAGGTTATGAATCTCATCAGTAAATTGTCAGCCAAATTTGGAGGTCAAGCATAATGCCCTTCTGACTAAGAAAGCCCTTGCTGAAGGAGAAGCAAGGATCACCTAATGGATGTCGCAATAATACAAACCAGTGTACCTCTGACCTTCTCATGAAGAAAGCTGGGGTGCTGTGAAGAGAATCCCTACCCCTCTGCCCCACATGCAACTGAAACATTCTTTAGTGGTTTGCCATTAGAGTATTCATTCAGATAATGTTTTCCTACTAGGTATTACAAACTTTAAACACTTTTTAAATCTTAAAAATATTTAAAAACGTATTAGAAAATAAATAAAACATAAATAAAATGAAAAAAGAAAAAAAAGAAGTTCTTTTGTTACGTTAATAAAGTACCTTTATTAACATAAACTTCCTGGAGGAGAGAGGAACTGAAGGTTGAATTAATAATAGCCAGTGATTTAATCAATCACACCTACATAATTAAGCCTCCATAAAAACCAAAGGGACTGAGTTTGGAGAGCTTTCAAGTTAGTGAACACATGGAGATTTGGGAAAATGGAAATGGAAAGGAAATGGAAATTCCATGCTCTTTCCCCGTGTCCTGCCTTAAGTATTTCTTCTATCTGGCTATTCCTGAGCTACATCCATTTAAAATAAAACTGTAATCAAGTAGATAAAATGTTTCTCTGAGTTCTGTGAGCTCCTCTAACAAATCCATTGAACCCGAGGAGGGCCTCAATGGAATCTCCAATCTATAGCTAGTTGGTCAGAAGTACAGGTGACAACTAGGACTTGCTATTGGTGACTGAAGTAGGGGGCAGAAACAGTTTTGTAGGAATCTAACATTATCTCCAGCTAGATACTGTTATAAGTGAGTTTAATTGTAGGCCACTAATTGTAGGACACCAAGCTACTTTTGGAGAATTGTTTGGTGGGGGCGGGGGGGGGAACAGACACATCAGAATCAGATATAAAATCAATAAGAAAATATTGCTCTTAAACTATACATTAGATGAGACGGACTTAATAGGCAGAACATATTATAGAACATTCCATCCAACGGCGACAAAATATACAGCCCACACAGATCATTCTCCAGGACAGCTCAAATGTTAATCCACAAAATAAGTCTTAAATTTAAGAAGACTGATATCATATCAAGGATCTCTTCCAACTACAATGGCATAAAACTAGAAATCACAGGGTCCCTGAGTGGCTCAGTCAGTTAACATCCAACTCTTGGTTTCAGCTCAAGTCATGATCTCAGGGTCATGAGATCAAGCTCTCCCCTCCTCGTCAGACTCCATGCTCAGCATGGAGTCTACTTGGGATTTTCTCTCTCTCCCTTTCCCTCTGCCCCTCTCCCTGCTCATGCATATTCTCTAAATAAATAAATAAATAAAATCTTAAAAAAACAAAACAAAACAAAAAATAAACCTAGAAATACTTCCAAGAAGAAAACTGGAAAACACATTTATATGGAGACTAAACAACATCCTCCTGAACAACAAAGAGGTCAAAGAACAAAAACAAAATAAAAATGTATCTTGAGACAAATGAGAATGAAAACACAACATACAAAAACTTACAGGATGCAGCAAAAGCAGTATTTGGTAGCAATAAATGCCTATATTAAGAAAAAGAGAAAGAGCTCAAGAAAACCACCTAACTTTCCACCTGAGGGGCCAAAACAAAACAAAAACAAAGCACAAAGTTCGCAGAAACAAGTCTACAGCACAGAGAGCAAAAACAAATGAAATAGATACTAAAAAAACAATAGAAAAGATCAATGAAAATAGCGGTTGAGTTTTTGAAAAGATAAAATTAACAAACCATTAGCTACATTTATCAAAAAAAGACATGAATGAAATTAAAAATGGAAAAGACATTACAACTTACATAATACAAATAAAAAGCATCATAAGAAGCTACTATGAACAATTATAAACCACAAATTGGACAACTGATAAGAAATGGATAATTTCTTGAAATATACAATCTACCAAAACTGAATAATGAAAAAATAAGAAATCATAATAGCCCAATACTACTAAGGAGACTGAATCAGTATTCAAAAATCAACCAATAGAGAACAAAGACTAGATGGCTGTACTGTTGAAGTCTACCAAGCATTTAAAAAATAACTAGTATCAATCCTTCTCAAGCTTTTCCAAAAAAACAAAAAAAGAGAAAACACTTCTAAACTTATTTTACCAGACTAACATTACTCTGATAGAAAAACCAGACAAAGACACACAAGGAAGGAAAATTACAGGCCAATATACCTGTCAAACATGAATGCAAAAATCTTCAACATAATATCAGCAAACCAAATTTAACATAATAGCAAAAAGATCCTTCACTATGATCAAGCTGGATTCATTCCAGGGATGCAATGATGGCTCACCATATGCAAATCAATGTGATAAACTGCATTAACAAAAGAAAGCTTGAAAATCATATGATCGTTTCAATAGCTACAGAAAAAGCATTTGCCAAAATTCAACATCCTTTTATCATAAAAACTCCTAACAAAGTGAGTACAGAAAGAACATACCTCAACATAATAAAGGCCATAGATGACGAGCCCATAGCTAATCTCACATTCAAAGGTGAAACACTGAAACCTTTTCCTCTGTGATCAGAAACAAGGGTGCCCACTCACATCACCTTCCTTCAACATAACAAGGAAGTCCTAACCAGAGCAATCAGGAAAGAAAAAGAAATAAAGAACATCCAAAACAAAAAAAGAACAAGTAAAATTGTATTAATTTTCAGATAACATGATATATACAGAAAACCCTAAAGACTCCAAAAAAAACCTGTTAGAATAAACAAATTCAGTAAAGTTACAGAATATGAATATACAAAAATCAGTTGTGTTTCTATACACTAACAATCTATCAAAATGAGAAATTAAGAAAACAATCCTACTTAAAATAGCAGCAAAAAAAAAAGACGAAACATCTGTATATTGAAAACTACAAGACACTGATGAAAGAAATTGAAGAATACACAAATAACGGTGAGAAATTTCATGCTTATGGATTGGAAGAATCCATAGTGTTAAAATGTCCAGACTATTCATAACAATCTACAGATTCAATGCAATCCCCATCAAAATTCCAATAGAATTTTTCACAGAAACAGAACTATTAAAATTTGTATGGGACCATAAAAGACCCCAAATAGCCAAGGTAATCTTCAGAAAAAAGAACAAAGCTGAAGGCATCACACTTGATTCAAACTATATAGATCTTCCTTGACTTACAATAGGGTTACATTCTGATAAAGACATTGTAAGTTGAAAATATTGTAGTTGAAAATGCATTTAATACACCTAACCTACCAAATTTCATAGCTTAGCCTAGCCTACCTGAAGCATACTCAGAACACTTTATATTAGCCTACAGTTGGGAAAAATAATCTAATACAAAGCCCATTTTATAATGAAGTGTTGAATATCTCATGTAACTTATCATATGCTGTACTAAACGTGAACAAGAGAATGGCTGTATGGGTACAGAATGGTTGTTAGTGTATCATTGTTTACCCTCCTGACTGCATGGGTGACTGGGAGCTACAACATGCTGCCATTGCCTAGCATCTTGAGAGAGTATCATACTACATACCACTAGCCCAGAAAAAGATCAAACTTCAAAATTCAAAGTATGGTTTCTACTGAATGCATACAGCTTTTGCATCATTGTAAAGTCAAAAAATTTTAAGTCACATCATCATCAGTCAGGGACTGACAAGCCTATGGTACTGGCATAAATGTAGACATACAGACTGAGATTCTGGAATAAAATAGAGAGCCTAGCATGCATATATGTCATAAGTTAATTGATGACAAAAGAGCCAAGAAAATATAATGGTGAAAGGTAATAAATTGTCCTAAAATAAATGGTAGGGAAAACTGGATGGTCACATGTAAATGAATGAAATGAAAGTGGACCCCCATCTTACACCATACACAAAAATTCAGTCAAAATGAAATAAAGACTTGAACCTAAGACCTGAAAACATAAGGCTAGAAGAAAACACAGGGGGTTAAGCTTCTTGACGTTGGTTTTGGCAATAAATTATTTAGATTAAACCAAAACAAAGACAACAAAAAGAAAAATAAATAGAACTCCATTAAACTGAAAAGCTTCCACGCAGCAAAAGAAATCAACAAAATGAAAAGGCAACCTATGGAATGGGAGCAAGTATTCACAAATGTTATATGTGATAAAGTGTAAATATACACAATCTATACAAAACTCATACTACTCAGTAACACACAAAACCAAACAAATTAACTCAATTTAAAAAGAGGCAAAGAGGCAGCTCAACCTGCCCATCAGTCATGGGCATGGTAGCAGGACCCTTAGCTGACTTCATTCCACAGATACAAGTAGATAACACCCACATCAGTTTAAATAACCCAGAAAATGATGCAAGACAAGCAGAACAGACTCTCGACAGTTAAATGCAGAAAAGAGGCTACATCAAAGAGGGTAGGAAAGGCAGAGATGCAGCCCAGAGCTAAATGGACCTGTGGGACTGTGCCTAGAAGGGAGGGACACTGCCCATGAGAAGAGGAGAGAGGAAAGGACCCCAAACCAGGCACCCCAGGCATGGGGGACCCACACTGGGAAAAACAAGCCCCATAATATTTGACTCTGAAAACCACAGGGGCATAATTTCATGAGTTCTTATAGTCAGGGGGGCTTAACACCTAGAATTTACAAAATGAGTTGGCTTAGCTCTGGGAGAGCCAGGATGGCAACAGGAAACTGAGTCCCCACCCTTAAAGACACAGCATAACAGTCCGGTGATGATACAGCATAGAAGTAGCAGTTTGAAAAAATACCTGAGGTATATGGGAGGGAGATTTGTTTACTAATCTCAGAGTGTATGCTGGAGGGGTAGGGATCATTGGGAGATTTCTCTGGAAACAAAAGGTCTGGCAAGGTGCCATTTCCCGCCCCAACCCTGAAGCCTAGACCCTTAGATACCTGCAGAAACCAACACAGTGCCAACACTAGCTACCTAACCTGCCAACAGCATAAATGCCCCTGCCTTCTCCTGTCCAACTGCCTTCTCCAATACACACTTGGCCAGATCCATCCGAAGTGGTGCCACAAGCCTGGCAGTGTGCAAGCAGCCCCAACAGGGGCCAGTACCACTCCAAAGTGACTCCTGCCCCAGTGAGAGGGAAAGATAACCACACACACCAGTCAGACTATGGCCCCAGCAGTAGACTGGGGACAGGAATCTGGTCTGACAGCAGGCTCCGCCCACCAGCAAAAGCTTCTCAGGGGACAACCCAGGGAAAGCACCTTGCAGTTCAGTGCTACTGCACTTCTGGCAAATGCCTGGTCTGACTCAAATCAAGACCAGACAGGCGCATTAAAAACAAAGGGACCTAACCCTGCCCACAATAGGCAAAGAAAGCCATTTCAGATGACTGGACTGAAGGAAACACTGGCTCTGCAATAACAGCAAGGGACAGACACACACACACACAGGAGACACCCC
Source organism: Callorhinus ursinus (assembly GCF_003265705.2). NCBI lineage: Eukaryota > Metazoa > Chordata > Mammalia > Carnivora > Otariidae > Callorhinus > Callorhinus ursinus. Next base: position 847,645 of record NW_027397089.1, read on the forward strand.
TGAAGTGCCAGGTTCTGCTAAACAGGGGATGCTGCACTACAGGGCATTACAAAAACCTCTTCTTCATAAGGCCAGTACTTTCAAGAGCAGTAGATGTAGCTTACTTCCTAACATACAGAAACAGACACACGGAATTAGACAAAATGAGGAGACAGAGGAATATGTCCCAAATGAAAGAACAAGGCAAAAGCACAGCCAGAAAGCTATTTTAAACAGATAATATGCCTAGATAGAGAATTTAATAATGGTCATAAAGATAACACTGGACTTGAGAAAAGAGTGGAGGACCTCAGTGAGATCCCTAACAAAAAGATAGAAAACGTAAAAAAGGTGACGCCTGGAGGGCTCAGTCAGTTTAGCATCTGCCTTTGGCTCAGGTCATGATCCCAGGGTCCTGGGATCTAGTCCTGCATCAGGCTCCCTGCTGAGGGAGCCTGCTTCTCCCTCTGCCTGCTGCCCCCCACCTTCGTGTGCACTCTCTCTCTGTCAAATAAATATTTTAAAAATTAAAAAGATAAGTACGTTAAAAAAAAAAAAGAAAACAAAAACCAATCAGCACTGAAGAATCAGTAACTAAAAATTACAAATACATTAAAGGGAATAAAAAGTATACTAGAGGGAACAGAAGAACAGATCAGCAAACTGGAAGACAAAGTAATGGAAAGCAATCAAGCTGAATAGGACAGAAGAAAAAAAATAATAAAAATGAAAATAGACTTAGGGAACTCGGCAACACCATCAAGTGTAATAACATTTGCATTACAGAAAGAGAAGACAGAGAAAAGAGTGCAGAGAATTTATTTGAAGAAATGATAGCTGAAAATTTCCCAAATTTGGGAAAGGAAACAGAAATCCAGATCCAGGAGGCACAGAGTCCCCAACAAAATCAACCCAAGGAGATCCACACCAAGACATACAGCAATCAAAACGGTAAAAAGTAGTGACTTAAAGACAACTTTAAAAGCAGCAAGAGAAAACAGTTGCATACAAGGGAAATCACATAGGTTATCAGCTATTTTTCAGCAGAAACTTCACAGGCCTGAAAGCATTAGCATGACATATTCAATGTACTGAAAGAAAAAACCTGCAGCCAAGAATAATCTACCCAGCAAGGCTATCATCCAGACTAGAGGGAGAGATAAGGACCGTTTCCCAGAAAAACAAAAGTTAAAGGAATTTATGACCACTAACCAGCTCTATGAGAAATGCTAAAGGGGATTCTTTGAATGGAAAGGAAAAGACCACATTCAGTAGTAAGAGAAGTAGGAAACACAAAAGCATTCAAATTAAACATATCTATAAAAGCCAGTCAAGGGATTCACAAAATAGAAGGATGTAAAGTACGACGCCTTGTACCTAAAATGTGAGGAGGAGAGGAGTAAAGAATGGGTTCAAATTTAAGTGACCATCAACTTAATACAGACTGCTATATATGGAAGATGTTATATAAAAACCTAACAGTGGAGCACCTGGGTGGTTCAACTGGATGGGCATCCAACTCTTGGTTTCAACTCAGGTCATGTTCTAAGGGTCATAGAATGAAGCCCCGCATTGGGCTCTGCACTCAGCATAGACTGCTTAGGATTCTTTTCCTCTTCCTCTCACTCCCCCTCTGCACCTCCCCACCCCCCATTAGCATGTGAATGCTTGCTCTCTCTAAAATAAATAAAATCTTAAAAAAAAAAAGGATAACCACAAATCAAAAACCAGTAATAGATATGCAAAACTGAAGAAAAAGTAACCCAAGGATATCACTAAAGAAAGCCAGTAAACCATGAGAAAAGAAAGCAAGAGAATGAACAGAAAACTACAAAAACAACCATAAAACAAGTAACAAAATGGCAATAAGTACATACCTATCAATAATTACTTTGAGTATAAATACACTAACCACTCCAATCAAGACATGGGTTAAAAAATGGGTTAAAAAAGCAAGACCCATCTATATGCTACCTATAACAGACTCATTTCAGACTTAAAGACACATGTAGATTGAAAGTGAAGGAATGGAGAAGGATTTATCATTCAAATGGAAGTGAAAAGAAAGCTGGGGTAGCAATACTTACTCGGAAAAAAGAGACTTTAAACAAAGACTACAACAAGACACAAAGAGGAATAAAGAAAATATAACAACTGTTAAGTATTTATGGGAGCACCCAAATACATAAAGCGGCTAATAACAAACATAAAGGAAGTAATTGATCATAATACAACAATGGTAGGGGACTTTAACCACTCACTTACATCAATGGATAGATCATCCAAAGAGAAAATCAACAGGGAAACAGTGGCTTTAAACGACACACTGGACCAAATGGATCTAAGATATATTCAGAACATTCCATCTCAAAACAGCAGAATGCACATTCTTTTCAAGTGCACAAAGAACATTCTCCAGAAGAGATCACATATTAGGCCACAGAACAAGTCTCAACAAATTCAAAAAAACTGAAGTCATCCCATGCATCTTTTCTGACCACAACATTATGAAACTAGAAATCAACTACAAGAACAAATATGGAAAGAATACAAATAGATGGAGATATAACATACTACAAAACAATAAATGGGTCAACCAAGAAATCAAAGACAGCAAAAAAATACATGGAGACAAATGAAAATGAAAACACAACAGTCCATTATCTTTGGGATACAGCAAAAACTGTTCCATGAGAAAAATTTATAGCAATATAGACCTACCTCAAGAAGGAAGAAAAATCTAACCTTACACCTAAAAGTGCTAGAAAAAGAACAAACAAAACCCAAAACCAGTAGAAGGAAGGAAATAACGAAGATTAGAGCAGAAATAAAAGAAACAGAAACTAAAACAAACAAAACCAGTAGAACAGATCAATGAAACCAGGAGCTCCTTCTTTGAAAAGATAAGAAATTGATAAACTTTCAGTCTCATCAAAAAATTAGAAAAAAAAGTTTGAAGAGAAAAAGAAATACCTCAAATAAAATCAGAAATGAAAGCAAAGTAAAAAACCAATACCATAGAAATACATAGAATAAGGGGTGCCTGGGTGGAGCAGCCAGTTAAGCATCCGACTCTTGGTTTTGGCTCAGGTTATGATCTTAGGGTCATAAGATCAAGTCCCATGTCAGGCTCCATGCTCACCGTGGAGTCTGCATGAGATTCTCTCTCCCTCTCTCTCTGCCCCCCCACATGTGTGCACACACTCTCTTTCTAAAATAAATAAATAAATCTTTAAAGAAAAAAAAGGAAATTGGGGTACCTGGTTGACGCAGTTGGTTGGGCCTCTGACCCTTGGTTTCAACTCTGATCATGATCTCGTGGCCATGGCATTGAGCCCCACATCGGGCTCCGTACTCAGCAAAGAGTCTGCTTTAGATTCTTTCTCCCTCTTCCTCTCCCTCCCCTCTATTCTCCCAGCTCATGCTCACTCGCTCTAAATATGGAAAAATCTTAAAAAAAAAAAAAAAGGAAATGTAAAGGATTAAAAGAGAGTATTTTGAAAAATTATATGCCAACAAACTGGTCAAACTAAGGAAATGAATAAATTCCTAGAAACATAAAACCTCCCAAAACTGAATCAGGTATAAATAGAAGATTGAACAGACCAATTTACCAGCAATGAAATTGAATCAGTAATCAAAAAACTCCCAACTAACAAAAGTCCAGGACAAGATGGCTTCACAGGTCAATTCCAACAAATATTTAAAGAAGAGTTAATTCCTATTCTTCTCAAACTATTACCAAAAAATTGAAGAGAAAGGAAAGCCTCAAAATTTATTCTATGAGGCAAACATTACCCTATACCAAAACCAGATAAAGACACTACCAAAAAAAGAAAACTACAGACAAGTATCTTTGACAACCATAGCTGCAAAAATCCTTAACAAAATATCAGAAAACTGAATCCAAAAATACATTAAAAAAAATAAATAACCATGATCAAGTGAGATTTACTCCTGGAATGCAAGGGTGGTTCAATATTTCTAAATCAATCAACGTGATAAATCACATCAACAAGTGAAAGGATAAAAACCATATGATCATTTCAACAGATGCAAAAAATGCATTTGATTAAGTACAACCTTCATTCAGGATAAAAACCCTCCAACAAATTAAGGTTAGAGGGAACTATATCTCAATACAATAAAGGCCATATATGAAAAACCCTCAACCAACATCATCCTCAATGGTGAAAAACAGTTTCTGTCTTTCCCCTAAGATCAGGAACAACACAATGATGTCCACTCTTACGACTTTTATTCAACATAGAACGGGAAGTCCTAGCCACAATAATCAGACAAGGAAAGGGAATAAAAGGCATCCAAACTGGTAAAGAAAAAGTAAACCATTCAATATTTGCAGATGACATGATACTATATATAGAAAACCCTAGAGACTCCACCAAAAACCTGCTAGAACTGACAAATGAATTCAGTATGATCACAGGACACAATATCAATATACAAGTGTCTGTTGCATTTCTATATACTAATAATGAAGCAGCAGAAATAGACATTAAGAAAACAACCCCATTTACAATTGCACCAAAAATAATAAGATACCTAGGAATAAACCTAACCAAAGAGGTGAAAGACCTATACTCTGAAAACTAAAACACTGATAAAAGAAATTGAATATGACACAAATGGAAAGAGATTCCATCTCCTCAATTAGAAGAACAAAAGTTAAAATGTCCCTACTGCCCAAAGCAATCTACAGATTTAATGCAATCCCTATCAAAATACCAACAGCATTTTTCAAAGAATAGAACAAATAACCCTAAAATTTGTATGAAACCACAAAAAACCCTGAATAGCCAAAGCAATCTTGAAAAAGAAGAACAAAAATGAAGGTATCACAATCCCAGATTTCAAGTTATACCACAAAGCTGTAGTAATCAAAAGAGTATGGTACTGGCACAAAAAGAGACACACAGATAAACAGACCACAACAGGAAGTCCAGAAACAAACCCACACCGATACTGCAAATTAATCTATGATAAAGGAGCAAGAATACACAATAGGAAAAAGTCAATCACTTCAACAAATGGTGTTGGTTAAACTAGATAGCTAGATGCAGAATTAAACTTGACCATGTTCTTCTTACACCATACACAAAAATATACTCAGAATGGAAAAAAGATCTAAATCTGAGACCTGAAACCATAAAAAATTCCAGAAGAGAGCTCAGGCAGTAATTTCTCTGACATCAGCCATAGAAAACATTTTTCTAGATATGTCTCCTGAGGCAAGGGAAATAAAAGCAAAAATATACTATTGGGACTATATCAAAATGAAAAGCTTCTGCACAACAAAGGAAACAATTGACAAAACTAAAATATAACCTACTGAATGGGAGAGATCTGCAAACTGGATATCCAATAAAGGGTTGATATCCAAAATATATAAAAACTCATGCAACTCAACATCTAAAAAACAAATAAGCCAATTTAAAAATGGACGAAAGAAGACATTTCTCCAAAGAAAACATACAGATGGCCAACAGACAAGTGAAAAGATGCTCAACATCACTGATCATCAGGGAAATGCAAATCAAAATTTCAGTATCACCTCACACCTGTCAGAATGGCTAAAATCCAAAACACAAGAAACGACAACTGTTGGCAAGGATGTGGAGAAAATGGAACCCTCTTGCACTGTTGGTAGGAATAGAAACTGGTACAGCCACTGTGGAAAACAGTATGGAGGTTCCTCAAAATGTTAAAATTAGAACTATCTTACGATCCAGCAATCACGCTACTGGGTGTTTACCCGCAAAATACAAAAACACTACTTCAAAGAGATACATGCATGTTTATAGCAGCATTATTTACAATAGCCAAACTATGGAAGTAGCCCAAGAGTCCATCAATAGAGGAATGGATAAAAAAGAGGTGGTATGTACCACCTCACTGATTAGAATGGCTAAAACTAACAACTCAGGAAACAACAGATGTTGGTGATGATATGGAGAAAGAGGAACCCTCTTACACTGTTGGAGAGAATGCAAACTGGTGCACCCACTCTGGAAAACAGTATGGAGGCTCTTCAAAAAGTTAAAAATAGAGCTACCCTACAACCCAGCAATTGCACTAAGTATTTACCCAAAGGATAAAACATAGTGATTCAAAAGGGCACACGCACCCCAATGTTTATAGCAGCAATGTCCACAATAGTCAAACTATGGAAAGAACCCAGATGTCCATCAACACATCAATGGATAAAGAAGATGTGCTGTACACACACACACACACACACACACACACACACACACACTGGAATATTACTCAGCCATCAAAAAGAATGAAATCTTGACATCTGCAATGACATGGATGGAACTAGAGAGTATTATGCTAAGTGAAATAAATCAGTCAGAGAAAGACAAATACCATAGGATTTCACTCCCATGTAGAATTTAAGAAACAAAACAGATGAACATAACGGAAGAGAAGGAAAAATAAAAGATGAAAATAGAGAGGGAGGCAAACCCTAAGAGACCCTGAACTCTAGGAAACAAACTGAGGGTTGCTGAAGGAGAGGTTGGTGGGGGGAAGGGATAACTGGGTGATGGGCATTAAGGTGGGCACTTGATGTGATGAGCACTGGGTGTTATATGCAAATGATGAATCACTAACTTCTATCCCTGAAACTAATAATATAGTTAACTAAATTTAATTTAAATAAATTTTAAAGAGAGGTGGAATGTAGGATTGGGGAAGAGATGGCAGAGGAGTAGGGGACCCTATTCCAACCGGTCCCCTGAATTGAGCTGGGTATCTACCAGAACACTCTGAACACCCACAAAATCAGCCTGAGATGTAAGATAGATCTGGATCTCTACAAACAGAATATCGTAGATGGTTGGTTTTGAGATTGGAGCAGGGGACCATGATTCCACGGACAGATATCAGAAGATAAACAGAAGGGGAAGGGAGCTGTGGGGATCCTGCAATGCCAGTGAGTAAAAGCCTCCCATCTTGGGGACAGGGCACAGACTCACAGACTGGTATCGGCGAGGAAAGGACTTTAGGGCAGCCCCCCAACTGAAACCTGGAGAGGCAGGGACACATGTGTGAACTGGGGGCAGCTGCTGGTTTCAGAAGCACAAAGGGCAGAGATGTGTCCCCACCTGGAGGTGAGGACTGGGAGCACTGCTGAGGTGAGCACAACCCAGGACGCTTCAGTTTATAGCAACACAGACAAAAACGGAGATAGCGTGGCCTGGAGAGCTCATTGAAGAACAGACTGTGATCGCTCTGCTCTGAGACAGAGGGTTGGAAACGATCTCTTCTGCTCTGATTCTCGGAAGAGATGCGGAAAGCCGCCAGAGAATAAAAGCCCCAAAAAACGGTTTTCACAGAACCCAGCCCCTGCCACAGGGGGCAGGGCAACTCTGCCCAAACAGGGTTGCCTGAGTAACAGTGTGGCAGGCCCCGCCCCTAGAAGACAGGCTGGGAGAAGAAGAGGCTTCTTCTTCTAAGAGGCTTTCTTCTAAGAAAAACAGGTGCATCTTGCTCGGATTGTGGTCAAGAATTTGGACTCTGTACATTCCCTCAATCACCCCTCAACAGAATGACTAGGAGGAGGAACCCCAAAAATAGGAAAAATGCAGAGATTGTGACTTCTGCCACAGATTTACAAATGGATACAGATATAGCCAAGATGTCAGAAATGGATTTCATTGTAACAGTTACGAAGACGACAGCTAGAATGGAGAAATCGATTAATAGCACATAGGGTCTCTAAGGGCAGAAATGAAAGCTGAACTGACAGAAGTTAAAAATGCTATCAATGAGATCCAATCTAATCTAGATAATCTAACAGCTAGGGTAAACGAGGCAGAAGAGAGAATTGGTGATCTAGAAGACCAATTAATAGAAAAAAAGGAAAAAGAGGAGAAACAACTTAAAATCCACGAAAACAGAATCAGAGAATAAGTGACACCATGAAATGTTCCAATGTCAGAATTATTGGAATCCCTGAGGGGGTGGAGAGACAGAGAGGATTAGAAGATGTATTTGAGCAAATCATAGCTGAGAACGTCCTAATCTGGAGAATGAAACAAACATTCATGTCCCAGAGGCAGAGAGGACTCCTCCCAAGATCAAGGGAAACAGGCCAACACCCTGGCACATAATAGTAAAATTCGCTAATCTTGGAACCAAGGAGATCATCTTAAGGGCAGTTAGGGGGAAGAGAATCCTTACATACAGAGGGAGGAACATCAGAATAACGTCAGACCTATACACAGAGACCTGGCAAGCCAGAAAGGGCTGGCAAGACATATTCAGGGTTCTAAATGAGAAGAACATGCAGCCAAGAATATTTTATCCAGCAAAGCTGTCATTTAGAATGGATGAAGAGATGCAGAGCTTCCAAGACCGGCAGAAACTGAAAGAATATGTGACCACTAAGCCAGCCCTGCAAAAAATATTAAGGGGGATTCTATAAAAGGAGAAAGACCCCAAGAGTGATCTAGAACAGAAATTTACAGAGATGATCTAAGAAACAAGGACTTCACAGGCAACATGATGACAAAAAATTCATATCTCTCAATAATCACTCTCAATGTGAATGGCCTAAATGTTCCCATAAAATGGCATAGGGCTGCAGACTGGATAAAAAGACAGGACCCATCCACATGCTGTCTACAAGAGACTCATTCTGAACCTAAAGATACATCCACACTGAAAGTGAAGGGATGGAGATCCATCTTCCATGCCAACAGACCTCAAAAGAAAGCTGGGGTAGCAATGCTTATATCAGACAAATTAGATTTTAAACTAAAGACTGTAGTTAGAGACACAGAAGGACACTGTATCATTCTTAAAGGGTCTATCCAACAAGGAAATGTAACAGTTCTAAGTATCTACGCCCCCAACATAGGAGCAGCCAACTGTTAACCAAAATAAAGAGTCATATTCATATTGATAATAATACGTTAATTGTAGGAGACCTCAATACTCCACTTTCAGCAATGGACAGGTCACCTAAGCAGAAAATCAACAAGGAAACAAGAGCTTTGAATGACACACTGGACCAGATGGACCTCATAGGTATATACAGAACATTCCACCCTAAAACAAGAGAATACTCATTCTTCTCGAGCACACATGGAATTTTCTCCAGACTAGACCACATACGGGGTCACAAATCAGGTCTCAACTGATACCAAAAGACTGAGATTATTCCCTGCATATTCTCAGACCATAATGCTTTAAAATTGGAACTCAATCACAAGAAAAAATTTGGAAGAAATTCAAACACTTGGAAGCTAAAGACCACTCTGCTCAAGGATGTTTGGGTCAACCAGGAAATAAAAGAAGAACTTAAACAAGTCACGGAAACCAAAGAGAATGAAAACACATTGGTCCAAAACCTATGGGATACAGCAAAGGCGGTCCTAAAGGGAAAATACATAGCCATCCAAGCCTCGTTCAAAAAAAAGAGAAAAATCCCAAATTCACCAACTAACTCTACACCTTAAATAATCAGAGAAAAAGCAACAAACGATGCCTAAGCCACGCATTAGAAGAGAAATAATTAAGATTAGAGCAGAGATCAATGAATGAGAAACCAGAAACACAGCAGATCAAATCAACGAAACTAGAAGCTGGTTCTTTGAAAGAATTAGTAAGATCGATAAACTGGCCAGATTTAACCAAAGGAAAAGAGAAAGGACCCAAATTAATAAAATTATGAATGAAAGGGGAAAGAGCATGACTAACACCAAGGAAATAGAAACAATTATTAGAAATTATTATCAACAACTATATGCCAATAAATTGAGCAACCTGGAAGAAATGAATGCCTTCCTGGAAATGTATAAACTCCCAAGACTAAAACAGGAGGAAACTGACAACCTGAATAGGCCAATAACCAGTAACGAGATGAAGCAGTGATCAAAAACCTCCCCAAAAAAAACAAGAGTCCAAGGCCTGATGGGTTCCCTGGGGAATTCTACCAAACATTCAAAGAAGAAATAATACCTATTCTCGTGAAGCTGTTTCAAAAAACAGAAACAGAAGGAAAGCTTCCAGACTCATTCTATGAGGCCAGCATTACCTTAATCCCCAAACCAGGCAAAGACCCCATCAAAAAGGAGAATTTCAGACCGATATCCCTGATGAATATGGATTCCAAAATTCTCAACAAAATCCTAGCTAATAGGATTGAACAATACATTAAAAGGGTCATCCACCACGACCAAGTGGGATTTATCCCCGGGATGCAAGGATGGTTCAACATTCGCAAATCAATCAATGTGAGAGAACACATTAATAAGAGGAAAGAGAACAACCATACGATCCTCTCAATTGATGCAGAAAAAGGATTTGACAAAATACAGCATCCTTTCCTGATTAAAACTCTTCAGAGTATAGGGATAGAGGGAACATTCCTCAAGTTCATAAAATCCATCTATGAAAAACCCGCAGCAAATATCATCCTCAATGGGGAAAAGATAAGAGCCTTTCCCTTAACATCAGGAACACATCAAGGATGCCCACTCTCACTACTATTGTTCAACATAGTACTAGAAGTCCTAGCAACAGCAATCAAGACAACAAAAAGAAATAAAAGGTATTCGAATTAGCAAAGAAGAAGTTAAACTCTCTCTCTTCGCAGATGACATGATACTTTATGTGGAAAACCCAAACGACTCCACCCCCAAATTACTAGAACTCATACAGCAATTCAGTAATGTGGCAGGATACAAAATCAATGCACAGAATCAGTTGTTTTCTTATACACTAACAACGCAACTGCAGAAAGAGAAATTAGAGAAACGATTCCATTTACAATAGCACCAAAAACCATACGACACCTCGAAATAAACCTAACCAAAGAGGTAAAGGAGCCATACTCTAGGAACTACAGAACACTCATGAAAGAAACTGAAGAAGACACAAAAAGATGGAAAAACATTCCATGCTCATGGATCGGAAGAATAAACATTGTTAAAATGTCTATGCTGCCCAGAGCAATCTATACCTTCATCACCATCCCAATCAAAATTCCAATGACATTTTTCAAAGTGCTGGAACAAACGATCCTAAAATTTGTATAGCATCAGTAAAGACCCCAAATCACCAAGGAAATGTTGAAAAAGAAAAACAAAGCTGGGGGCATCATGTTGCCCGATTTCAAGCTTTATTACAAAGCAGTGATCACCAAGACACCATGGTACTGGCACAAAAACAGACATATAGACCAAAAGAACAGAACAGAGGCCCCAGATATGGACTCTCAACTCTATGGTCAAATAATCTTCGACAAAGCAGGAAAAAATATGCAATGGAGAAAAGACAGTCTCTTCAATAAATGGTGCTGGGAAAATTGGACAACTATATACAAAGAGGAATGAAACTCGACCATTCTCTAACACCATACACAAAGATAAACTCAAAATGGATGAAAGACCTCAATGTGAGACAGGAATCCATCAAAATCCTAGAGGAGAATATAGGCAGTAACCTCTTCAACATTGGCCACAGCAACTTCTTTCAAGATACATCCCCAAAGACAAGTGAAACAAAAGCAAAAATGAACTTTTGGGACTTCATCAAGATAAAAAGCTTCTGCACAACAAAGGAAACAGTCAACAAAACAAAGAGGCAACCCACAGAATGGGAGGAGATATTTGCAAATGACATTACAGACAAAAGGCTGATATCCAAGATCTATAAAGAACTTCTCAAACTCAACACCCAAAAAACAAATAATCAAGTCAAAAAATGGGCAGAAGACATGAAAAGACACCTCTCCAAAGAAGACATACAAATGGCTGACACATGAAAAAACGTTCATCATTAGCCATCAGGGAAATTCAAATCAAAACCACATTGAGATACCACCTTACACCAGTCAGAATGGCAAAAACTTAAAAGGCAAGAAACAACAAATGTTGAGGAGTTGTGGAGAAAGGGGAACCCTCTTACACTGTTGGTGGGAACACAAGTTGGTACAGCCACTTTGGAAAACAGTGTGGAGGTGCCTCAAAAAATTAAAAATAGAGCTACCCTATGACCCAGCAACTGTACTACTGGGTATTTAACCCAAAGACACAGATGTCGTGAAAAAGGGCCATATGCACCCGTGTTCATAGCAGCAATGTCCGTAATAGCCAAACTGTGGAAAGAGCCAAGATGCCCTTCAACAGATGAATGGATAAAGAAGATGTGGTCCATATATAGAATGGAATACTACTCAGCCATCAGAAAGGCTGAGTTTTACATCAACATGGATGGGACTGGAGGAGATTATGCTAAATGAAATAAGTCAAGCAGAGAAAGTCAATTATCATATGGTTTCACTTATTTGTGGAACATAAAGAATAGCATGGAGGACATTAGGAGAAGGAAAAATGAAGGAGGGGAAATCGGAGGAGGAGACGAACCATGAGAGACTATGGACTCCGAGAAACAAACTGAGGGTTTTAGAGGGGAGGGGCTTGGGTGGATGGGTTAGCCCGGTGATGGGTATTAAGGACATGTGCTGCATGGAGCACCAGGTGTTATACGAAAACAATGAATCATGGAACACTGTATTAAAAACTAATGATGTATTGTGACTAACATAACATAATAAAATTAAATTTAAAAAAATGAAAAACAAAGAAAATCAAAAAGAGAAAGGTGGAATGTACATGCAATGGAATATTATGCAATCATAAAAAATAATGAAATCTTGCCATCTGCAATGACATGGATGCATCTAGAGAGTATAATGCTAAGTGAAATAAGTCAGTCATGGAAAGACAAATACCATATGATTCCACTCATATGTGGAATTTAAGAGACAAAGTCAAAAACAGGCTCTTAACTATAGAAAACAAACTGATGATTATCAGAGGGGACGAAGGTAGGGAAAGTAAAACAGGTGAAAGGGATTAATTGTACACTATCTTCATGAGCACTGAGTAATGTACAGAACTGCTGAATCACTATATTGTACACCTGAAACTAAGATAACACTATGTTAATTATACTGGAATTAAAACTAAAATCATATGGGTGCCAGGCTGGCTCAGTCAGTAAAGCATGCGACTCGATCTTGAGATCATGAGTTTGAGGCCTGCATTGAACATGGAGCCTACTTATAAATAAAAATAAAAATTTTAAAACACAGGCAAAGAACCTAAACAGACACTTTTCCGAAGAAGACATACAAATGGCTAACAATAAAGGTGTTCAACATCACCAATCATCAGGGAAATGCAAATCAAAACCACAATGATTTATCACCTTATACCTAGGAAGAATTTTATCAAAGGGAAAAGAAATAGTAAGTGCTGGGGAAGTAGAGAAAAGGGAACCCTTCTGCACTGTTGGTGGGACTGTAAATTGGTACAGCCACTACAGAAAGCAGTATGGAGTTCCCTCAAAAAGTTAGAAACAGAACTACCATATGATCCAGCAATACCACTTCTGAGTACATATCCAAAGAGAATTCAGTGTCTCAAAGACATAGTTCTACTCCCATGTTCACAGCAGCATTATTCACAATAGCCAAGATATGAAAGCAACCTAAGTGTCTGTCAATAGAGGAATGGATCAAGAAAATGTGGTGTATTGTGTGTATATGTGTGTGTACACACAATGGAATATCATTCAGCCTTTAGAAAGAAAAAACATCAAAACCACATTTGTGATAACATGGATGAACCTAGAGGGCAAAATGATAAATGAAATAAGGTGGACAGAGAAAAATACCACATGGTATCACTTACATGGGAATCTTTTTTTAAAAGTCAAATTCACAGTAACAGAGAAGAGAAAAGTGATTGATGGAGGTTTGGGGAAACAGATTTTTTAAAGGTTACAAAGTTTTTCAGATGAATGAGGTGGAGGATCTAATGTATAACATGGTAACTATAGTTGATAACATTGTAATATATAATGGAAATTTACTGAGAATAGATTTTAAATGGTCTCACCAAAAGAAATAATACCATCGGTGATGGATGTGATAACCTGATGTTGGGAATCCCTTCACAATGTATACAAATATCAAATCATCAGGTTGCGCACTCTAAATATCTTACAATTTGTCAATTTTACCTCAATAAAGCTAGACAAAAATAAGATAGCAAAGGGAGAACATAACCCCTAAATAAAAGGGGGAACTAGAATTTTACACCTGACAAAGAAAAATGTGCACATAATTAAGACAGTTTGCCATTATATAATATGAATTCCCCAAAAGTCATTTGTTACTTTGACAACTGCAATATTATGTAGCTAACTACCATAATTGTATTTTAGAATTTCCTGGATTTTATTCAAATGTTCTCCAATACATTTCACTATATTGGAATCCCAATAAACACAGCTCTGATTATCACTTAGGGACATGACTTCCATAGTCTGTCCACAACTCAGATTTCAACCTTATTTCCATTCTTCTACTTCATGCATTCTAACACCCAACAAAATCAAAGTATATGCTTTTATTCTCTTTATATGGACACTTCTCCCACCATACTTCAGTATTCAAAACTTTCAATACCTTCAAGGTCCTAATCATATGCAAGTTTCTTCATGAAATTTATATGCACTTATATAACTTTAAGAGTTTCTCTAAATTTTGCCTTTAAATTTAAATTACTAGATAATTAGAGGAGTGGAGGTGGGAATGAGGCTAATCTTTTTAACAGCAATTACTATGTTATTCAGGGAAATGGATTTTTAAAAAAATATATTGCAACCATCTCTTTCAATAAAAGAATGAACAATATTAGTTGCCATTATAACTACACACTAAAAGAAAATCAGTAATAGGTCATAACCTGTTCACAGAACACTCTACAAGTTATCAATTCTGGGAAGCAGGAATATAGATATTTGTTACATTATTCATTGTAAGAAAGAATACAGTAAAATAGAGATGTGTAAAAAGGTTAAGGGAGGGAAAGAAGTTAAGAGATGGGGGAGGGAAGGAGGAAAAAGGATAAGGGATGAGAAAAGAGACACACGGAAACACACGAAGAAATAAAAGTATGCTGACTACAGTAATGTATCAGAGCATTCTGCCCCTTGCTATGCTTTCTAGTAAAGATTTAAAGAAAAAGGCTAAAGAAATACTTTCTTAAAAAAAAAAAGACACAAAGGCAAGAGGTTGACAAAGATAAAAAACAACACTAACATACATTTTACATGGAGTATGCAGGAGATATTGAAACTACAATATGAATTAAATACTATGGGTATCATATGTCTTAACTGTCTTGAATTGTTTTTTGTTTCTTTTGTTTTGCTTGTTAGTTTGCTGCTTAGTTTATTTTTTAGTGGCATGGTGCCATGCAAAGGAAACTGTTTCCAGACTGTTAAGATCTTATAATAGTATCTTAAGTGTGATTAAGCGGAAAATGTAAATAAAATTGAGCAATAACAAACGAAAAACAATATTTTATAGCTTGTATTACACTGAAATTAATTTAATCTAAAACATCATAATCCAACATTGTTACCTAGCAAACTTATTAAGATTCAGGACAGTAACTAGCCTAGAAAAAGTACTTACATTGGCTTTCCACAAAACTAAGACAGGTCCACCTGATGTGTCAGGAATAGTAACGATATATGTAGAACATTATGGCTTTTACATAAATTTTTTTCTTATAATACAAGAAAAAAGTTTTTAGAGATGCATAAATTAAGGTATTGATGCACAAGGTAAGGTATTGAGAAAAAAACTGTCAAATCAACAAGGCAGAAATCTAATACTCAAAATACGGGGTCTAAATTAAATAAGTTCTTACAGACTGAATTTTTATAGTATTTTCACAAAGAAAACATTATTTCACAGTTACAGGCTATAATGATAAACATGAGCAGCCATCTCCTGAGTCACATAGTGGAAGAGATTTTAGAAAGTGAATGATACCCCAACATGAATGTATGTTTCAGGCTATTCACAATTAAATCTCAAAAACTTTATTTTCAATAATTCTAATTCACTAAAGCTTCAAATGTTCAAGTTTTTCCACTCTATTTATGGGATAAAGACTTATTTATTTTGAATAAAGTTTTTTTTAACAAAATGTCACCAAAATTTAGAGGACTTGCTTACAAAAATGTTCAAAACAATGTAAGACACATGGATTGATTTACAAAGTAATTCTTCAAAGACTCAAATGTTTATGAAATTCAATTAATCAAAGGCAGCAAAGAGAGAAAGCTTATAATGACATGCCAAAGTATTTTCAACATTAGTATTGTCTCAGAAACACTGTAATTCAGTTACATTAACTGTGCATATATAAAATTGTTCGAAATTTTGACAACTGCCGCTTCCGTTTGGTAAGATATCAAGCTTCTTTGGATGCAACTATGAAATACATGTAAACCACAATCAATCTAAGTATACCTTGGTCACATAGGTTATATAATTTAGTAAGAACCCTCTTTAACACATGATGCTATAATCCACCAAATGTGTATTCACATTATAATTGCGGATATAATTTTGTCTTCAGTGTTCTGCAGTTACATGTGTCAAATTATTGTTCGCCACTATAATCTCCTTAAAATAACTACTAAAACTGAAAGTAAATCCTGATGCTTTTTAAGTAGATTTGTGTCTTCAGCTTGGCATGTAGTCAATGATATAAACAGGAGAGATGCCAAATGCTAGTAAAAATTTTGTGCATAACTTAGAGGTTCATCATCAACTTATAAACAAAATATCAGTACTTAATTTACTTTTAGGCATTAATTTTCTTTTGAGTTCTCTGCTACCAAAAAGATTACAAAAGCATTACCAAACAGTATTAAAAAAAAATAGTTGACAAAAACCATTACAGCAATAACATTCCTACTACTTTTTGTATGCTCTCTGACAGGACAGGAGCTTAGCCTCTATTTCTTCTAATTTCACTTACATGTAACCTAAAATTTCCCGTGTTTCATATTGACCCCACCCTCTGGTATGGCAGCTATACAAATCACCCAGACTTTAGCACGCTATAGCCCAACTAGCTGGGACAACTGGCCGGCAGCATTTAATACCTCTGCAACCCCAACCAGCAAGTTAATTGTCCCTAGCTGCTCATGTCCCAGCACACCCTATCAACTAGTGCCCTCTATTCTGTCTTCAAAAAGAGTAATTATTTTCGATCTGGGAAGTGTCTTTCCCGAGTTATCATTGCATGATAGATCTAACCACATGTTAAAGTGAGAACTCTCTTCACTGCACACTCGGCTCATGCACTAATACAGACCATGGCAGCAGAAATTTAAAAAAAAAAATAGGCCACTCACTGACTCCATCTGGGCTCATTTTAATAGAAACAGTAATGGTAGTTTCTTTAGTTAAAAAACAAAAACTCCCTAGACACATGCTAAACTGGGCATGCCTCTAGGACCACAAGCATAAATCATGACTGCATCAGGCAAACAGGGCAATGTTCACAGTGCATTTAACAGATAAAGATGCACAGAGACTCATTTACTATAAAGAGAGTTTATTGTAAAGCTAATTAAGGTTAAGCTTCAGGACCCTTAACATGAAAATGTCCCTTCCAAGCCCTGTATCTAATTTTGTAGTTGTGATTTTGCATCATTTTTCCATACAGAAGGTTCTGCCCTTGTATGGAGAGGGTTAATAATTAACCCAAAATCACATAGCCCATGAAACCTATAAAACGAGTTAGGACTTGTGTTAATTTGATTTGGAGAATATACAGTGATACCAGAAAATGGAAAAATAGTGTTAACTTTTTTTCCCCCAGCAGAATCCTAACTGGTAATATTATCTTAAAGTTTTTCCTCCACTATTTCCAAACTACATAACGCTAATACCACAGTCATAAAACACAATTTTGATTGTGTTACTTCCAAATTTGTATGACTCAATAATAGATTAAATTTCAACTTCTCAGTCTGGCTTTCAACCTCACTATCAAGCAGACATATATACACATTTTAAATATTTAAATATATACTCTTATCTCCAACTACTTATGTAATGTTTATTTGCATCTTTGTTTTCTCCATCTAAACTATCCTTTATTCTTGTTTCTGACTGCCAAAGCTTCAGCTAAAACTATCCTATATTCTACTATTGTTCAGAATATCTATTTCTTCAAGCATGCATTTTGGTCCCTTATCTTAAACATTTTCAAACTTAATGGCATGTCATATCCCCACCCCCAATAAAATACAAATCTCTCAGAAAGAGACTAAATTTCATTATTTTGCATTCCTACCTGGCACAGTGCTTGTTGAGTGCACTCAACAAATATTTTGCACAAACGTTCTAGGCCTACATTTACAAATGCAAACCTCTCCCTACCTAAATTTAAACAGAAATTTATCTGTGTCCATCTTATGACACTGGTTGCATTATTCAAAGTTGCAAATTTCCCTTAATTAAAAAAATTTTTTTCTTATACTTCATATATAGTGCAATATAGTCCATCTATAGTCAAACTCATCTAAAACGCATATTGTAGCCCAAAGACTGGATACATCCTTTTACTCTCCTTCCTCTTCTATCTTCCTAACACCTTCATGTAAGAGGTGGCTATGAATTTGGTGAAACAAGTCACTGACCAATAACTAGGAAAATAAAAGAGAATCATGTCCAAATTTTAAAAAATCAATGGTTATACCCATCCTGTCTCAAATTTATACCTCAATCTGAGTAGGAAAATACAGGGTCTAAGTGACTCAGAGAAAGTATAAAACAAGAATTAGAGTTCTAGAGCAATGATTCCCAGACAAGTAAAAGAAAAAAAAAAACTTTAATTGGCAAGACTGACAAATGACTGATATTTTAACTCTGTCAAGAAAGGACTTAAAAGGGGAGGGGAATTTTAAAATAAAAAATATATATATAATCTTGGAAAAACAGAAAGAACAAACTATTAAATTGAAAAACCTGACATTACCAAGATTAGCAAGTTTCAGAGACAGCTGATTGGGAATTGCTATGGTAGACATGTAAATTACTCGCAGCTTAGACCAAATCTCGAACCAAAATGAGACTGAAATGAAATATTATGATATCTTGCAAAAATGTCCGCAAACTATAACACTAAAGCCAAAGCAAGTAATTTTGAAAAGAAAAATATAAGGGAAGCTTACTTCTTTCCTAGCCATCAATCCTTTCCCTTTTTTATTTCACACACACAAAAAACAGGACACTTTATGTATGACTGTAAGAGTCCCCAAACTGAAGAGTAGCAAAAAAATCAAATGCCAAGTTTGTTTTATGCCAAGAAAAACTGTAAAGACCTTTGCATTTATAAAGATTCTCCTATTGGGGCGCCTGGGAGGCTCAGTCGATTAAGCATCTGATTTTTGGTTTCAGCTCAGGTCATGATCTGGAGGTGGCAGGATCGCGCCCCCATGGGGCTACAAGCTCAGCAGGTAGTCTGCTTCAGATTTTCTCCCTCTGTCCTTACCCGCCCCCCTTTAAAATAAGTAAATAAAATCTTTTTAAAAAATTAAATAAAAATTCTACCAAATGATTCTGCAATTACACTTATCAGGTTCCTACAAGAATACTCTGCTTCCATGTTGTGTATTCAATCAGACTGCTATGATCAAAACATAAACTGCTATAACCTGCTTTTTTAATTCCCTTATCAAAAATGTGTAAAGCCCCTTACTGGTTTCCGGTGTTAATGCAGACCCACCTACTGTCTGACAAATAACCCTTTCAATTTCTTTAATACCTCCCCTCTCAACCCATCTCTTCTAAGCCTTGCTAAAAACTAGGTCTCCAATTTGATCAATTATTTATCTCATCTCCCTTTCAAATTTTAAGAACCTGTGCTTCATTGCTTCTCTGTGGTGCTGGTTCTGTGCAATATTACTAGCCTTCAAGCCTTCATTAATTTCCTGTTTCTCTGTTCTCTAAGTATCCACAGCCCTTTACGTGTGCTACTTTTACAATACTCATGTTTCTACACAGCATAGCATAGTGGTTAAGCACATTGTTCTCAAATCCTAACTCTGCTACTGATTAGCTGGCTGACCTTGGGAAAGTCACTTAACCTTAACGGTGCCTCAGTTTCCCCATCACTAAAATAGGGGTAACATTTGTATATACCTCATGAGATTCTTATTAAGACTAAATGAGCTAATATTGTAAAAAGCACTTATAACAGTGCTTGTTTTAATATTAAGTGTTATTTAACTATTCAGTATTATAGTCATTTACCTAAATCTATTCTCACCATTCTACCACAGATTATTTTTGTGGATCAAAATTACATCTTTTTCTTTTCTGAATTTCCCTCCCCCACCCCATACAGAGATTAACAATGTCCTAAACAGGGAGGGATGTGACAACCTATTTGTTTAATTAATGTTGAATGCTCTAAGGGAGTTCTTTTTTTTTTTCCTCCAAGGGAGTTCTGATGGAGCTTTGTAAATGTTCTCCAATTATTTCATTTGTCTATATTTAAGTTCTCAACAGTTCTCAAAATTTTCAACCAAAAAACAACTCTAGGGGCGCCGGGGTGGCTCAGTCGTTAAGCGTCTGCCTTCGGCTCAGGTCATGATCCCAGGGTCCTGGAATCAAGCCCCGCATCGGGCTCTCTGCTCTGCGGGAAGCCTGCTTCTCTCTCTCCCTCTCCCCCTGCTTGTGTTCCCTCTCTCGCTGTGTCTCTGTCAAATAAATAAAATAAAATCTTTAAAAAAAAAACAACTCTAATAATAGAGGGTAATAAACAAGTACTCTAGGATGGACTAGGATATGGATTAAAATGTCTTTTCTATAATAGCTCTAATCAGCAGCTAGTAGTCATTACTAAGCACTGTCTTGGATTCTGAGGCCCTTTAGGGCCTCATGATCATAATATCATGATCAACTAATCTTTTTCACCCTTGTTACTGTGATAGTAGAAAATGGAAATATTCATTGTTTCATTACAATCTGGGGTTTAACCTAAGGAGTCCATTCCCCCTAAGAAAATATATTAAAAATTGCAGATTTTACCTTAAAATATCTCAAGAGTTTTGCACTTTACTCCATAATGTATCCATGTTTGTTTAAATTTAAAAATATTTTTTCCTCTAATCCCTGAGTAAAACTGATGCTCCAGGGAGAGGTGTCATGTTTCTTCTGTGGTTTCTTAAGCCCCAGTGGTACCTAATACCTCCAGGCACAGCACTACCTCATTTTGAGAAACACACCGCTCGACTAAGTTTCCTGCAGCATATTGCTTTTGCATCCTCCCAATAGCAACTAAAATATTACTCTTTGAATAGCCAGAAGTTTTAAATATATGAGAGAATAATGGCACCTACATTTTAATAGTACTTAAGCATTTGTAAAATGATTTCATACCTCATTTAATATTCACATTTTAAAGACTGTCAAATTCAAAAACATCAAATTATAATCACATAGCACCTAAATCTTGTGAAGCCTGTAAGTGAATTTTCCATTTTCTCCGAAGTAGAAGTGTGATGCTAGAACACCAGCCAGAATTAATTCAGAGACATTTCTAAAATACAATGCTAACATATTCAACAGAATAAATGCTTCTGCTAAAATTACTGGGCATAGTTACAATACTTGGTGTACACAAAAGCTGTCTTTCTCCTTACAAAACTCCTTAGAATGTAAATGTATTATATTCTAACCATATCACCACTGCTCTAGGTCTACTTGTGATGAAAATTGTATTTAACAGATTAGCATTTCAATTTTAAAAATTCCTTTCATCAAGGAATTTCATCAAATGAAATTACAGGCCCACATTATTTCTACCCTAATGGACTGTAGGCCAATAGTAATGAAAATGTTATATAAAACTACACTGTCAACCCATCATGCTTTATGTGATTAATGCTAAATACAAAATAAATGGCAAATTTTAAGTTATTGCAATTAAAAACTGTTCACTTTAGGGGCACCTAGGTGGCTCAGCTGGTTAACCCACAGACTCTTGATTTCAGCTCAGGTCATCATCTCAAGGTCTTGGGATAGAGCCCCAAGTCAGGCTCCCAGCTCAGTAGGGAGTCCGCTTGAAAATTCTCTCTGCCCCTCCCTTCGCTTGAGCTCACATGCGTGCGCGTGCTCGCTTTCAAATCTTAAAAAAAAAACTGTTCACTTTACCTCCCTTTAAAAAAGCAAACTACATTAAATTTATGATTGATACTGCCACCGCCCCCTCCCGCCCCCCGCCCAATGGATTTAGGGACAGCAAGAATGGTCTCTTCCATAATACTTTCCAAATTCATGCAGAAACTATATATTGCCCAAGAAAAAAATGTCTCCCGAGAGAGGGGCAGAGGCGGGAAGAAGGCAGAAGAGGGCTCGGGTGCTGAGAGGCCTCAGTAGAGAAGGAAGACGTGGGACACGGGGGACTGAGCGCAGAGAACCTCACCCACGGTGGGACCCACACATGAAGCCTTTGGAAAGACTGTGGGGAGAACCGATTTGCTTTTGGTTTATAACAGAGAGGTGGTGACTAGGGTCTCCCAGCTCGGCTACCAGTGAAAAGACCCACTGGTGGCAAGGTCTCTCCAGCTCAGGCTATGCCCGCCCCTCCAGGGCTTAGGAAAGAAGCGCCATTTACGGGAATGAATGTACAGGGACTCAAGGCCTACAGTCTCAAGCTCCAGCAGCACAACTCACCGGGATCCCCCGACCCAATTCATCTCTCAGCAACTTCTGAGGCCCCAAAGGCGGGAACTCAGACGTCTCGGTTCTCTGCCAGGCCACAGCTTCTTCAGCCTCAGCCGACCTCTTCCCGGCCCCTCAGGCGCTCTGATCCAGCCTCCCGACAGCCTCTGCGCCCAGGAGGGCTTCTTGCGAGCCTCCCGAAAGCCTCTGCGGTTTCTGCGGAGACAGGGGCCTGATAGGGCCGCAAGGGACGCTGTGGGAAAGCAGCCAGTCCGCATAAGGGAAGAGGAATCAGCAGTTTTAACCTCTCAGGCAAGGGAAGCCTAAGTAAATGAAGTTTCGTGGCCACAGGGTTAGTGTTTCAAGCCACCTCCACCATAATTTTATTTAGTCCTGTATTGGTCTCAGCCTTCTTTTTCAGATCAAAGATCAGACTTGGGGGAGAAAAAGAAGGCAAAGACAAAGGGCATTCCCACTTACCACACCGCATCCAAATCCTTTAAATATCTTTCACATACAGTTTTAATATTCAGCAAACAGTTGTTTATTAGGAACGTTGCACCATAGTGATTTACTATTCTGTACATTTTGTGAGTTTCTGAGTGATCAAAATTTTATTTAAGCTGTAAAGGCCCAAAGACTCTCAAATTCTTACCGAAAAAATCTCCAAACAAAAATTGGATTTTGCTGTTCATTTCTGTTATGTTTGTATATCCTCATAAAACATTTATCCTACAAACTGTTCTATGATATTTTGGTTGGAAACTAGAAGTCTCTTGTCCCAAATAAATGCACAAAGTAACCCCCGCATTGTCATGATTATTTTCCAGAATTTAAACTATTCAAATATATTTTCTGTTAAGTCATTGGGAAGAAGTACATAAAATAGGATTATGTCCCAGGGTAGATATCTTGTTTAATCATGTAAATACTGATTTTTATAATAAAAATTCACCAAAGTATACCTATTATTGGTTTGAATTAGACCAGGTGAATACAGCATTTCAGAACAAATTAGTCTTCCACATGGAGTGGCTGGTCATTTTTCAGTAACTAAACTATAAGCCAAGGCAGAAGCAATGACTCAGAGTTATTAGCCTTTCCTACTTTCAACATTTTTAAACAGGTACAAATTGACTAAATTAACTAAAAGGGGGAAATAATCTACTAAAGGATTAACTGACTCTTTTAATGTTTTATATGTGAAAGGACAATAAAGGAGAGATTGATCAATGTACTGAGAAATCAAGAACTCTCACTGCTTTCCTTCCAGTCACAGAGAGGCAGTAGAAGTGGTGAATTAGGCTAAGGAAAAAATTAATCTATGAGACACATCTTCGGACAAGATATTTGCTGATTTTTCCTTCACAGCAAAAGACATTTCCTTATTAAGTAGTTATTAGGTGGTTACTTGTAACAGCTGAAATGTTGACCTAAGATCTCATCTTTAGTGTTGTTTATGCCTCACATGAATAAGATTAACATGATCTATAGATAATGAGTCAAACACAGTGCTATTTTAGGGCCAGTAGGACAATTAGGTAATCTCTTGGGTCAGGAAACAGTTTAAGAAAGGAATATAGCACAAATGAATACTTAGCATTTGGTGAAAGGAAATCCATATAAAATTCTTAAACCTTAATCTATCTTTATTACTAAAAAAATATTTACTTCCTGGTGATTACTATCTAAACATACAACATATATATTATCTACATTATATATATTTTTATTTATATGCTTGTATATGTAGATCTATAAAAATCATTTCTGATGTTTTACAGTTTATAAAACATATGGCTTAATATGTTTTATATATTCTTGAATATATACAAAATCTACTTAATCTGGCTCCTCCATGGATATTGGTAGTGTTCACTTTGACACTGACATTAAGAAAATCACACCTAAGGGGCGCCTAGCTGGCTCAGTTGGTTAAGCATTTGACTCTTGATCTCAGCTCAGGTCTTAGTCTCAGGGTCATGAGTTCAAGCCCCAAACTGGGCTCCACCTGGGCATGGAACCTACTTAAAAAAAAAAAAATCACACTTGAGAACAGAGTAATTTGATAACTATTACTTATTTTTTTAATTTGCATTCATTTTCTAAGATTTTTCTCCCCTCTTAAGAAAATTTTAATACTTTTCCACACAAACATATGTAAAGTTAAAGAAGCTTGAGTAGAAATTAGGCTGAATTATGTTTAGTGTAGTAACAAGTGATTTTTTAAACCTCCTTTTTCTCACCTAATTTGGAATTCAAAGCAATTAATATTATCTTTGTTTTAACTGATTATCACCAGTAGAAAAAATGAAAGAAGTACCTTGATATTCTTACTTTCTTACTTAAGTGACATATATTTCCAATTGGAATTACCTATCTGGTTTCCTATCATCCTGAATTCTTCCTCTGAATTTCCTGAAGGCTGGAACATAGTCTCAGATGCTAGGACCAAATCTGACCTTTGGGAGCAGGGTGGAATGAAGGGTGGGAGTAGAATTTAAATGGTTTTAGTTAGGTCTGTACTTAAGGGGCTCAACATCAAGTCAAATCTCACATTGACCTTTTCCCCAGTTCTAGCAACTGGCTTTCAACTTTCCTTGTATACAATTCTAGCAACCAAATCTCTATCTTATTTTCCTCATACCTACATCCTCATTCTAACAAGTCTTTCACTCCACACATTAAAAGCTTGCTCCTGTACCCCAGCCTCAGTATCAGTTGGTAAACTGACCAACCTACAACTAAGTGTGGGCCTGTTTGGATCTCTAATGTTCTTTGCATCTAGAGTCCCACTGCACTGCTCCTTCTATGAAATGGCTGTCCTATGCCAGTCATGTAAGCCACTTGCCTTGACTGCCAGCTTCTTTCTGACCTACACATCCCTCTGTGTAACATGTTCTGCCTGGCTGAACATCCTCCTGTCATTCCCACTTAAGTTTACCCTGGCCTTCCACTTGTCCTGTCACAGTCAGGAGATGTGACATAAAGAATTAAAATTTATAAATGTCAGACAGCCTTATTTTGACACATGAAAAGCATAAAATTAGGAATAAAAGATGTTGAAAATAACCACTATAACACTATGATCTCTACATACAGACTTAGAAAGTCTTAATGAAATGATTGTGCCAGCTAACAGCTAATATGGCCAACTAGCAAAGAGACTTGCAGGAATTTGCCACTCATGCATTATAAATTTGCTGAATTGAATGCAAACAAATGAAAAGAGACCTGTGATGATTCTTGGAATTAATATAAGTACATGGGAAAAGAGTTTTTAAAGTTTAAGAATATTGTTATTTATAAAAGTCAGAAGAGTTCTTTACTCATAGTCAAATAAATAATGAAGATCATTCAACACTGAAACAAGTTTTATATTCTATCACAGGGGTTGGCAAACTTCTTCCTAAGGGAGTCAGGTAGTAAATATTTAGGCTCTGTTTCATCTACTCAGTTCTGTCACTGTGGCTTGAAAACCATAAACAATAAGTAAATAAATGTGTATGGCTATGTTCCAATAAAACTTAATTTCTGGATGCCGAAATAAAAATTTCAGAAAAGTTTCATTTCACAAAATATTCTTCCTCTTTTGATGTATTTTCTTTTTTTTTTTTAAAGATTTTTATTTCTTTATGAGAGAGAGCAAGACAGCAAGAGCACAAGCAGGAGAGGTTCAGGGGGAGAGGGAGAAGCAGGCTCCTGGCTAAGCAGGAGCCCGTCGTGGGGGCTAATCCCAGGACCCTGAGATCATGACCTGAGCCCAAGGCAGACACTTAACCGACTGAGTCACCCAGGCGCACCTTTTTTGATGTATTTTCAAAAACTTTAAAATGTAAAAGCTGTCCTTGGCTCAAGGGCCAAATTTCGCTCACTGGTTGGGTTGTAATTTGCCAACCTCTGTTTAATGCATATTTCCCCAGACTTCCAGATGACTAGAAATGTGTGTTTATGCTGTGTATGGGGGGGAGGGGGATGGGTGGGAAAGCAAAAATGTTTTTGCATATTCAAGGATATACCCATCCTTACCTTAAAAAAAAGTCCCTTTACTTTTTTAAATATGCAGAATTTTGCTTGACTAGTTAGCAATTTAAGTCCTCCATTTGTGATGTACAGAATTTTTCTTTAACACAAGTGGTTTTTATCCAATAACCAAGATGGAAATGGGAAGTAACCAGGAGATTATCTCTAAGCCTAAACAAAAGAAACAAAACAAAAGCTTGAAAAAGACAAAGACAAACAAACAAAACTCTTGAAAAATAAGTAAGGTTCTGGAGAAGCTATTTCCACCATCTAACTCCAGTTGGATTCCCAAATGGTTAACTTTTGATTATAGAGTCACATACCTCCAAGTGATAACTATATAAAGGACACAAGGAGATGGAAGAAGTGAAACATTGCACTGGTTTATTTAATAGTCACATTGTAAATAAATATGCTCCATTGCTAAAAATAATAGTTATGGGGCTGGAAGATTTTTTTTTAAGATCTTATTTATTTATTTGACAGAGAGAGACACAGCGAGAGAGGGAACACAAGCAGGGGAAGTGGGAGAGGGACAAGCAGTGAGAGTGGGAGAGGGAGGCTTCCCACGGAGCAGGGAGCCCCATGCCGGGCTCGATCCCAGGACCCTGGGACCATGACCTGAGCCAAGGCAGATGCTTAAGGACTGAGCCACCCAGGAGCCCCTGGAAGATTTTTATTATAAGGATAAGTAAACAAGAGATGAAAGTATAGCAAATAATTATTTTTTATAATACAGAAGACTTCTATTTATTTACCAAAAAATTAAAAAAAAAACCCTCAACCATAACTTGTCTGATAGGTTCTAGGACTTCATGTGATATCACAAAGAGAAAAAAATAAAATGGGGGGAGGGGGCGGCACCAAAAAAACAGATCTAAGTATTTGATACTTTGTTCTTTCCAGTGCCCTCTAAACTTGTCACTTTCTTCTCTCTCCATTTTAGATTCATTGCATATCCTTTACAGATTCTTTTTATGTTAACCCTCTGGTCCCTCCTCCCTCATCTCTCTAGTTCCTTCTCCCTCATCTCGTTTTATAGCTCTTGAAAATCTCCCTTTCTTTTTACTCTTCCCCTTGCGGTACCTACTAAAACCTTAGAAAAAGAGATGTATATTCTGAAACTTCTGTGGGCTTCTAAGTGACGCTGAGCATGCTCAGTAGCTAGGGCAGGTTTTGTCGCCAGCAGCTGCCCTGATTCGACCTCTCCAAAAATAGACATTTAACTCTTTGAACTCCTGTTTAAAGATGTAATTCGTTTCGCTCTCTCCTCATTTTCAAGGTTCAAAGGGAGGCAGAGAGGATTCCGAGGTCCCACCGCTCTCCCAGCCAATGAGGAGCCTGAAAGGGAGGAGCCCGGGGCGGCTTGGTGCAGCTTGAGCTTCGGAGGGATTCATCCCCGTAGATGCCGTGCAGCCTGAGCTCTGCTGCATCTGTCACAGCAGAACAAAATTAAAACAAAAACAAAAAACAAAAAACAAAAACCAGAAGAGGAGAAATGCTGCAGACTATGGAACGCTGTAGGACTTTCTGAAACATTTGCTGGGGATTCCCGTGGAGCATGATCTTTTAAAACCAATTCTTTTGAAGCCTGTTTGGGTAACTGGGAAAATGACAAATATGCTAAATGCAGCAGCTGATCGGGTGAAATGGACCAGATCGAGTGCTGCTAAAAGGGCTGCCTGCCTGGTGGCTGCCGCATATGCTCTGAAAACACTCTATCCCATCATTGGCAAGCGTTTAAAGCAATCTGGCCACAGGAAGAAAAAAGAAGCAGTTTATCCGGCCGCAGAGAACAGAGAAATACTGCATTGCACCGAGAACACTTGTAAAAAACCTTGTCCTGGAGTGAATGCAGATTTTTTCAAACAGCTACTAGAACTTCGGAAAATTCTCTTTCCAAAACTTGTGACCACTGAAACAGGCTGGCTCTGCCTCCACTCGGTGGCTCTAATCTCAAGAACCTTTCTGTCTATCTATGTGGCTGGTCTAGATGGAAAAATCGTGAAAAGCATTGTGGAAAAGAAGCCTCGAACTTTCATCATCAAATTAACCAAGTGGCTTATGATTGCCATCCCTGCCACCTTTGTTAACAGTGCAATCAGGTACCTGGAGTGCAAACTGGCGTTGGCCTTCAGAACTCGCCTGGTGGATCATGCCTATGAAACCTATTTTACAAATCAGACTTATTATAAGGTGATCAATATGGATGGGAGGCTGGCAAACCCTGACCAATCTCTTACTGAGGATATTATGATGTTCTCCCAGTCTGTGGCTCACCTATATTCCAATCTGACCAAACCTATTTTAGATGTCATCCTGACCTCCTATACGCTGATCCAGACTGCTACCTCCCGAGGAGCGAGCCCAATTGGGCCCACCCTATTAGCAGGACTTGTGGTATATGCCACCGCTAAAGTTTTGAAAGCCTGCTCTCCCAAATTTGGTAAATTGGTGGCTGAAGAAGCTCACAGAAAAGGCTATTTGCGGTATGTGCACTCCAGAATTATAGCCAATGTCGAAGAAATTGCCTTTTACAGAGGACATAAGGTAAGATAGAAATTAAGGTGATGAGTGAAATGTGAGACTCTTCCAGCTGCCACTGCAGTGCTAGATACCATCTGTTGTCCTGTTGACGGACCCACTTCTTTAGCGTTTTAGATTTCTGTGACATCTAAACCTGTATTGAAATATATGCTTCCTTACCTTTCTAGTTACAAGCTGTTAAAGAACTGTGGAGTGCAAACTTTTCTGAAGTTTCATGGGGATAAGGTTTTCAGCAATCTGAAAAACAGGCTACTTAGCCTCAGCAACCCAGATATGCTCAGTATTCTCTCCAAAGCATTTTCCTAAAACTTAAATTTTAACTGGTTGGTCCTAGAGCATTAGAAGAAAAATTTTGTTTGGAAACTCAGTAAACACATTTCCACCGAAATGGAAAATTTAGGATGGTATTCTTATTGTTGTTGTTCCTTTGTTTTTCAAGAAGGGAAAAAACCCATGCTTTTACGTGAAAGACAAGTTTGACAATTTTGTGCGTCCGGTCAATGGAGTGACCTCAGTCCTCAGAATTGCAGGAGAATGTGTCTCACAAATAGCATTTGCATTACTCTTAGTTAATGTTCAGCACCATATTTTGAGACAGATAAAATGAGGCAGTGAAATGAAATTTTGCCTAGCTTTGAGGGAAAAGCTAAGATTAGAGAAGAAATGAGGATGAGAAAAGGAGTTCCAGAATGTTATTTTTAAATATTAAAGATTTTCAAATTCAAGTAGGTCCCTAAAATAG
The DNA here is from genome assembly GCF_003265705.2 of Callorhinus ursinus. NCBI lineage: Eukaryota > Metazoa > Chordata > Mammalia > Carnivora > Otariidae > Callorhinus > Callorhinus ursinus. Next base: position 877,521 of record NW_027397089.1, read on the forward strand.
TTAGCCTAATTACATAAGCAGTGCATTAAAGTAACTTCAGAATATTAACTATGATGGAAATTTTTAAGGTGATTCATCTGAAATCTTAATACACGTGAATTTGCCAATGAAATATTAGGGAATTCTAAAGCTGAAAATGGTATTTTAATTACCAAATAGAATTATTTAATTTTGGAAGCATCATCAATTATCAAAAAAATTTTAAAGTAGTAGCAACCTGAAGAAGAACATTTAAAGCAAAATTAGGACTTCTACTCCCTCTTGAAAATTGGTCTCATTTGTTATATTAATCATACTGATTGGTCATTCCTCTTGAATCATTGAACTCAGTGATGTAAATTATAGTATGCTGTGGGCTTCTTGCATTTAAGACAAAATCCAGTAAATTGAGTTAGTTCAAAAGTGGAGTCTAATTACACATATGTCTTGTCTTTATTTTTAGATATTTTTGGTTTGATCAAAAAGGATAAGGTTCTAACATTGTTTATTCCTGTCTTACAGTATATTATTTATTTTTAACATCTTACACATATAATTTTGAAATCGTAGTTATAAATCACTTATATGTATTTTATACTTAATATTATATTGACTGAGTATTATGTTTTTTAAAAATAATACAGGTGTGACCAAAACTAGATAATAATGGTTACTCCTGATATTGATCTATATCTATTGGTTCTTAGAATCATAGATAATACTATACTAAGTAAAACAAAATAATATGTACTTGTCTTTTAAGAAAGTCCTCAAACGTACAATATTTAATTTTATAGCTCATGCTAGGTTAATTCTTATCTCTTTTTCCCTCCATAGGTAGAAATGAAGCAACTCCAGAAAAGTTACAAAGCTTTAGCAGATCAGATGAACCTCATTTTATCCAAACGTTTGTGGTACATCATGATAGAGCAATTCTTGATGAAGTATGTTTGGAGCAGCAGTGGACTAATTATGGTGGCTGTACCTATTATCACTGCAACTGGCTTTGCAGATGGTGGTAATGAAATTTATGCTCAATCTCAAGTATATGTTTAAGATTAGTTCTCTTGAAGGTGTCACTGCTGGTTTTGTGTGAGTGAAACTGTGTCTGCAGTCATTATTCTATGGTCATTATTGGTCAGAAACAATGGCAGACCTTGCAACATCCAATAATAAGATCAGCAATATAAAAAAAAGACAAGTGGCTCAAAATACTTTCCTAGTTCTGAGGTATTTCAGAGATCTCTGATGCAATGTTGCTAGGAGTTGACCTTGAGCAATTTTAATTATTCTGTCTAACACACAATGATTCTCTAGTTTGCACTAAAATTCACAACAAATTAATACCTCCAAAGAGAGTATTATACAAGTTCTCCCCATGTGTTGTAAACTTCAGTTCTGCACATCCTATGCTTTTAGTCTATAAATATTCTATAACTGGATTGGCCCTGATTTGTGATTTGAAGAACTGGTTGACTACATGAAGGAACCAGGAATATTATTGCAGGGAATGCTTCCTGCCATGGAACAAGGTCTCCTCTACTTATAGGTAATACAGATAACATCCTATATAGCATGATTTAGTGGCATTGTGGAGGTAGGGGTTAGCAAGTTGCAGGCATCTAATTCTATTCTATCACTGTCTCAGTGGTTTTTACCAACATTTTCATCCTTTGGAATAACTAAAAAAGATAAGGGCAAGAAAGACAACATTACAATGTTGTATAAAACCTAAGATGGGAGTTTGGGTTGTAATTGGCAAGGGCAGGGAGGAATTAATTAAAGAAGCATCATTTTCTCCTCTTCCTCCAAAATAAAATGTTCTCCCTCCTCTTTAAAAACCACTTGACCAAAATTGGCCTTGGTGTTGAAGGCGCTAGAGAAAAGCATGGGCTTTGTAATGAGACAGAGCTTTGCTCAACTCTTGGCTTTCCCTCTTCCTGCCTGTATCCTCTTAGTCATAGTAATTAAACTTTCTAAAAGTTAGTTTCCTCATCTATAAAATGAAAATCAGAAAGGCTACTTCAGAGAGTCATTGTGAGGATTTAGTAAAATAATGTTTATAAAGTATAGAGCATACTCTTGATGTTCTTGATATATGGTGACAATTATTATCTAGAAAACAAAAGGCAACACTAGTAATAGTGTAACAGAATTCACACTATATTACAGTTATTTTGGGTGTAGAATTGAGAATCAGTAGTTATTTGTTTGAAGTCATCTAATAAAAACAAGTACAAAATTACCTTTTATTTAATATATCCAAACAGTGCTTCAATGCTTTAACCAATTCTTATAAAAATATTTGTCAAATTTGAGTCATTCTTAACCTAAAATTGTTCACTTTAGTAAATTAAGATTTGTCAATCCTTTGTGAAGAGTACTATACATATACCAAATACATTCCACAACTTAACTGTCTAATTGCCAGTGTATTTAGACCACTAGGAAAACTAAATTTTATGTTTTCATATTTTATTTTTTAAAACATTTTAGTAAGTTTATATTGAAAAGGGCACAGTTAGTAATAATTCTTTTAGACTTAATCCTTCCATAATGAAATAATTACTTTTTCAAAAGAGTATTAGAGAAAAGACACTTAAAAACCTATGGTCTTAAGATTAGTTTTACTAAGAAACTTGACAAAATTATCAGATACTCATAGTGAGTCTCTTTAAATTTATGGATAAAAGTTCCATATATGATGTATATTAGAGATAACCCCAATGACAAGATTATGGTGTCGTTATGTTGGTCCTTGGAAGCACTGGTCTTATTAGAAAACCCTGAAGTAGTCAACATAGAACAGAGAAAATGCAGCTATCAATGGTGACAAATTAACCCCACAGAGAACAGTTAGAAGTAAACAGTGTATGCAAAGAGTCTAACGATCTTCTGTAGGTGATGTAATAAGATGTTTAAAAATAAATCTTATAAATCCTGAAAATATTAAACTGAAGAAATAACATTAAAATTTTAAATAGAAATTATGATTTTGATTATATTTATGCAAATAAACAAGGTAATTCTTAAAGCTTCCTTTCAGAAGAAAATTTTATATAAAGAGAAGCAATATGACAATTACATAGACAAAAAGTGAATTCATATGTCAATATTATGAGAGTACACTTCAATATCTTCAGTAATTTCTCAAGTTACTACATGTATGCTTAAATGTTTATATGCATATTTTTACTAAATATATTTTACCTATAATAATTTAACACATGAAAATATTAAGTTACCATTCTACTCAGATAAAATTACTTATTTATCTTTTTAGATAATGATATGTCTTTGAGGTTTTAGGTCTTGGAATTACATACCCTATATTCTAATCTTGTCTTCAGTCTTAATTTACACATATGCCCTGCATTGTCCTTTATGTTAGAGATGAATCAAGTACATGATACTGTGTATTTTAAGACAAAAATACATGGAAAAAAATGGGTGAATAAAAGAGGTATGGCAAAGAGAAAAGGAGAAAAAGTAGGATAGAGAAAAGAAAGAAAAGAATAGAGAAAGAAGCAGGCCACTGTTCAGATTTTCAGTCTGCTATTTAATACTTATCCATCCTTGAGAAAGTTACATAAGCTTTTTATGTCCCGGTTTTCCTATCTTAACTATAGGGATAAGAATATATATCTCACAGAATTGTTATGAAATTACATATAAAGCATTTAATGTGCTTTGAAACAGTCCTTGGCAAATAGTAAAAACTTAGGTGGCAGCAATTGTTAATATTTACTATATTCCTACCATGTTAGCACAGGAGTCAGATTTTCTGGGTTCAAATGCTGGCTCTTTTACTTACTATGTAAGGCTGCAACTATGAGCAAATCATTTAACCTTTTTGTGCTTCAATTTTCTCATTTCCAAAGTGGGGGAAATTATAGCAGGGTAGTTACAAGGATTAAAGAAGATGACATATGTAAAACTTAGAATACTGCCTGCCTCATAAGAAATGCTCAATAGATATTTGCTGGCATGGTTACTGTAGTTAAAGGAGCGAGGCATTTGGAAATGATTAGCAAATCAGAGGTAAAAACACCAATAGGAGGAAGAGCATGCATAATTTTTCTTTTCTTTCTTTTTTTTTGGAGGAGAAAAGAAAAATAGTTCTACAATAGTTTTGTTATACCACTTACCTACAACTTTAAGTGAAATCTTATGGTAAGGATGGGATTATGTTTATATTTGAGTTCACGTTATGAAATTTCATGTGGAGTCATGCCATTTTCACATCAGAAGAGGAGCTTCCAAGTCATCTAGTCTGGAGCCCCATAATTGCCCACGGTCACACAGATGGTTAGTGGAAGCACTAAGGATGGAAGATAACAGTGTTGGCAAGAATGTGGAGAAAAGGGAACCCTTGTGCACTGGTAGGGGCAATGTAATTTGGGACAGTCAATATGGAAAACAATATGGACATTTCTCAAAAAATTAAATAGAATTATCATATTAAAAAAAAAGAAGACACTATATAATTCCTAGTGCACTGCCTTTTTCCCCTTCACCATGCTGCCTCTGTATTAGCTATATTGGAACTTGCTCTAGAAGGGATTTAACTTAGTTTGACACTAAGTGATCTTGTGACCAAATGGTTGAAAAAGAGGCACTGAAACAGTTAATTACGTATATTTTCTGTTTTGTTTTTTAGAGGATATAACCCCCTTTATTTTATATTAAGAGAGAGATTGAAATTATATGAAGAAAACAGTTACCTGGGAGCTAGCATCTCAATTTCTTTTAAGTTCCAGTCTAGTTAACATAGTGTTATATGAGCTTCAGGTGTACGATATTGTGATTCAACACTTCCATACATCACCCGGTGCTCATCAAGGCAAGTGCACTCCTTAATCCTCATCGCCTACCTCACACATCCCCCCCATCCACCTCCCCTCTGATAACCATTACAGTTAAGAGTTTGTTTCTTGGTTTGTCTCTCTCTCTCTTTCTCTTTTTTTCCTTTGCTCATTTGTTTTGTTTCTTAAGTGCCACATGAGTGAAATTATATGGTATTTGTCTTTCTCTGACTGACTCGCTTAGCATTGTAATCTCTACCTCTATCCATGTTGTTGCAAATGGCAAGACTTCATTGTTTTTTATGGCTGAGTATATTCCATTGTGGATGTATACCACATCTTTTTTATCCATTTATCAATTGATGGGGACACTTGAGCTGCTTCCATACTTTGGCTATAGTAAGTAATGCTGCTATAAACATAAGGGTGAATGTATCCCTTTGTGTTTGTACTCTTTAGGTAAATACCCAATAGTGAGATTACTAGATCATATGGTAGTTCTATTTTTAATTTTTTGAGGAACCTCCACACTGTTTTCCATAGTAGCTGCACCAGTTTGCATTCCTACCAACAGTGCAAGAGGATTCCTTTTTCTCCACGTCCTTGCCAACACTTGTTGTTTCTTTTGGGTTTTAGCCATTCTGTCAGGTATGAGGTGATACCTCACTGTAATTTTGATTTGCATTTCCCTGACAATGAGTGATCTTGTGCATCTTTTCTGTGTCTGTTGGCCATCTAGTATCACCTCAAGTTTTTAATGTTATAGGCCACTTTTCTTCTCTTCATATCAAGAACAGTTATGGGCAAGGCCAAAGAAAGCTGCTTATAGGTCCCTCCTGCCAGACCTTATCACAGACGTGTACCAGGGAAGAAAGCATCTAAGCCACTAGCACTGCCAGTGGTGTCTGTCTGTTGGTGGTCTGTTAGTGTAAGGTGGCACATCAAAAGTAGCAACTGAGAGATACTGCTCTTAAGAATGGAACTAAACTCACCGAGTTACGTGGGTGATGTTATTTGTTCCTAAAATGTACCTCCAACAAGACTATATCCGTAATTCCTGTTGTATTAGTGTCTCATATTCTAATGTCAAATTATTGGAATATAATTTTATATTATGGGTCAGTTTGGATATACTTCCTCTCCTGTTGACCAATTATTGTAACAGTAATTAGCAAAACATATGAAAGATGTACTTTTTAGCTGAATTAGCTATCCCTATTACATAGCTATCCTAGGTAGCTATAATTTTTAAAGTATAACATACAGGCCATAAAGAACCCAGTCGTTACTATACCACTCAATGAACTGCCACAAAGTTAACACATACATATAAACACCACTCACAAAAAATAGAAACATACCTTCATCCCAGAACCACCATGTCCTTCTAGTTTTATCCCCAACCTCAGCCCACTATCCCATCCCTACTTACTCCTGCTCCCAACATGCTGCAGGAAAGGTAACTTTTTTACTAACCATTCAATAGTGTTTGGTGGGTTTGAAACTCGTACAAATATATCATACAGTATGTATGAGAGTTCTAGTTGCTCCACAAACATTTGTCAATGTTTGATGTCAGTCTTTTTCCTGTTAGCGTTCTCATGAGTGCATAGTGGTACATTATTGTGGTTTTAATTTGATGACTAATGAAATTAAGTACTTTTTACTTGTTTATTCGCCATTTGGATAGCTTTTCTTATGAAGTACCAATGAGTTTTTTGTTCACTTTTAAATTGACTTATCTGTATTTTTCTTATTGATTTAAAAGCTCTTATGTAGTCTGTAATGTGACTTTCGTCAGACATACATACACATGATCTCAAATACCAGTTTTCCCACTCTATTCTTACTTTTTCAGTCTCTTAACATTGTATGAGAGGAGTTCATAATTTTAACATAGTTCAATTTATCAGTCATTTTTTGTGTGTGTGTGGTTAGTGGTTTTATGTCCTGTTTAAGAAATACTTGCCTAATCCAAGGCCATGAAGATATTCTCCTATTTTATCTTCTAGAAATGTATTGGTTTTTAATTTCACATGGGGATCTTCAATCCAATTAGATTTGATATTTCTTTGTGGTATGAGGTAGGAGAAGACCATAAGTTTTTGCTGAGATTTGTGAAGGTGATAGTTTTCAATTAGCAATAATCGCTCCTCGAATGCTGCCATTGCACAAAGCTTGAGACTTGTCAAGGTGATAAGGGTAAAATGCAAATGAAAAGAAATAAACTCAGGTTATAAGTCCAAAGAAAAAGCACAGAGGAATAACCTATTTTTTTTTCATTTTTAAAAAATTAATAGACTTAAATTTCTTAGAGCAGTTTTAGGTTTACAGAAAAAATGATCAGAAAGTACAAAGAGTTCCAAATATCTCCTCTCCACCCCACAGTTTCTCCCATTATTTACATCTTGTATTTGTGTGGTATATTTGTTACAACTGATGAATCAATATGCATGCATTATTAACTGAAGTGCATAGTTTACATTAGGGTTTATTTCTTTGTATTGTACACTTGCATGGGTTTTGACAAGTGTATAAAGACCTAACCTTAGTTTCTAAATGCTTTCTCACCTTTTCAGTGAATAACAGCAGATGTCACCATTTTCAATATAATAACTTTTTATTAGCGGAGCTGAAAAGTAGCAGTAAAATGAGCAGATACAATGTTTAATATTACATCCTCAAATGAGAAACATTTGACAAAATATTTAAAATATTTGGTGAGAAAGATAAAATGTGTTGACCTATGATACAAAACAAATGAGTGCCTGAGGTCATGCATTTATATTCTGAAATTAAGGAATCTGGCTTTTTCATAGAGGTTATGCAGTTGGCCATTGTGTGCATGACAAAATACTATGGGCACTGTTCTCACAGTACCTGCCAAAAAACAACCAGTAGAATAAAAGTCAGATGAAATCTGTTCACAGCTATTTGTAATTTTGTTGCTAAAAGCATGAAGAAAACCCAGTAGGCATTAATCTGCCAAAGCAACATGGAAAGTACCATGCCATATCAAATGCAAGTCCATCTGGGCTCATGTTTTTCCTTCTTAACAGAGGCTGCTGATGCGAGCTGCTACTCAAACCCCTTTTAACCCAAATTCATAAAATTCCATAATTATTTTAGATCATCAGCCAGATTCTCTATGAGCCAAAACTATTCTGAGAACTTGAACTGATACAGCAATTCATTATTTTGGTAGCTTGCTGAGAATCCTTGGGTAATTTTTTTGTGGCTATCTAAATTTTATCACACATTTAAATGTGTTTAAGAATATCTACATTCTGTTCCCAGTCTATTTATCCAGTCATATCTTTCAATCCTCACTTCTACCAGCACTCGAAGCCTTTTTTTTTCCCATTATGAGGGAAACTAGCTAACTTCAAGGGAACTAAGGGTAGTTCTCAGGGCCGTGACTGACAACAGAGCTAGAAGGGATCATATTGGACTTTCATAAAAGGTCCCCATGAACACATGGTAATTCCGATACTCAAGTGAAATCTGTGCCTGACACCGCCCATACTGTAACACAACAGGCTGTTAATCATTCAGTTGGCATTGCTTGAAATTTCCTTTCTCTGTGCCATTGCTTATGCTGTACTTGTGGTCTATTAAAATCGTACATAGTCTTCAAGGCCTCCCTCACAGTATTCTCCTCCATGAAGCATTTCCTGTCTCTTGCAGCAAGAAATGATTTTTACTTTCGGCAAACACTTCACATTAACTCTCATCATAGGCTCCTCTGCAGTTATTTAGGAACTTGTCTTCTCTCTGCTACCAGACTGTGAGGCCCCTAAGGAAAGAGTCTGAAAATTACATTTATCCTTGTATGTCTTATAACACCTGCTTAATTTCTTGCACATCTAGCTGTTCAGTAAATATCTACTGAGTAGGGAATTTTACCTTTTATTATGTGTGGATCCCTTTCAAACTCAGCTGAGCTGTCTATGAGCAAGTAAAGGTAAAAGTATCTGGTAGTCCTAGGAGGGCACAACTTAAATATCTGCATTGTTATAGAAAAAACAAAATGAACAAAACAAAACCTTTACACTGAGATAAACCAGAGAGAAATATATATCAAAATGGGCCTATGGCTATCTATATCATTCTAATGCTTTCATTAATTTACAGTATATAACTTAGAAATTTGGAGATAATTTATAGAAGAACCAAATAGAGAATCATATTGATGGGAAGTTTAAAGTAATGACTGGGGAGAATAATTTAGAAGACTAAGACTAAATTGAGTATATACACAATAATAATAACTAGCTAACATCTAGAGCACTTATAGGCCATGGATTATGCTAATATTTCATTTGTGTTTCACCTTTAAGCCCCACAACAATCCTTTGAGATAGAATTGTTTCAGATAGTAGTATTAATTTCCTCATTTACATATGAGAAAATAGGCATAGAGAAGATAATTGGCTTGTTCTACTTCTCTTACCATTTGTCAATAAGTGGTAGAGCCTGGATTCAAACCTAGTCTAACTCCTACTCTTGACCATAATTCTGCATTAACAGTAATTTAGGATGTTCATCCACCTATCCGTTTACTCATCCATGCATTCATTCAGTATATATTGAGGAGTACTATGTGCTAGACACTCTGCTTTGTACCGGGAATAAAGAATACAAAACATAGTCTTGACCTTTAAGGAATTTATAGTCCATTGGAAAAACCAGGCAAGGTTTTCCAGGGAAACGTATATTAAAGAGTTAACTTTCTTGAAGAAAGAACTAGGCAAAAAAGGAAGGGAAGTATTTTAAAGTCAGAAGAAATGGTATATGCAAATACCAAAGGATAAACAGAGTATTGCATGTTTGAGGTGCCATGGAATGTAGGTGCAGTTTGGGTGAAACAGATAAACTGAGTCTAGATTATGAAGGTCAGCTAATTTGCACTTCTATTGAAGGAACCACACTAGAAATATTTGCTTTTATTCCAGCTATTAGTATTTTCTTGACCAAATCAGTAGTATTTTATTGCCTAACCATAAAAGGGACAGAGAATTGAATTTGGAAAGGGTTAAAAGAATGCTAAATGAAAACAGTCTTAATTGTTAATTAAGTGTTTTAACTGTCTTCCCAGAAAAATAATAAAACAAAAGGAAGCTTTAAATAAAATCTGGTACAAATACTATATTTTCAGTAATTCATTAAATTTCTAGGAAATTGCTGGTACTAATGAAATGTTTACATCTGTTTTTTTTTTTTTGCTGCAATTCCATTTGTAAAAAGAAAATAGTTACCAAAAAAAAAACCTCAATAGTTTTATAATTTGCTTTTAGATCTAGAAGATGGCCAAAAACAAGCTATGGTTAGTGAACGGACAGAAGCCTTTACCACTGCTCGAAATTTATTGGCCTCTGGAGCCGATGCTATTGAACGGATTATGTCTTCATACAAAGAGGTACTGGCATTTCTTGTTGTCAATTTGATTAAAATAATACATATGAAAATCAAGAAAAATGTAAATCATCAGATGTACCTAGCATTTTGGAAACATATCTTTTCTCTACTAAAAATTCCTAAGAGTATAATCAAGATAAAGGGCAGCAACTCCCAAGTATATTGTCCTAATACTCTAGTTTTTACAATCTTAATTGCTCTTAATTGTAGCTCCTCTTTTTCTGTCTGTAGTATGACGTATTTGTTTTTAAACTAAAAAAAAAAAAAAAGTCTATTAGGTATGGATTCTGGAACCAGAGCACTTAAATTTAAAATCTTGGTCCAGTGTTTACAAATTATGTGAACTTGATCAAATTCCTTAACCTGTCTGTGTTTGTTTCCTTATCTGTAAAGTGGAGATAATGATAGCATTACTTGGTAGGGTTGCTGTGAGTTAATATAGGTAGAATATTTAAAACAACACATATTTAGGAATTCAATAACTGTTAGCCAATGATATTTATATACCTTGCAAACTTTTACTCATCCTTCATGACAAGTCAAGCCTCACGGACCACATATAAAACCCTTTTGTGATTCTACTTTCTTCTCACCTTCCCTGCAAAGTCTGGGTCTTCTTCTCTGGGTTCTGGTGCAATACCACATTATAATGGCCCATCTCCTCGCCAGACACTGAATAGAAAGCATCAACAGTTTACTCATCTTTGCATTCCTAATATTCATTTTAATGCTTGGAAAATTGCATGTGGTCAAGAAATATTTGCTGAAAGAATGGTAATAAGACTTGGCAGATATCAGAGGGTTAAAATTAGAAATTATTTATTTCAGATATTATAGGATATTCCCATGGTCAGTCATTTTCACCATTAATTCCTCTTGTGGCTTTTGTATCAATATGAATCACCACAGCATCATTATAAATTCATCTGCCAATTAAATCATCCTTGCATATAAAAGAGTAACAAAGTTTGTGATTTGTTCACAAAATTTCCAGTGTCATTCAACAATTGATTTATTGAATTGGGTTTCTTTAAAAAGTAAAACCAATTGTTTAGGGCCACATACCAAAACAACTCAGGTTTTTAAAATTTTTTCAGGGTCGCCTGGGTGGCTTAGTCAGTTAAGCAGCTGATTCTTGGTTTCAGCTCAGGTCATGATCTCAGGGTCCTGGGATTGAGCCCCGGTCAGGCTCCATGCTCAACCGGGGAGTTAGCTTGTGGATTCTCTCTCTCCCTCTGCCCCTGCTCATGCTCTCTTTCTCTCTCTCTAAAATAAATAAATAAATCTTTAAAAAATTTTTTCAAATAGTAATTTTGATAATCTGTAGATACGGTTTTGGGGATAGGTTTTTTGATGTAATAAATCCGTTATTAAAATTAAATGACATCAAAATTTTATCCATCTCATATTAAAATACTTTGCTATCTAAGTCACAGAAAGAATATTGACTAGTTTTTCTACATTGTATCCAATACAAGAAATAATTGCATTTTGCTTTATTTTCCCTGAATGTGCTTGGGATCATAGAATGCTCACTTCTAAAGAATCTTACTACCATTGTGACAGCACATGAAAGCACCAAACCTTCTCTCTGCTAGTTCCACAGGGAACAAGATTCCTTTTCAGAATAAGAGTCCTAGGGCAAACTCCCTGCCATGTGTCCCAAAGTAATTTGCCCACCGTCACGTTCTGTTTTTTTCAGACACTCTGCCCACTCCATCATGCATCCTAGTGCATTAACTCATTGCCTCCTGCCTTTCTTTAACTGACACATGCATTTAGTTTTGGATATTTTTCTCAATGCAAATATATATACCCCGGTTTCTTTTGAATCTGTATTTTGTTAATTCTTAGCTGTTTTCCTCCACTGGGGAACTCAAGAGATTCTTCAAGATAACATTTTAGAAATTAACCCTTAGGGGCACTTGGGTGACTCAGTCGTTAAGCATCTGCCTTCAGCTCAGGTCATGATCTCAGGGTCCTGGGATTGGGCCTCGCATTGGGCTCCCTGTTCAGCAGGAAGCCGGCTTCTCCCTCTCCCACTCCCCCTGCTTGTGTTCCCTCTCTCGCTGTGTCTCTCTCTCTCTGTCAAATAAATAAATAAAAATCTTAAAAAAATTACCCCTTAAATAGTTACAGCATTAATATACTGAAATACAATGCTAGTGACAGACCTCTCACACAGTGGAGACATGTGGTGGAAGGCTTTTGATAAAAACACCTACTCATTTATGGCTTAGGTTTTACACACACATAAATCTTACACAAATGTCAGCATTGTTGTATTATTCCACGGTTTATTAGTGATATGCCTTGCTTATTGGTGCCAATTTCCTAGTAAATATTCCTAAAAGGGAATGGTTTTTGTGCTTTCACTGAGAAAGATGGTCTTGACAAGAGATGAGTCACCTTTCACATTACCCTGATAACAAGGTGTTCTTTTAAAAGAAAAACAGCAGGAGATTCCACCTAAATTGATAACTGGCAGAATAAAAGCAAGACCCTATTCTATTGAGCCTTATGGACAAAAAGCAGAGCTTGATCTCATTTATTATCTCACCTAGAATAAAAGTCATATTTAGTGTTTTTCTTTGAGCATGTACATCATGTTTGTCTTGAAAAGAAGCTGAATCGGATTTGGACTGAAAAGGATTTGTAGCTTTTCACTGAACTCACTCCCAATATTGATATCTTCTGACAGGTATTTTCTTTGGTAAAGCTTAGGAATGTTGACAATTTGACTCAGAAACATTCATTTCATAACAAGAAAAAAATGTTTTTCTTATATTTAAAATCTTCTATTTTAAATCGCAGAAAGATATCAAAACAAAAGATCATTATGACCTTAAGCTTTTCACAAAATTTCTAATTTTCTGGAAATGAAATTTGTTATGTAAATGGAGCCAAATCAGAAATTTGACTGAAGGATCTTTAGGTCTCACTAACATTCTGAAATCTTTACATTTATTTTGAACCCTGGCTTGAATGAATAATTTTTTACAGGTTTTGTAATTCCTGACATTGACACCTTGCTATGTTGCTCTCTGAGTAAGCCTTTTACTGTTACTTGTGATAGTTATCAGGTGTATTTTTTTTCATGCATAGTAAAATAAGATGTTTAACATTAAATTAGGACACTAATAGTATTGCATATCTTTTTCAAAAAGTCCATCTTGGGTATATTAACTCTATTTTACCCCTCCGTGTTGGTTTTAGATCACAGAATTAGCGGGCTATACTGCTCGAGTGTACAATATGTTTTGGGTCTTTGATGAAGTGAAAAGAGGCATTTATAAGAGAGCTGCTCTCATCCAAGAGTCTGAAAGCCACAGCAGGAATGGAGCTGACATAGAATTACCCCTCAGTGACGCACTGGAGATCAAAGGTATTGAATCGAATGTTTTATATTTTCCTAAATTTAAACATTTACTTTAAAAAAAAGATTTTATTTATTTATTTGAAAGAGAGAGAGAAAGAGCATGAGCAGGGGAAGAGGGAGAAGCAGGCTCCGGAGCAGGGAGCCCGATGAGGAGCTCGATCCCAGGACCCTGGGATCATGACCTGAGCTGAAGTCAGACGCTTAACGACTGAGCCACCCAGGAGACCCTTTAAATGTTTACTTTAGCAACAGAACCAAACATTTCTAGAAGATAGCTTTTAACAGTTACAAAGAACTAATACTTGCTTATTTAAACAGTTCTTTCTAAAATTAGTGTCACAATTTGAGGAGTGGTGACTAACATTACCATAAAAAAATTATGCTACTTGTATTTAGGACAAATTTCTAGAATTATTTTTGGAAACTGCCCATATGGCAGAATAAATTGTTTGCTTTAAAAGTTCAAAGACAGAATTAGAGCTAACATCTTATTGTTCTTCATCCTTCTATGAAGTTTTTTTTAATTTTATTTTATTATGTTATGTTAATCACCATACATTACATCATTAGTTTTTGATGTAGTGTCCCATGATTCATTTTTTGTATATAACACCCAGTGCTCCATTCAATATGTGCCCTCTTTAATATTCATCACCAGGCTAACCCATCCACCCCCCAGAACCCTCAGTTTGTTTCTCAGAGTCCATAGTCTCTCATGGTTCGTCTCCCGCTCCGATTCTGCCCCCCTCATTTTTCCCTTCCTACTATCTTCTTCTTCTTTTTTTTTTTAACATATACTGTATTATTTGTTTCAGAGGTACAGGTCTATGATTCTATGAAATGTTTAAACTTGTTTGGTTATCACATTTTTAAAAATTGTACTCTTCCTTGTCTTAATTCCCTTTTTGCAATGCTGTATTTTTTTTTTCTGTAGGAAAGGTTAATAGTGAAATAAGTAATTGTAAAGAATATGGCTGGGTTCTATCAGATCGAATTTATCCCATCACGCTCTCATTATGACATTGACATTAGATTATTGTAAAATCATGTTTCTGAGAAAGATTTTCCAAATATATGTGTCAGAATCCACATTTACATTAAAATTTGCTTTATATGTAGATGCAACATGTAATAGCTTTTATAACTTAAACTATTCCTTAACTTTTAGGAAGAGTTATTGATGTGGATCATGGAATTATTTGTGAAAATGTTCCCATAATTACACCAACGGGAGAAGTGGTGGCTTCCAGGCTAAACTTCAAAGTAAGATGATATTCAAGAATCTTCTGATTGTTGCCATCACACTAATACAAAACAACTCAGAATTCATGTACCTTATGTTAAATACTTGGAGGAGCATATGGAAAGGAGGGGAAATCAAGAAAGGTATGCACAGTGGCTCAATTACAGAAGCAGTTACTTCTTCAGAAAGCAAAGAGAAAGAGAAATTTGATTTCTACTGCTTTTTTGCCAGGTTGAAAATCAAAATTTCTCAGTGCACTGAGGGCCTATACAAGGTAACTTTTGGGAACAATAGAAAAATTCATCAGAAATTAATATCTAGAAGTAAATTTTAATTTTTTCCTTGTAAGGATTATTCAAAATATATAAGCCTATATTGTAATATATTTACTAAAATATGAGGAAAGAGGTCCTTAGCAAGTTTACTCCCATTATTGAATATTTTCTAAATTTAATTTATATTTCCAATAATCTCATCTTCCATTCGGAAAAAAATAGAAGATTCATGGATTAGTTTTTAACTTTTTGAGAATAAGAGATATTTGTTATGTATTGTTCTATGTCTTGATTACAGAAACCAAGATGTAGAAATTTCTTAACAAACCTGAGGCCCTAATTGAACATACATTTTGGAATTTAAGTACACAATAATTTGCAGATAAGGATAAATGACTTTAATGCAGGCATCTAAGTGTAGTTCAAACAAAGACATGATTGGACTTGGTAACAGAATCACAGGCATGATAATACATGTACTAATGATTTTAGTATGGACCTCAGTCTAGGATTATTTTTAAAGATGGGTCTGCAAATGAATAAGTGTGCTGGAAGGTGATATGTACTGAACATAGGGAAATTCTGTGTTAACAAATATAAGAGAAATTGTGTTTTAACTACAATTTGGTTAGGTTTTATTTTTCCATTTACTTATTTGGATCTGATCATGAGTACCAATTAGGTGCTAATGATGTACCATAATCTTAAGTAGATTTGAAATAAAACTACTTGAAGAGGTATACATGGAATATTTAATTACTTATTAATAGTTTAGCAATTTATAATTTATGACTTTTTATATAGAATTTGTCAGGTTAGGTTTTGTAATATCAATTCTTATTGCTCCATTTATTAAATAGAATTAAGTCTTGAATTCTGCCACCTACTAACTACATTATTGTGGACACACACTCTGTGAAAAAAATTCAGGGCTCGGTTTATTTTTTATAAAAAATGAATTTTAAAATACTTAATCTAATGAAAATGTCATGAATTTTGAACTTCTACAAAGATATATGTTAATATAGTGCACTTTATGATAATTGGTATTTTTCTGACTCAGGGGTTTATTTAAAGTGTCAGTTCCCTAAGATATAATAAAAGTTCTGTTTCCTGTATGCATTGACAAATAAACAGGTTTCTAGAGGAAAAGGTTCTCATCCTTTTGTAGACATTGTGGAATTAAAAAACTGGAGAAGAAAATTCAGTGAATGTGGGAATTATTTTTGCTTCACACTTGCTGTTTACTAAACATAAGAACACTTATGCCAATAAAATAATTTGAATGTAGAAAAGGCTTCTATTATGACTCAAAATGTGTTAAAAATCTGAGAATTCCTGAGAATGATGCTATTAAAATATTTTGTGAATATGCCTTTTGCCATGGCACATACCTTTAAAAAAATCATTTGGGAAGTTTTTATGCTTCTACAAAATTAAACTTCCTTAACCCTCTCTCTAGTGAAAGAGCACAGCAAGTCACAAAATTAATTCTTTTTGGGCTCTTCCCAGGATTTTCTTTGAACTTTATTTTATCAAAATAGGTTTTCAGTTTGGCTACAATTAGGGAGAAAAAATGTCTATAGTAAATTGTTTAGACTCAAGCTCACTCCTGTCTTATGTCCTTGTGGTAGCTGCCTCCAGTGCCTGAAATGCTCTTCCTCCCAGCTCTGACTGGTTTTCTCTTGTTGCCCAGGCTCAGGCGAAATATTTCCTCCTCAAGAGAGGTTTTTCCTGACCACCCAATCAAAAGAAGCGCTCCTCACCCCCCACCACCACCTCTAACCTCATAATGCCACCATCTTTCCCAAATGCATTTTTCTTATTTTGCTATTATAATACTATTTATCACTACCTAATTTTGTTCACGTCTTTTCTGCCATCTTTCCCATTGGAATGTAAACCATGAGAACAGAGTTTGTCTTGGGTAGCCCTGGGTATCCCTTGTGCCTAGAAGAATGTCTGGCACATGGTAAATAATCAATGTTTACCAAGGAAATGTCTAATTATTTAGACAGAATATATATCTGAACCATTTTTGCTTTACATGTACTTATTCTATACATCCCTAGTTCCTTTATCTTAACTTCATCCCAACCCTTCTCTTTTCCTTCCCTTCCTCCCTCTCTCCACCACCTTCTTTCAACAAAAAGATTTCAGCTTATGTTATTCACAATGTGTAGACATGGAACTAACCCATTATACTGGCATAATCCAAGTAATATAATGTTTTTCATCTTTGAATTTTCAATATGATATATTCTATATCATTAATAAGATATTTGTATCCATATTATACAAAGCTTTATCTACAAGCATACTGTAGATTTCTGCCTCTCATATTTTGATGCTGTATTCACTTTTTAATTGCCATTATAAAATATTGTTTGTTCTTAGAAATGTTATCATTGTTCTTAGAGCACATTTTTAACAGATATTCCTTTCCCTTGTTCCTCTCAATACTCCTTAAATACCATACTAAGACAACTTCCTGATCCTATTGGGTGGAATGGGAACTCATGAAATTTAACTGTTTAAATTTAAATGACAAGTAAGATGAAAGATTCTAAAAAGAAGCATCCAGTTGATAATGGATAAATAAATTCTAAGATATAAATGTGTGTGTGTGTGTGTATATATATATATATATGTTTTATTTATTTATTTATTTTAAAGATTTATTTATTTGACAGAGAGAGACACAGTGAGAGAGGGAACACAAGCAGGGGGAGTGGGAGAGGGAGAAGCAGGCTTCCCGCTGAGCAGGGAGCCCAATGCAGGGCTCGATCCCAGGACCCTGGGATCATGACCCAAGCCAAAGGCAGATGCTTAACGACTGAGCCACCCAGGCATCCCTATATATAGGTTTTAAATTCATTCCTAGACATAAGACTAAATTATAATCCTCTTGCTTTCCTCTGTCTTGGTTTGGTAAATGTATTTTCTCCATCTGTGAATAAAACAGAATTAGAATCATTTCATCTGTCTGATTATGGGCTTTTGTGATTGTGTAACATTTCAGACTGCTGAAGTATAAAATTAAGCTACCCAGCTGGATCTTAGAATAGCTTTGTAGCTAATAACTCCAACTGACAAATACAACAAAGTTTTATTTGAATTCAATATAAATTTAACCAAATATTAATATAAAGAAAGTAAAATGTAATGTTTTAATTAAAGATTTTATACTTTCTTATTTCCCATGTGGCTGTGTTTCTACATATGTGTGTAGTATCTGATGACGAGACCGCAATTAAAATTTTAGAAAGGCAGTACTCATTCCAAGAAGATCCATTTCCTTGGAGTTGGATTATTTTATCATGCTTTTAGCTTCAGAGTATAGTCAAAAGCCAAATTTAATGTTCTCCATCCTGATTTTTTTTTTTTTGACTCCTTGCCTACCCTGGGTTATCATGTGTTTGAAAGTTTTTAAAAAATGAATCACTTTTAAATGCTGCCAAATGAAATCATTTCTAATATTGCAGTTTGTAATTTTATTTCTTACTTTAGGTACAAGAAGGAATGCATCTTTTGATAACTGGTCCTAATGGTTGTGGGAAAAGTTCTCTCTTCAGAATTTTAAGTGGGCTCTGGCCTGTGTATGAAGGAGTCCTCTACAAACCACCTCCCCAACATATGTTCTATATTCCACAAAGGTAGGTACATATTTTATGTCACAAGAAAATTTCAGTTTGCTTTTGAATTATCTTGATTCCTTAGGCTCCTCAGTTTATAATCTTCAAGCATGTTTTCATTGAGAGAAACTATTAAGGAAATACAAATTCAGTTATCCAACAGAGTTTTATTATTGCTTTGATTATAAGAGTTTCCAGGATAAGACCACTTCTTTTCATTTTCACATCTATCTAGATGTAATGACCCCTCAAAGACTATAGATGTTAATCTCAAGGAAGAGCAGGCTAGTCAAAGGAATAATTTGATTGCCTTAGATTTCAGATTATCTCTTCTCACAGATAAAATTGTATTTAGATAGTATACTAATCTCTTCATCAAGCTGCATATGTTCATAGGTTCTAAAATTGTTCACTTATGTTTTAAGAGCCTCCATAAAATAGTCTTTATTACAGTCATGCTATATTATTAATTAATGATTTGAAACTACCTTAATTTAAAAAAATTATGAATGAGTGTAAAGCATAGAAATATTTTAAAAGAATATTGTTTCTTCTGAAGTCTTTAGCCATCTTTCCTCATAACAATTTAGAAACATCTAAATACAAAGTTATACTTGAGGATTTGGAATATTTATTGTGGATGAGAGAAAATGAAATTTGAAGAAGAGACACACTCATGCTCATCTTTTCCATCTGTCATCACCCTGGGTTAGGTAGAAATCACAGAGCGCTCCTAATGTATTAGAAGACTATTCTGTGGAACCTAATAGAGCACTGAGGCTGAAAGTACAGAACCAGAACAAATATAAAAGTTACATCAAGTATGGTACTATCACATGTCTCTCTTCCCCTTTTCTCTTGTTAAAAAGTGCTTACACAATCCTGCCACTGGTCTAATTTTTAGACCACATGTTGTAGTTAGGCACATGAGGGTTTGTGGGGCTCTTTGCTTTAAAGTATGATTTATGTTAGTAGTAAGATGCTACTTGAAGTATGGGAGAATGAACTGCATTGGCAATAAGAAAATGTTGGATGTGAGCAGTGTCATGAATTCTTATGTTTACCATAAAATAGATAACATTTTGTGGCACCAGAATCATTGTCTCTTCCTCTGTATGCTTTAAAGTCTTTGGGGAAACCTTTTGAATCTGACAACTAAATTATCCTGCCAAAGCTTAAGTTTCAGACATTAATGTGGTAAGTAGACTGATTTTATTTTTTTAATTTAGGTATAAGGCATAAAATCACGAGGAAAATATTCTATCATAGAATTCTACTCTCTTAATTGAAATAAAATCATATATATAAATTTTATATTTTTAGCTATTTTAGATTTCTTATATAATATGAAAGATATTATTCTTGAATATAGCTGTGACCTGAGCAATACAAGATATTTCCAAGGCATAGAAAAGTGCATAATCCAGCAAAATCATCCTTCAGAAATTAAGGGGAAATAAAGTCTTTCCTAGACAAACAAAAGCTGAGGGAATGCATTGCCACTAGACCTGCCTTACAAGACATGCTGAAAGGAATTCTTGAAATTGAAATGAAGCTAACTAGTAACATGAAAATATATAAATATACCAGTAAAAGTGAATATGTAGTCAAATTCAGAATATTCTAACATGATGGCGTGTTAACCACTTAAATATTAGTATAAAGGACAAAGTATTAAAAATAACTATAACTAGTATAATTTCAATATAAAAAGAGATAAGTTGTGATATTAAAAACTTAAAAGAGGGAGAGTGAAAGGGTAGAGTTTTTATATGCAATTGAAATTAGGTTGTTACCACAAAGCAAAAACCTATAGTAGATTCATAGATAAAGAGAAAGGAATCAGAGAGAGAACTACTATAGAAAATCACCAATTCACAAAGGAAGGATGCAAGAAAGGGAGAAAGGAGCCAGAGAATGCCAAAAAAATCAGAAACAATAAGATGGCATTAGTAACTCCTTGCCTATTAACACTTACTCTAAATGTAAATGGATTGAATTCTCCAGTCAAAACATAGAGTGGCTAGATAGATAAAAAAATAAGACCCAACTATATGCTGTCTATGAGAGACTCACTTCAGCTTTAAGTACACACATAGATTGAAAGTGAAGGGATGGAAAAAGATATTCCATGTAAATGGAAACCAAAAGAAAGCAGGGATAGCTATGCTTATATCAGACAAAATAGATTTCAAGTGAAAAATGTTAACAAAAGACAAAGAAGATCATTATATAATGACAATGTGGTCAATTTGTCAAGGAGATGTAATAGTTGTAATATATATGCACCCAACAGTGGGGCACCTAAATATATTAAGCAAAAATTAACAGATCTGACGGAAGTTACACGACAATACATTAATAGTTGGGGACCCTACTTTCAACAACAAATAGATCATCCAGACAGAAAATTAACAAGAAACATCGAGCTTGAACCATACTTCAGACTAAATTGACCTAACAGACATATGCAGGCATTCTCTCCAACAGCAGCAAAATACATATTCTTCTCAAGCATGCATGGAACATTCTCTAGGAATATCATATGACACAAAACAAGTCTTACCAAATTTAGGAAGACTGAAGTCATACCAAGTATTTTTTCCCATTACAATGGTATGAAAGTAGATATCAATAATAGGAGGAAAACTGGAAAATTTACAAATATGTGAAAATTAAATAATATTCCTGAGCAACCAACAGGTCAAAGAAGAAATCAAAAGAGAATTTAAAAAAATCTTGAAACAAATGAAAATGGAAACCAAATATATGGGATGCTACAATAGCAGTTCTTTTTTTTTAATAAAGATTTTATTTATTTGACAGAGAGAGAGAGGGAGAGAGAGAGCACAAGCAGAGGGAGTGGCAGGCAGAGGAAGAGGAAGAAGCAGGCTCACCACTGAGCAGGGAGCCCCTGGATCCCTGAGCAGGTCCCAGGATCCCAGGACCCTGGGATCACAAGGCAGATGCTTAACTGACTGAGCCACCCAGGTGCCCCTACAATAGCTGTTCTAAGAGGATCATTTATAGTAGTAAATGCCTATATAAAGATGAAAAAAGATTTCAAATAAACTTAACTTTACACCTCAACGAACTAGAAAAAGAAGAACAAATAAAGCCCACAGTTAACAGAAGGAAGGAAATAACAAATATCAGAGCAGAAATAAATGAAATAGAGAAAAAAAGAATGATAGAAAAGATCAACAAACCTAGGAGCTACTAGTTTGAAAAGATAAACAAAAGATAAACCTTTAGCTAAAATAAGAGAAAAAGAAAGAAGACTCAAATAAATAAAATCAGAAATGAAAGAAGAGACATTACAACTGATACCTCAAAAATATATAGTCTTAAAAGACTACTATGAACAATTGTATACCAACAAATTCAACAACCTAGAAGAAATTGATAACTGCCTAGAAACACCCAACTTACCAAGACTGAATCATGAAGAAAGAAAATATGAACAGACCAATAGCAAGTAAAGAGATTGAATCAGTAATGAAAAATCTCTCAGCAAAGAAAAGTCCAAGCCAGTTGTTTTCACTGGTAAATTTCTAACAAATATTTAAAGAAGAATTAATGACAATCTTCTCAAACTCTTCCAAAAAATCAAAGTACTCCCAAACTCATTTTATGAGGCCAGCACTACCCTTATCCAGATGAGGACACTACAAAATAAGAAAACTACAGACCAATATCCCAGATAAATATAGATGCAAAAATTCTCAACAAAATATTAGCAAACCAAATTTAACAGCCCATTAGAAGAATCAGACTATGATCAAGCAAGATTTAATCCTGAGATGTAAGAGTGGTTCAACATATGCAAATCAATAAGTGTGATGCACCCCATTAATAGAATAAAAGATAAAAATCATATGATCATCTCAATAGATGAAGAAAAAGCACTTGAAAAAAATACAAATGATTTCATGACAAAAACTCTCAATGAGGCGGGTATATAAGGAACATACCTCAACATTATAAAAGGCCATATATGACAAACCCACATCTAACATAATACTCAACAGTGAAAGATTGAAAGCTTTTTCTCTAAGATCAAGAACAAGACAAAAAAAAAAAAAAAAAGAACAAGACAAGGGTACCCAATCTGACCACTCTTATTCAACATAGTACTAGAAGTTCTAGTCAGAGCAATTAGGTAAGATATAGAAATAAAAGGCATCCATATCAAAAGGGAAGAAGTAAATTGTCTTTGTTAGCAGATAATATAATCTTACATATAGAAAACTCTGAAAATTCCACAAAAACATTCAAAACAAATCAATGAACTTAATAAAGTTGTAGGGTACAAAATCAACAAATAGAAATCAACTGCATTTCTATAAACTACCAACAAACTATCTGAAAAATAAATAAAATAATCTCATTTATAATAGCATGGGAAACAATAAAGTACTTAGGAATATTTGACTGAGGCGGTGAAAGATCTATACACTGAAAACTATAAGACTATGATGAAAGAAAATGGGGAAGACACAAATGGAAAGATATCCAAGTTCATGGATTGGAAGAATTAATATTGCTAAAATGTCTATACTATCCAGAGCCATCTACAGATTCAGTGCAATTCCTGTCAAAATCCCAATGGCATTTTTCATAGAAATAGAGAAAACTATCCTAAAAATTGTGTAGAGCCACAAAAAAGCCCTGAGGATCCAAAGCAAACCTGAGAAAGAACAAAGCTGGAGGCATTGCACTTCTGATTTCAACTATACTATAAGTGTATAGTCATCAAACAGTATGATGCTGGCATAAAAATAGATATAGACCAATGGAATAGAATCAAGGGCCCAGAAATAGGGATGCTTGGATGGCTTAGTCAGTTAAGCATCTGACTCTTGACTTCAGCTCAGGTCATGATTGCAGGATCATGAGCTTGAGCCCTGCATTAGGCTCCATGCTGGACATGGAGCCTCCTTAGGATTCCCTCTCTCCCTATGCCCCTCCCCACTCCCACGTGCTCTCTTCCTCTCTCTCTCAAAAAAAAAAAAAAAAAAGGAGCCCAAAATAAACCCATGCATATGGTCAACTAATATTTGACAAGGGAGCCAAGACTACACAAGCAAGGAAAGTGTAGCCTCTTTAGTAAATGTTTTTGGAATAACTGGATGAGCACATGCAGAAAAATGAAATTGGAACCCTATCTTACACCATTCACAAAAATGAACTTGAAATAGATTGAAAACTTGAATGTGAGACCCGAAACTATAAAACTCCTAGAAAAAAATAGGGGAAAAGCTCTTTGGCATTGTCTGGGGAATGATTTTTTTTGGATGTAACACTGAAAGTACAAGTAACAAAAGCAAAAATCAATAGGTTGGCCCTACATCAACATATAGAAGGGGAGAAAATATTTGCAAATCTTGTATCTAATAAGGGCTTAATATCCAAAAAATATAAAGAATATATACAACTCATTAGCAAAAAATCAAACAGTCTGATTTGAAAATGGGCAGAGGAATTGAATAGACATTTTTTTCAAAGACAAATGGCCGACAGGTACATGAAAAGGTGTTAACATCACTATCCTTAGAGAAATGCAAACCAAATCCACATGAGATATCACCTAACACCTGTTAGAATGACTATTACCAAAAAGACAAGAGATAACAAGTGTTGGCAAGGATGTGAAGAAAAGAGGACCTCTGTGCACTATTGGTGGGAATGTAAGTTCGTTCAGTCACTATGGCAAATAGTATGGAGGCTCCTCAAAAAATTAAAAATAGAACTATCATATCATCCAGCAATACCATTTCTGGTTGTATATGTCTAAAGGAAATGGAAACAGGATCTTGAAGGGATACCTGTACTTCCATATTCATTGCAGCATTGTTTACAATAGCCAAAATGTGGAAACAACCTCAGTGTCCACTGACAGTTGAATGGAAAGAGAAGATGTGGTATATATATATATAAATACATATATATACACACACACACAATGGAAACTTCTTCAGCCAAGAGAACATGTGACAACATGAAACAGACCTTGAGGACATTATACTAAGTGAAATAATTCTGAAAAAGAAAGACAAATATATGATAGCACCTATAGATGGAATCTAAAAAAGCCAAACCTAGAGAAACAGAGAATAGAATGATGGTTACCAGAAGCTGGAGAGTAGAGGAAATGGGGAGATGTTAATCAGGAATACAAAATTCTAGTTAGAAGATGAATAAGTTCTGGTAATCTAATGCACAGCATTGTGGTTACAGTTAGCAATAACATATCATATACTTGGAAGTTGTTGAGAGAGTTAGTCTAAAATATTCTTACCACAATAAAGTCATGGTAATTATGTGAGGTGATAAAGTCATTAGGTAACACTTCAGTGATAATCATTTTGCTATATATAAGTAGTATATCAAATCAACATGTTGTATACCGTAAACTTACACAATGTTATATGTTAATTTTATCTCAATAAAGCTGAAAAAAAACAAGAAAACAATACCACTAAGCTGTTCATATAAAAATGGTAGAGCAAATTTTATGTTATGTATATTTTACCAAAATTTTATAAGTGGGGGAAAAATACAAAGTACATAAATTCCAGTGTTTGCCCTCGAGAGACCTGTGTTATTTTGCAACAAACATAAATCACTGGGAAACTTTTTCCTCCTTATAAAATTTACTGTTGCATAAGCAAAAGGTCAACTGTAACTTAGTTAAGGAGAAATGAAAATGCAAACTCTATTTTTTTTAAGGCTAAAGTGTTTTAAAATCATTACTGTTAAAAGTAATTTTATCTTGATTATATAGCTTCTAGAAACATGAAAATTTGTTTTTATGTTTAAAATTTTATAAGACCGATCTTGCAAAAAAGCATAAAATATATTGAAATGTATATGTAAACCAAGAGAGTCTAAATGTATTTATTTCTTGTATTCTAAATGCTGCTATTTTCTTTGAGAAAACTTGAAAATAATCTTATAAGTACTTATGATTTCAAAGAAAGCTGCTACAACTTCTTTCAAAGTATTTATCAGTAGGCATTCTTAAATATTTCTTCTTTGAATATTCTCATTAATGAGATATTATCTAATTAGATAATTAGAATTATCTAATGGTTTATTGCATTACTTTATAGCAACAGAATATTGGTTAAGTACTAGTTTGGCAGGAAAAAAAACCCATAAAGTGAATACAGAATTGAGTCTTATGTACCTACAGAATAAACTTCATAAGTTACAAACAGACCTTACAGTAATCTCCCTGTTTTCACTTTTTCTGACTGAAAGACTTCTTGATAGAGGATGGATCTCCATGCAGTGATCAAATGTACATTAATTGTTATTTTCATGGGGGAAAAAGGAGTGGATTTTGTTCAAGAGGGTTTCTAGTAATGTCATTTATATACAAAAGAAAAAAGAACTGCTGAGAGAAAAAATTTGTAATTAAGCAAATTAGGACACATATTTTAAACCACATCTTCAGAGAATGTTGCTATGGCTCAGTGTGCAAGCTGGAAAGCCTGAATTCCTAAGAAATTGAGAAATCTCTTCAATATTATTCCAGTTAATGTTTCCTAATACTTTAACAATGTTAATAATGAGAACCAGATAAACGAAAATCTGGGCCTTAGTTCAAGAATACAAATAAAAAGTTGTGTTAGATAAATTAGTTTCAAAACAGCTTTCTTTTATCCTATTTCATTAATGATTGGGTATGATAACTACTAGAACATTTGATAAGTTTTAGCAAAGAAAAATTTCATCTCTAATGTAGATTTAGCTACTCTAAATCTATGGAATAATACATGGTAAATGCTTAGTATTGCTCAGGTGTGACTTTAAAAAATATTTGGGCAATTTTAGGCTGTTCAAGACTGAATTTCCTGAGCAATGCGACTGTAATGTAATCTTCAAACTGTTGATTGAAACTCATTGTTTCCCATTAGCCATCTTGACCCTCAGAAAAAGTCTTCCAGTTGGATACAGATCCTGAATTTCTTTTGTCAATTCTTGGTGCAGTTTTTCACGTCTTCCCAACTACCTAAGGGTAGATTTGTGATTTCCTGCTTTTGCATTCACTAATCCACTAATTCTGACACATTAGTCACGTAGTAATTTGGTAGTATGTCTCTATCTTCAGCCATTAAAGCCTCTAAAGCCCAATCTTTTATTTGTTTAGCTCACCTGCTAACAAAACATTATTATATGCTAACATTCACCAAAATAGGATTTGAGACGTCTTGATAGGGGTTGGGGGCAAAGAGAGTAAGGAGAGGAAAGGAGAAAGTGGGGAGGAACGGAGAGGGAAGGAAGGAGGGAAGAAAGACATAAGAAATAGTCGTTTATTGGCAAAAGGTAGCAAAATCTTGTGTTCCTTTTTTTTCTTTTTTTAAAGATTTTATTTATCTGACAGAGAAAGACACAGTGAGAGAAGGAACACAAGCAGGGGGAGTGGGAGAGGAAGAAGCAGGCTTCCCATGGAGCCGGGAGCCCGATATGGGGCTTGATCCCAGGATCCTGGGATCATGACCTGAGCCGAGGGCAGACGTTTAACGACTGGGCCACCCAGGTGCCCCCTTGTGTTCCTTTATATTACTGTGTTGTTGTTTTTTTTTCCTTAATCATCCAGAGGACCATTTGTGTACGTATCTCTCCTCAGCAACAGTCTCCGGTTGGGTGCCAACCCACTATGTGATTCTGTTCCCAGAGCTCTTGCTCTCACTACCCTTCCTTGGTAGAAGTATCTTGGGACAGAAATTTTTACCATGATCTTCTTACTACTCCATCCTTATGCCTTAATACTTACTTACATTCAACAGATCTGAAGTAGATTCAGATTTCCCATAATTTTGTATGAAAAGGTAACTTGTGCAAATTTCTGTCCATCCTTTACTCTGGAATTTAAGAAATAAAAGGTTAGTAAAGTGAGAGAAGAATTGTATTATAAGGGTCAAATTAAGTTTAACTAAACATTTTTTAAAAGGAGAAAAAAACAAGAAAAAGAGGGGGGTGAAATGGCTAGGATGTCATACTTCATATCTTGGGAACGTTAATGTACTTTATTCTTTGTCGATATGCTATTCTTTTTTCTAAATTTTAAGTATTTATTATACTTACCTGGCAGGGGAGATACCATGATCACGAAGGTGGTTTTCCCAGGGCGAGGCTTATCCATTGCACTCCGGATGTGCTGACCTCTGCGATTTCCCCAAATGTAGGAAACTCGACTGCATAATTTGTGGTAGTGGGGGACTGCGTTCGCGCTTTCCCCTGATAAAAAAAAAAAATAAAAAAAAATAAATTTTAAGTATTTATTAAAGCCCTGCTATTAGATACTATGGGGGATAGACAATGAGTAAGACACAGTCACTCTCAATGTGGAGCTTATGTTAAATTTGGTTATAAACAAAAACATGCAACCAACTTCAATACAAGTCAGAATAAGTGCCTCAAGAAAAGCAAGAAATGCTGTAGATGTTCAAAATGAGAAAAACTACGATATAACAGTGTGTCCTTTGATCTAGGTTTTGAAAGTTAGGATTTTAATAGTTGTCATGAATTGGATGTTTCTCCAGTGACAAAATAGATCAGAAATGTGTCAGAGTCAAGTAGGCGCGCAATTTTTGTTCTTGCTTTTGGACACTTCTAAGCAAGTTTCTCCTATCCACCCTCCTCTAGTACACCAAGCTGAGAAAGGTAAATATTTATTAATTCAACTCCGTTAATATTATGCCATTGGTACATACTGGAAATCATAGCACCCATTCCCTAGGTCATTAAGCATTGCTAAAGTGCTCTTTATGCTGAAGTTCTCTGAATTTATCTGGTGTTTTGTAGGTCTGCCATTTGCCCAGTTTCCACCTAAGGAACTTATCTCCTCTCTATAAGTAAATGACAGATTTTTTTTATATTCATATGCATATTATTATATATACATCATATATATGTATAATCGTATATGTTAAATTTTAGTCTGTTACTGTCCCTCAAGAAACATAACAAAAGATGACACTAACTTCTCTTACACTCATCGCATCTCATTCTCTTTTGCCAGAAGATATTCTGAAATTATAAATAACATTTCATTTATCAGCTCAGTGTTTGTTTACTACTTCATTCACAGGATAGTATATTCAAGTACCATGTAGTTTAATCTTCTAGACTAAATGCTTAATAAATAAAATAGTTATGAGCCACATTTTTAAATTAAATGAAACATGAAAATCCTAAATTTGATTGTATGCAGGAATGATAGCATGACTAAATAGGTTGTAAGGAAAATTAAATATAGATAATGTTACTTCTATCTTTCAATGTATCAACAGTACATATTGATTATGCTCTGCATAAGTCATGCTAAATAGGATGTTTTAAATAATTAAATTGGAGTTCAAAGAGATTAGAGACTTTAATACTTTGATTTACACAGCATTTCAGCGCCAGGGCTGGAATTCATCAAATCTCTGGATCTCTGCATTCACTGCCTCTTACTTTCAGATTAATAAAATAATCATATTAAAAACATCTACCTGTGATTGAAAAGCAAAAAAACAAACCAGTGTTTGACCTTAAATGTTTTCTCAGACAATCATAGTAATTAAAGCCTCTCTAGCACTGTCCCAAATTTATGGGAGATAACAAACTATGATTCTTTTATAGTTTGCATTCGCTTTCAAAAATTTCTGTATTCATCAATTGTTTTTCTTAGTCAGAAGAGCTTACGACATGAAATCTCAGCTTGTAGCAGTGCCAGCATTTAATCCAGGCTTTCTTTGTTGGCAGTTCTACTCCCTCCTTTAATGATACAGCCTATGCATTTTTTTTAATTGAAGTATAGTGGACCAGCCTATGTATTTTATTTTATTTTTAAATTTTATTTTATTGTTATGTTAGTCACCATACATTACATCATGTTTTTAATTAGTTTTTTCCTATTTATTTATTTATTTATTTATTTATTTACTTATTTGATGTAGTGTTCCATGATTCATTGTTTGCGTATAACACCCAGTGCTCCATGCAGAACGTGCCCTCTTTAATACCCATCACCAGGCTAACCCATCCCCCACTCCCCTCCCCTCTAGAACCCTCAGTTTGTTTCTCAGAGTCCATAGTCTCTCGTGGTTCGTCTCCCCC
Source organism: Callorhinus ursinus (assembly GCF_003265705.2). Lineage (NCBI taxonomy): Eukaryota > Metazoa > Chordata > Mammalia > Carnivora > Otariidae > Callorhinus > Callorhinus ursinus. Next base: position 907,370 of record NW_027397089.1, read on the forward strand.
TCCGATTCCCCCC
>NW_027397089.1:907782-923661 GCF_003265705.2 Callorhinus ursinus
TTTCATTGTATATATATATATATATGTATATATATATATACATATATACCACATCTTCTATATCCATTCATCTGTTGATGGACATCTTGGCTCTTTCCATAGTTTGGCTATTGTGGACATTGCTGCTATAAACATCAGGGTGCATGTACCCCTTTGGATCCCTACATTTGTGTCTTTGGGGTAAATACCCAGTAGTGCAATTGCTGGGTCATACAGTAGCTCTATTTTCAACTTTTTGAGGAAACTCCATACTGTTTTCCAGAGTCAGCCTATGTATTTTTAACATAAAGTGAATTAATATTGATTTTTTTAAAGATTTTATTTATTTATCTGAGAGAGAGAATGAGATAGAGAGAGAGAGAGCATGAGAGGGTCAGAGGGAGAAGCAGACTCCCTGATGAGCAGGGAGCCCAATGTGGGACTCGATCCCAGGACTCCAGGATCATGACCTGAGCCGAAGGCAGTCGCTTAACCAACTGAGCCACCCAGGCGCCCCTTAATACTGATTTTTATTTTGAGAATATTATGACTTCTTAAATAATTGATGGATCCTGGAGCATCTTTAGCAAGAGCTAGACATCTCTGGCCTTATTACTTTGTTTTTGTTTTGTTCTGTTTTGTTATTTTACAAGGTGACAAGTGATTGCTGTGCATTACTCACTATTCTACACATATGTTTCTAATTTTTCTGTATGAAAAAGTTGGTGTTCGTATCCCTGTCTTTAGATGAGAAAACTTAGGTTGAAGTCATCCAGCTGAGTGGAGCTAATATTTGAACTTAGGCAAGTCTGACTCTAAAGTTATTTTGTCTTGGTTGTTGTTGGCAGCAGGGCACATTTCTCTGAAAACTTACTACTCTTTTGCCTGATCTTGCAAGTATCACCAGCTAAGGTTGTTTGCTTGGTATGCTAAATCTGTACTTATATTAAGCTATTGTTTGGAAGCAGAGGTCCTTATAATGCTGGGGGTGGAGGATAATCCAAGACAATTTTAGCATAATGGGGGCCGGGGGGCCTGTGTGACTCACTTGGGTATCTGCCTTCGGCTCAGGTCATGATCCCAGAGTCCTGGAGTCCAGCCCCACGTCAGGCTCCCTGCTCAACGGGGAGTCTGCTTCTCCCTCTCCCTCTCCCTCTGCCCCTCCTCCTGTACTTGTGCTCACTCTCTCTCTCTCCCTATCTCTCTCAAATAAATAAATAAAATCTTAAAAAAATAAAATAAAATTTAGCATAGCTACTGGCTATCATTCATTTATGTTAATGTGGAGTGAGCTATATTCTTGTATAACATTGAAATTCCTTTAAACTATGTTCAAATCACTTTCACATTAGAATATGTTCTCTATTCCTTCCATTCTTCTAAAACCCACTTATCTATAAAATTTTATATAATCTTTAAAAGTATTCCCTTAATTTAAAATCAGACTTCCAGGGCACCTGGGTGGCTCAGCGAGTTAAGCATCTGCCTTCAGCTCAGGTCATGATCCCAGGGTCCTGGAGTCCAGCCCCACGTCAGGCTCCCCGTTCAGAGGGGAGTCTGCTTCTCCCTCTGCCTCCCCCCACCCCCCAGCTTGTGCTCTCTCTCTTGCTCACTCTCTCTCAAATAAATAAATAAAATCTTTAAGGAAAATAAAAAAATAAAAAAATAAAATCACACTTCCTGCAGAGATATAAAACAAATCTTAATTTTCATTATGCATTATGACATTAAAAATCATTATTTAACCTTTATCTTGTCAAAAGAAGAGATTGTCTTTTGCAACAGAGTAAAGATTTTTCGTTTAAGAAGTTCATCAGAATAAACAAAACACGTAACACCAATAACACCAACATTTACACAACTGCACTGCAGGCTAAGATATGCATGTGTCTAATGAGTTTTGTAGATACTTAAAAATATGAACATCCTTTTGAATTGTTTCTATATAAATACCTTTCAAATCCAGGATTTCCTATTTGGAGGGATAGGAGAACAATGTTACTGAAGGATATCATTTAACCCATACATATAAAGCCAAATAATGACTATTAAAGAACCAGGAGCACATGAGATCAGAAGGGAGGTTAGAAGACCTAGTTTGCCTCCTTTTTCCATGGCTGAGAGGGTACCCTCATAGTCAATTAAGTATTGTTAGTGAGATCCTTGCTTTTCTTTTTTTTTTTTTTTGCCTCAAATTGCAGATTAAAAAATGAGGATGTGGCCTGGAAAGGGACCTAAGTAAGAATATGAGGGAATGCTAGTTTAAATATCTTGATTACTATTTTCCTCTTGGTCTCTAGTTTTTGGAGTTTTTGATTCTTAATGGATCTCTAGGTGCAAAAACACCAATAGAGAGAGCCTCTGAAGGACAACGAGTGTATTTATTTAAGTAAGATGCAGGCTTCCCCAGGGCCATTGCCTGAGTGGAACGTTGGTCTGAAGGGGCCCCTGGAATAAAGGAAGAATGTGATATGGCTTAATTCAGGCATACTCATGGAGCCCCATACGCAGTTACACATACACTGGTCTTGCTGCCCCCAAATGAGACAAATCTTAGGGAGTGGGAGTTGTTACTAGATTCTATGTTACAAAGTTCCATAGAATATAAGCCAGAAAGTGCATCTGCACATCTGTACCACACTGGTGGTATCCTACTGAATCTATAGAATGGCATATTACAACAGTGCAATGAACATACTATGAATGATTGAATGAATGAATGAATGAACATCTCCACAGATTTGGTTTCTACTGCCAAATCAGTATGGCTCCATATACTAATTAGGAAGCAAACTATTTTGTTTCTTGCACTAGATATGTCATATAATCCTCTTTATGATGGGGATAAGTATTTGTCATTTAACATGCCCCTTGTAAAAGAAATTATTTTAGCCATGAAGAAGGCTCAGTAATATGCTGTAGCTAATTTACCTATATTCCTTTGCTTTCTGACTATTAGACTCAAAGCAAGTAAACTGCATAAGTATCTTTGAGCAATTGGCTGGCAGAATTGTAAATTATACATTTTGGTATCTCCTGTGTAATAATTGGTACATTCAGTTTTTTAAAACTCTCTTAAAGGAATCTATAAATGTAAACAATTTCTTATAGTTTCCTGTTGCTTGGAAAAATGTTTAGGATACATTTTTTTCATATTTAACCCTTCTATCAGTTAATTTATAAAAATAATAATGGTGAAAAATCTTCTTTTGGGTCTAAAAGTTTTCCTTATTTTATGACTCAGTTATTAAGTTGAACCACATAGAATTAGAATTTTTGTAGGTCAAAAAAGTCAAATAACAGGGATTTCATACAGTAATCTAATGACAAATACTCTTAACAAAAGTTGATTTTTAAGAAGTTTGGATTCTCATCAGGTTAGCGATACTTTGATTATTCCACTAACATTATTCCTATTACTTGGAAATAAATATAGTCCCTGCTCTTCAGAGGCTGTGCACATCTCTGTTTTGGCACCTAGAAATAACATCCTAAAAATATGATTGCAGTGATAATTAATATCTCTTTTCAGTTGAGTACTTCTTGTTTGCCACATATTTTTTTAAGAATATTAGGAGTGACTTATGCATTGAGGCCTCAAATTTAATTTTTGGTATTCATGAAAGGATCTGATGACATGATTAGTCCCAGTGTGTACATTTATATGAATTATTAATAGTTAGATTTTATGGCTTTCTGATTGCTAACTTCTTATTACTATGGTAACACAACAGTACTTAGCTGTACCTTAAACAACACATCTCATGCTAAAAATAGTTAATATTGCTGTGAAGTTTTTGCCAACATTGTTGACAATTAAATTCTAGATGACTATGAAACATTTAGCATTTTGGATGATCATTCCAAAGATGACAAGCACAAAAACAGCCAATATTTCTCAATGCTTTATCCTTTTTTATACTTTTGTCTCTATTAAAGAGAAAAATACAGAACAGTATAAAAATATAAAAAAGAGAAAAGTACAGAAGAATATAACAATATACGTTAATACATTTTACCAAAACAATCATAAATTGTCAGATTTTTAAATGTTAACACAGAAAAGTATGGAGTAGAATACAAATTATAGAAGTACCCTGAGACATTGGTAATATAAAATAAAAAGCCATAATCACTGGGAATAGATTTGATCTGAACTAACTTTAATTCTACTCTTATTATTAACAGTTTTAAATGTAGATGCGTTTGAAGTAACCCCAGATTACAAAGAAAAACAGTTATGATAATTGTTTAAATAATAAATAATTAATTTAAATTGTAATGTGATACCTATGAGTTTATTCCCGTATCTTTTCCACAACAAATAGAGGTAATTCTGGGTTTTACTTAGAGAAGTAAATTAAAACTAGTTAGTGTTTCTTTTCTGATAGTTGCTCATTATAAGCAATATATTTCTTCTGTTGCTTGTAGGAGGTATGTTGCATGATTCCCTTTCTGATGGGCCAGAGCAAGTAAGCTAATAACTTTCTGACATGGTAACTTATCTACCTGAAATATTTAGAAGATAATCTGAATGGGTCTATATATCTAGAAAGGAAAGCTTAGTAAAGGGTACTTTAAGTTCTTATCCCATATGTATAACTTTAGTAAGACTAGAGCAACTTGAGCTAGCTTAAACTGTTAAATTCCAGGCCTTTGAGCTGGAAAAGGATCACATGCAAACTAATCATATAAACATTGGATATAGGGTCATCTGTTTCCTGTGCTTTCAAATAAATTCAACATCATCCCAAATTTTCTTGATATAGCTTTTCAAAAGAATTTGGTGCTAACCTTAACTTTATAATATTTTTAAATACTTATATTAATAAAATCTATCAAAATCTCCTTAGTTGGGGGCGCCTGGGTGGCTCAGTCGGTTAAGTGGTCGACTCTTGATTTCAGCTCAGGTCATGATCTCAGGGCTGTAAAAAGGAGCCCTGCACTGGGCTCTGTGCTGGGTGTGGAGCCTGCTTAAAATTCTCTCTTTATCCCTCTCCAGCTGCCCCTCCCCCCTTAAAAATAAGTACCCTTAGTTGCTATGTACCACATTAAACATGTATAGAATGTGTTAGTTTTATCATTTTACATGATGGTAAAACAATTGAGAGGAAAAGGGACTCTAATAAAGCAGTATTTGTTGAGTCCTTATAAATTTGTAATTTTATAAATATTTCTTGTATAATTTCATCTGCACTCCCGTCACATAAATTTTCAAAGCAGCAATTTTCATACTCTATTATATCATTTTGAGTAACAATAGCTCATATAATAAGTTATGTGGACACATTTGCAGTTCTTCATTTTGCATCATAAAATATTTATGGTTTAGCATTTTTATTTAAATTTCATGCTGATTGAATTTAAAAAGTTAGTAGCTAAACACCATGTTTCTTTGTTTTGTTTTGACTTTTTTTTTTAAGATTTATTTATTTGTCAGAGAGAGACACAGCGAGAGAGGGAACACAAGCAGGGGGAGTGGGAGAGGGAGAAGCAGGCTTCCCTCTGAGCAGGGAGCCCGATGTGGGGCTCGATTCCAGGACCCAGGGATCATGACCTGAGCCAAAGGCAGACGCTTAACGACAGAGCCACCCAGGCGCCCCTTGACTTTTATTTCAAGAGTGCATATTCAAAACGTTGAGACTTATAAACTTAATAAAAACCTTAGCATTGCAAAAACATAACTATTTTACTTTGCCTTAAAAGCCCTTATGAAATGTTTCCTTATCTATTCATCAAAGAGAATTGACAGATTTCAAAAATCATAAAGAAATCATAAATAACATAAATTAGCCTTTTAAAGAAGTTTCAAAGTTTTGCTCTTCCAAGTTCTTACAAAGAAAGCATATAGCAGCCTTATGTGCCCCGACCTTTCAGGCCCTATAAATTGCTCCAGTGAACTAAGTGGTACTCTAGTTACTAAAAGAAGTACTTCTATGTAAACCTGACATGCTTTCTTGGGCGTTTAACAGAATATAATTTCTAAAATTTATATAATTAGGTACTTGTTATTTATTAATCTCATGAAAATAATAAAAATTTACTACGTGGTATAAAACCACAGTCTCTTAACTGGTTAAATAGAAATTCTTTTGCATCTGTTCTTTTTTAAGATGTTGCCTTTTCACATAAGTAGCAAACTTAAGCCTAAGTAGAAATGAACTTTTGTTTCTATAACAGTTTATTGAGTGCCTACTATGTACCTATACTTATGAAGTGCTCTGACCTAATTGCTTCATTTATACTGCTTCATTTAGTTTTCATAACAAATGGAATAAAATAAGTTATTTTACAAATGAGGTAGCTGTAGTTCAGAATTTGGGTCACATTGTTAGTAAATAGTGAAATTGGAATTCCAGCCCAGAACCATCTCTCCAAAACCTATTATCACAACCATGACTCTTTACTGTCTTCCTTGAAATGTAGATATAAAATATGATTTCATTAAATATTGCCAGTTAATTTAGTCTTATGGTAGAATCCTGAAGAAACATTTGTGAAATGAATGTTCAGATGTATTTTAATCATTGTAGTCTCCATTATATATTGTGTCATGGCTGCTCTATAGCTTGATTTATATCTGGGGTTTATACTAAGGTATAGGATGCATTTGTGCTTCTAATTTACATTAAATTGGAGCAGGTATCACTTTGGAAGTTAGCAAAAGTACTGCCCACTATGGTTTCCTTGTATTTCTTTTTTAAGTAGTCTCAGAGTACCAGTTGAAAGACTACTCATTGACTCTGATAGCCAATTTCTATTTTATGCTACTATTATTATTACCAGATATTAATTTAAGATATTGTCACATTATATGAATGTTTAATATAATATAGACAAATAACTGTGTGTCCTAATTCTTTTTTTTTTTTAAATATGGTTAGACCAGAGAGGGAAAGGGAAAGAAAAAGGCAGGAGAGGAAGATATAGGGATATGGTAAGGAAACGTGACCAGAAATGATATAGTTAACTTCAGAAAACAGTTGGGCAGTTCCTCAAAAAGTAAACAAAGAGTTATATGCCCCAGCAATTCCACTCCTAGGTGTATGCCCACTGTTCATAATAGCCAAATAGTGAAAACAACTGGACTATCCATCAACTGATGAATGGATTAACAAAATGTGGCATATTCATACAGTGGACTATTATTCAGCCATTAAAAGGAATGAAATACTATTATATGCTACAACATGAATGAACCTGAAAGCATTATGCTAACAGAAAGAAGGTCATCACAAAAGACCACATACTGTATGATTTCATGTATATTAAATGTCCAGAATAGGCAAATCCATGGAGACAGAAAGTAGATTAGTGGTTGCCAGGGGTTGGGAGGAGAGAAGAATGTGGACTGTCTACTATTGGGTATAGAGTTTCTTTTTGGTGTGAAGAAAATGTTCTGGAATTAGATAGTGGTTACATTAGATGATGTTACATGAGCTTGTGAATATACTAAAAATCACTGAATTGTATACTTTAAAAGGGTGGATTTTATGATATGTGAATTATATCTCAATTTTTAAAAAAGATTTATTTATTTGAGAGAGAGAGAGAGTGAGCAGGGGAAGGGCAGAGGAAGAGAGAGAATCTCAAGCAGACTCCCTGCTGAGTACGGAGCCCGACTTGGAGCTCAATCCTATGACCCTGAGATCATGACCCCAGCTGAAAGCAAGAGTTGAATATTTAACCAACTGAGCCACCCAGGTGCCCCTATATCTTAATTTTAAAATATGACCAGGGATTCCCATGTTTGTAAAGATCCCATTGAAAATCTTTATGAGTATATATGTATCATTAAAATATAAATATTTTTATTTTCAAATATTAGTTAAGCCTGTTGTAAAATAACCTTGTGTTATCTGTCCTTCAACTGAATCATTTGCATATTATGGGAAAATAGGTAGACAACTGATCTACAAAAACATTTATCTTTTAAACCTTCAACTTATTCTCTCTCTTTCTCCCACCCCCTCCCCTTTTAAAAGTAAGTTGCAGCAATCATAAATCTTCATCCCTAACTACTTTAGGATGTATTTCCAAAAAGCAAGATATTTTCTAGCATAACTATAGTATAATAATCAAATTCATGAATATTAACACTGGTATAATGTTATTACCTAAACATACTTTTGAGGTGCCTGGGTGGCTCAGTTGTTAAGTGTCTGCCTTTGGCTCAGGTCATGATCTCAGGGTCCTGGGATCGAGCCCCACATCAGGCTCTCTGCTCAGCAGGAAGCCTGCTTCTCCCTCTCCCACTTCCCCTGCTTGTGTTCCCTCTCTCGCTGTTTCTCTCTCTGTCAAATAAATAAAATAAAATCTTAAAAAAAAAAATTTTAACATATTTTGTTGGTTCAAAAACTGGCCTCTGTACATGGAGGGCAAAAGGAGATGGAAGAGACTATTCCAGATTGGTCGGTGGCAGGTTTAAGAAGCAGGGGAATTAACATGAGGTTTGTCATGGTCAGCTACAAGGTGAGTGGATCTCTGCACTTGCCCACCAGAATCTTAAGTTTGTATAGAGGCCTTAACTGGGTTCAGTCACATATAGCATCCAGATGGTCCCAACAACACATTGCTCTCTCAAGGGTGCTTCCTTGGAAACAGTTGCAGTGATGGGAGTGGTGGTCAGAGCATACATTCCAACCATCTGTGAGGGGGTGAGGAGCCTCTGATTGTCCCAGTCCAGCTCATGGTCAACTGGCAGTCATGTCCTTTCAATGACCCCCAACAATTCTCCATATTTTTTAATAAACATATGTTTTAAAATTTATTTATTTTAGAGAGAGAGAGAGAGAGTGCATGCATGAGAGGTGGGCGAGTGGTAAAGGGAGAGAATCCTGAAGCAGTCTCCCCACTGAGCATGGAGCCCCACTCGGGATTTGATCCCACGACCCATGAGATCATGACCTGAGTCAAAACCAAGAGTCGGACGCTCAACCCACCGAGCCACCCAGGCACCCCAACAACTTTCCATCTTTAAATATTGCCAATTGTCATAATACTATCCTTTATAATAACTTGTTTTTCTCAATTAATTTGGATTTTAGTTGTCATGTCGCTCCAGTTTCTTTTAATCTCACCTCTTCAGCTTCTCTTTTTTTAATGACATTGATATAGAGTGCAGAACTGTTGTTATTTTTTTTTTAAGATTTTATTTATTTATTTGACAGAGAGAGAGACAGCGAGAGAGGGAACACAAGCAGGGGGAGTGGGAGAGGGAGAAGCAGGCTTCCCACTGAGCAGGGAGCCCGATGCGGGGCTCGATCCCAGGACCCTGGGACCATGACCTGAGCTGAAGGCAGTCGCTTAACCAACTGAGCCACCCAGGTGCCCCGAACTGTTGTTATTTTAAGAAAGTTCTTTAAGTTAAGTTTATCTGGTAGTTTTCTGATGCTAGATTCAGGTTATGCTTTTTTTTTTTTCATGGAAGAATACTACCTATTTCCAAAATCTGCTGGGTAACCAAAAACTTGGTGGTTTAAAACAACAGAAATGTATTCTCTCATCGTTCTGGAAGTCAGGAGTTCAAAATTAAGTTGTTGACAGGCCTATCCTTCCTAAGAAAGCTCTAGGATAGAATCTTTTCTTGCCTCTTCCAGCTTCCGGTGGTGCCAGGCATTCCTTGGCCTGGGACACCATAACTCCAATTTCTGTCTCCGTCATCACATGACTTCCTTCCCTTCCTTTCTCTTCTTCTTATAAGGCCACTTACTGGATTTAGGGCCCATCTGGTTAATCCAGGATGATCTCATCTGGAGATCCTTAACTTAGTTATATCTGCAAAGACCTTTCCCCCCCCCAACCCCCAGATAAGGTCAAATTTACACGTACGTGGGGTTTAGGACTTGGGCATATCTTCTTGGGTCCACAGTTCAACCCACTACACTACCTAAATGATGTTGGGTCCTTCTCAGAGGATAATGTCAGGATTTACCAAGTGTAGACAGAATAGGAAATAGATTTTTTTAAAGCATGAATTCATACTGACACTCGAATTCAAACGAAGTGTTATAGTTTTTCTTGCCTTCTCACCTGCCATGTTTGTATCTTCTTTCTTCAGAGGGAGCACCCTAGCTCCTAACATTAAAATGTTTACTTCTTTGGTCAGTCCTGCAACATAGGTAAAATAGTTTCAGAATTGCTACATCTATATCATTACCAACAAGAAACTTGCCATATAAGGTTCAAGATTTCTTTGTGGTTCTTTTGGTCTTCAACTGAAATTGGGTGGCCAGTTTCAAGTTACTTGGACCAGCACCTCCTCCCCCTTTTAGGTGGTTGTTATTCACTGGATATACCATTCAGTTCATTTGTTTCTGTTTGTATTTAATTTTAAGGTTTCTACCTTTGCTGGTTATTGGTTTCATGTTATTTTTTTGAATGATAACATTTAACATGATTCTAAAAATAAAAACTATATAGAAAGGATACTGAGAGAGGTCACTCCCTCCCCTGTCCATTCTGCCTTGTTTTTCCAATCTCCAGTATGTAGCCAATTTTATTAATTTCTGGTGTACGGTGTTTCCTTTTATAAATGTAAGCAGATAAATGTATACTTACTTATTTTGCTTTCATTTTGTATAAAGATAGTATACTGTATATTAGTGGTTCTCAAATGGGGATGGTTTTGTCCTGTAGGGGGCAATATCTGGAGACTTTATTGGGGGCGGAGTCACCAGTGTAGGAGCATCTGGTGGGTGCAGACCAGGTATGCTGCTAAACATCTACAGTAAGTAAGATAGCCCTCAACTCCAAAGAAGGACTAGTTCCATATATCCATAATGCTGCTGTTGAGAAACCCTGCTAGACATCTACTTCTGCACTTTGCTTTTCAACTTAAAAGTATATTATGGAAAATCACTCTATAGAGAATGTCCACATCCTGTTTTACAGCTCCATAGTGTAGGTGCTATAGTTTATTCAGTCTCCTTTTTATGGACATTTAGATTGTTTTCAATATTTTACAATTACAGATAATGCTGCAATGGATCTTACACACTCCTATTGTTGTTGTTTTTGGAAGTTATATCTTTAGAGTAAATTGCAAGAAGTGGGTCAAAGGCCAGAATATATGATGCTTTACCAAATCCCCTCCAAAAGGTTGTAAATTTTTGCATTTTCACCAATCCTGTTTCTCTATATTTGCTAACTGAGTTGTCAAATTTTTGAACTTTTACCAATTTGAAAAGTAAGAAACTCGGTGTAGTTTTAATTTGCATTCATTTTATTATTAATGGCATCTTAATTACTTATTTATTTTTTAAAGATTTTATTTATTTGTTTATCCTAGGGAGAAAGAGAGAGCAAGCGCAAGCATGCTCCCACACACAAGTTGGGGGGAAGGGCAGAGAGGGAGGGAGAAGGACAAGCAGACTCCCCCCGCCACCACTCCCCGAGCCCAGAGCCTGACGCGGGTGGATCCCATCACCCATGAGATCATAACCTGAGCTGAAACCAAGAGTCCACACTCAACCTGCTGAGCCACCCAGGTGCCTCATGCATAGCATTTTTTAAAAGTTTTGCTTGTTCACATCGCTGGGTCAAAACCTCAAATTTTATAATATTTAAATGAAATAATTTTAGACGAAATGCAGAAGCAATGTTTATAAAATACAATGAAACAAAGTATGTATTTCTGTACTGAAAATATCCAACTTTTTCTTGTGGCTATGTCTCAATAAATTTTTACATGAACATAACAGAGTATGATCCTGTCATGCCTGAGAGAAATACTCATCACCAGGTAATAAATGTAATCTTAGACATCTGGTGTTTAAAGCCTGCTCTGGAGTTTTCAGACCACGAGAATGTCACACGGAGTAAACTAAAATGCCTTTGTCCTAGGATTCTCTTTTTTTTAATTTTATTTATTTATTTGACAGAGAAAGAGAGAGGACAAGTGGTGGGGAGGGGCAGAGGGAGGGGAAGAGAAAGAGAGAGAGAGAGAAGCAGAATCCCCACTGAGCAGGAAGCCTGATGTGGGGCTCAGTCCCAGGACCCAGAGATCATGACCTGAGCCAAAGGAAGACGCTTAACTGACTGAGCCACCCAGGCGCCCCTGTACTAGGATTCTTGTGTGCTTGGTGTTTTATAGGCCATACATGTCTCTTGGAAGTCTTCGCGATCAAGTCATCTATCCTGATTCAGTGGATGACATGCATGATAAAGGCTATACAGACCACGATCTGGAATGTATTCTACACGATGTCCACCTCTATCACATAGTTCAAAGAGAAGGAGGTAAAGTCTATCACTTTTAAAATGCATTTAACTTTGTTTCAAAAAAACAAACTTGGGTAAATAGTCCATGGTTTAATTTGAACGTATGCTATTATTGGAACATAAACACAGAAGACAGACTTTATAGCATTTATTGCTTTTCCATTATTGACATCCTCTTTTCTGCTTGGGTTATATTTCCTGCAGCACACTAGGCTTTTATTGTCTGCTTCTAGCATTTGAAAATAGTTTTTCCTTCATATTTGAATACACAATTGTCCCTGAAGCCATCATCAATCTAGATGTATGTAAAGTCTGTGACAGAAATATTATCCTGTCAAGTTCTCAGCTTACATTAAACCTAATAATTTAAGAAGTAGGTATCACAGAATTACTTTTTTGTTTTCAGACCCACAGTATTACCAATACATTTTTTCCTCTTTCAAGTAGCACACAGAGAATTAGATAAAATACAGAAACTTCTATAGTACGTGTTTTATTCATAAGATATTTTTGAAAGAGTAGAATTAACAGTTATACATATGAGCTTAAAAAAGAATTACTTTCTAATAGTCAAACCTTTTTAAATTAATTTTTTATTTAAATTCAATTAATTAACATATAATGTATTACTGGTTTCAGAGGTAGAGGCCAGTGATTCATCAGTCTTATATAATACCCAGTGCTCATTATATCAGTGCCCTCCTTAATGTCCATCACCCAGTTACCCCATCCCCCCCACACCCCTTCCCTACAGCAACCCTCAGTTTGTTTCCTATGATTAAGCAACTAATTAATCATTGAATACTACATCAAAAACTAATGATGTGTATTATATGTTGGCTAATTAAACATAATAAAAAAAGAGAGAGTCTCTTATGGTTAATTTCCCTCTTTGATTTCATCTTGTTTTATTTTTTCCTCTCTTCCCCTATGATCTTCTGTTTTGTTTCTTAAATTCCACATATGAGTGAGATCATATGATAATTATCTTTCTCTGATTGGCTTATTTCACTTAGCATAATACCCTCTAGTTTCATCCATATCATTGCAAATGGCAAGACTTCATTTTTTTTTTTTTTGATGGCCAAGAAGTGGTCCATTGTATATGTATACCACGTCTTCATTATCTATTCATCTGTCGATGGACATCTGGGCTCTCCGTAGTTCGGCTAATGTGAAAATTGCTGCTATAAACATTGGGGTGCAGGTGCCTCTCAGATCACTACATTTGTATATTTGGGGTAAGTACCCAGTAGTGCAATTGCTGGGCCATAGGGTAGCTCTATTTTCAACTGTTTGAGGAATCTCCATACTGTTTTCCAGAGTGGCTGTACCAGCTTGCATCCCCACTAACAGTGTGAGAGGGTTCCCCTTTCTCCTCATCCTCACCAGCATCTGTTTTTTCCTGACTTGTTAATTTTAGCCATTCTGATCTGTGTGAGGTGGTATCTCATTGTGGTTTTGATTTGTATTTCCCTGATGCTGAGTGATGTTGAACATTTTTTCATGTGTCTGTTGGCCATTTGTATGTCTTCTTTCTAATAGTCATACTTTCAAATAACTTGATTACACATAATTAGCCTTGAAAAACTATTGAAATAACAAGCTAGAATTCTAGGTTTAATTTTTCATAGGTTTTATGTTTCATTTCCTAGCCCATTTACCTATCAGAAGTACAGTGATTAAGAATGTGAACTTTGAAGTCAGAGTTCTAGAATCTTTTTTTTTTTAATTTTTTTATTGTTATGTTAATCACCATATATTACATCATTAGTTTTTGATGCAGTGTTCCATGATTCATTGTTTGTTCATAACACCCAGTGCACCATGCAAAACGTGCCCTCCTCAATACCCATCACCAGGCTAACCCATCCCCCCACCCCCCTACCCTCTAGAACCCTCAGTTTTTCAGAGTCCATCATCTCTCATGGTTCGTCTCCCCCTCTGACATACTCCCCTTTTCTTCCTCTCCTGTTATCTTCTTCTTTTCCTTTTTTCTTAAAATATGTTGCGTTATTTGTTTCAGAAGTACAGATCTGTGATTCAACAGTCTTGCACAATTCACAGCGCTCACCGTAGCACATACCCTCCCCAATGTCTATCACCCAGCCATCCCATCCCTCCCACCCCCAACCACTCCAGTAACACTCAGTTTGTTTCCTGAGATTAAGAATTCCTCATATCAGTGAGGTCATGTGATACATGTCTTTCTCTGATTGACTTATTTCACTCAGCATAACACCCTCTAGTTCCATCCACGTCGTTGCAAATGGCAAGATCTCATTCCTTTTGATGGCTGCATAATATTCCATTGTGTATATATACCACAACTTCTTTATCCATTCATCTGTCGATGGGCATCTTGGCTCTTTCCACAGTTTGGCTATTGTGGACATTGCTGCTATAAACATTGGGGTACATGTACCCCTTCGGGTCCCTACATTTGTATCTTTGTGGTAAATACCCAGTAGTGCAATTGCTGGATCGAACGGTAGCTCTAATTTCAACTGTTTGAGAAACCTCCATACTGTTTTCCAGAGTGGTTGCACCAGCTTGCATTCCCACCAACAGTGTAGGAGGGTTCCCCTTTCTCCACATCCCCGCCAACATCTGTCGTTCCCTGACTTGTTAATTTTAGCCATTCTGACGGGTGTGAGGTGGTATCTCATTGAGGTTTTGATTTGGATTTCCCTGATGCCGAGTGATGTTGAGCACTTTTTCATGTGCCTGTTGGCCATTTGGATGTCTTCTTTGGAGAAATGTCTGTTCATGTCTTCTGCCCATTTCTTGATTGGATTATTTGTTCTTTGGGTGTTGAGTTTGATAAGTTCTTTATAGATTTTGGATACTAGCCCTTTATCTGATATGTCGTTTGCAAATATTTTCTCCCATTCTGTCGGTTGTCTTTTGGTTTTGTGGACTGTTTCTTTTGCTGTGCAAAAGCTTTTTATCTTGATGAAATCCCAATAGTTCATTTTTGCCCTGGCTTCCCGTGCCTTTGGCGATGTTTCTAGGAAGAAGTTGCTGCGGCTAAGGTCGAAAAGGTTGCTACCTGTGTTCTCCTTTAGGATTTGGATGGACTCCTGTCTCACGTTTAGGTCTTTCAACCATTTGGAGTCTATTCTTGTGTGTGGTGTAAGGAAATGGTCCAGTTTCATTCTTCTGCATGTGGCTGTCCAATTTTCCCAACACCATTTGTTGAAGAGACTGTCTTTTGCCATTGGACATTCTTTCCTGCTTTGTCAAAAATAAGTTGACCATAGAGTTGAGGGTCCATTTCTGGGCTCTCGATTCTGTTCCATTGATCTATGCGTCTGTTTTTGTGCCAGTACCATACTGTCTTGATGATGACAGCTTTGTAATAGAGCTGGAAGTCCGGAATTGTGATGCCGCCAGCTTTGCTTTTCTTTTTCAGTATTCCTCTGGCTATTCGGGGTCTCTTCTGGTTCCATACAAATTTTAGGATTATTTGTTCCATTTCTTTGAAAAAAGTGGATGGTATTTTGATGGGGATTGCATTGAATGTGTAGATTGCTCTAGGTAGCATTGACATCTTCACAATGTTGATTCTCCCAATCCATGAGCATGGAACGTTTTTCCATTTCTTTGTGTCTTCTTCAATTTCTTTCATGAGTATTTTATAGTTTTCTGAGTACAGATCCTTTGCCTCTTTGGTTA
>NW_027397089.1:933661-992552 GCF_003265705.2 Callorhinus ursinus
AGAAAAGAAAAAAAAAAAGGAAAAAGGGAGAGAATGTGATCAGGCAGGAGACTAGAACAAAGCCATACACTAGTGATTTAGGGTATATTTTGATCTGTTAGAAGAAACTGTACCTCAAAATTTTAAAGAGAGAACAACTTATATATATATGCCAAAAATAAGGGTAACTACTATGAAGGGATAAAATATGACTCTAAAAATGAAAAATGAAAAATTTTTTTTTTAAAAAGGGATTGATAAGATGTTGGTTAAAAAAAGGGAAAAAGAAAAATAAAAAAAACAGTCAACAAAAATTAACTTTGATGAAATAATGAATCATGGTTAAAAAAAAAAAAAAAAAAAGCCATGAATCTATGTGCAGTATTCCCCTAGCACTGGAGTTCTCCCGTTCTCCTTGATCGATCAACTTGGTCTTGGCTTGCTGGCTGTTTGTGCTGATCTTCTGGGGGAGGGGCCTGTTGCTGTGGTTTCCAAATGTCTTTGCCGGAGGCGGAATTGCCCCGCTCTTGTCGGTCCGGGCTAAGGAAGCTGCTCCGGTTTGCTCTCAGGAGCTTTTGTTCCCTGCAAGCTCTCCATACAGCCTTGGAGGACCAGGGCAGAAATGGTGGCCTCCCAATCTCTACCCGGAGGAGCCGAGAACTCGGGGCCCCGCTCCTCAGTGTGCCCCCAGAGAAAAGCAGTCACTTCCGTGTCCCCGGTCTCCGGCCGCGCCCCGTGCTCACCCGGCCTGTGACCGAGCGTTGCTATCTCTGGTACCCGACCCCGCGCAGAGTCTCCAAACCCAGCAGATCCCTGCAGTGCGTTCCCGCACCGCTCCTCCCCGGGAAGGAAGGGGAGTCTCCCCGGATCTGCCGCCTGCTGGGTCCCTGCTGGAGGAGCCGTGCCCCGACTGGGCCGCGGGTCACAGTTTATGGCAACCCCGAGCTGAGAGCCCGCGACTCTGCTCCGTCTCTGCAGCCGGCTTCCCCGCTCCGATACCTGGGAGCTCTGGCGCACTCAGGCACCCCCGGTCTCTCTGTGACCCCGAGGGTCCTGAGACCACACTGTCCCGGGAGGATTCCACCCCCCGCTTAGCCACTGCAGCGACGTCCCTCCACGGAGCCAACTTCTAAAAGGTCCGATTTTGTGCTCCGCGGCTCTAGCACTTGCCAGAAGCGGCCGGCGGAGGCCCCTCCCCCGCCGTCTATCCTCCCGAATATCGCCTCGGATTCACTTCTCCGCACGTCCTACCTTCCAGAAAGTGGTCACTTTTCTGTTCAGAGAGTTGTTGCTACTCTCTTCTTCGGTCTCCTGTTGAGTTCGTAGGTGTTCAGAATGGTTTGATCCCTATTCAGCTGAATTCCTGAGACCAGACGAAATCTAGGTCTCCTACTCCTCCGCCATCTTGCTCCGCCCCTAAATAAAATCCCAGAGTTCTAGAATCTTAATTAGCACTATTGTCTGTATTTTCAACTGTAAAATGGGGATAACTATCTACCTAATAAGGATTCTGTGAATATTAAATAAGACTCTCTGTAGAGTCCCACAACTATGTGGTCAATTAATCTTTGACAAAGCAAAAAAGAATATCCAATAGGAAAAAGACAGTCTCTTCAACAAATGGTGTTGGGAGAACTGGATGGCAATATGCAAAAGAATGAAACTAGACCACTTTTGTACACCATACACAAAAATAAATTCAAAATGGATTGAAGACCTAAATGTGAGAACTGAAACCATAAAAATCCTAGAAGGTAACATAGGCAGTAACCTCTCTGACATCGACCATAGCAACATTTTTTCTAGATATGTCTCCTGAGGCAAGGGAAATAAAAGCAAAAATAAACTATTGGGACTACATCAAAATAAAAAGCTTTTGCAGACAGAAGACATGAACAGATATTTCTTCAAAAAAGACATCCAGATGACCAAGAGACATATGAAAACATGTTCATCATCACTTACCATCAGGGAAATGCAAATCAGAACCACCAGGAAGTATCAACTCACACCTTCCAGAATGGCTAAAATCAACACAAGAAGCAATCATTGGTGAGTATGTGGAGAAAAAGAAACCCTCTTGCACTGTTGGTAGGAATCCAAACCAGTGAAGCCACTCTGGGAAACAGTATGGAGTTTCCTCAAAAAGTTAAAAATAGAACTACCCTGTGATCCAGCAATCACACTACTGGGTATTTACCTAAAGAATACAAAAGCACTAATGTGAAAGGATAGATGCACCCCTGTGTTTATAGCAGCATTATTTATAATAGCCAAGATATGCCAGCAGCCCAAATGTACATCTACTGATGAATGGATACAGAAGAGGTGGTGTATCTATATACAGTGGAATATTACTCAGCCATAAAAAAAGAATGAAATCTTGCCAATTACAATGACATGGATGGAGCTATAGAGTATTATGCTAAGCAAAATAAGTCAGTCAGAGAAAGACAAATACCATATGATTTCACTCATACGTGGAATTTAAGAAACAAAAAAAATGAGCAAAGGGAAAAAGAGAGAGAGACAAACCAAGAAATGGACTCTTTATTACAGAGAACAAACTGATGATTCCCAGAGGGGAGGGGAGTGGTAGGTTGGATTCAACAGGTGACAGGGAGTAGGGAGTGCACTTGTGATGAGCACCGGGTGTTGCATGGAAGTCTTGAATCACCATAATGTACACCTGAAACTAATATTACACTGTATGTGAATGAAATGGAATTAAAAACTTTTTTAAAAAGACTCTCTGTAGAGCATTTAGAACAATGGCACATAGTAAATGCACAAGAATTAGTAGCTAATGGCAATATTACTACTCATAATATTGATACTATGATATTTTACCTTTTGCGATGATTAGTACCTGATATTTTATATGGAAATTTCATATTATTATTCATTTGATTCTTATAATCAGCAAATAAGGCAGACAAGAGAGGTATTGTTCTATTTTTATATTTATAATCATGAGTCATAAATACTAAAAATATGGAAAGCAGATCAACTTTTTTTTTTTCATATAGTCAGCTCCTTCCCAGTTCTAAAACACCAGGGCAGAATAAATGCTGCATGTTAATCTTGGGGAAATTATTTTGGGTAAATTTGAAATCCAATCATCTAAATAGAAATTTACAATAAACATGGGCCATTCTGTTCTTTTCAAAGTCATCAAGAAGTTTAAGAACTTTTTTAAAGAATGTTTCAACCTTAGTAATATAACAGTAATTGTTATGATTTACTGAGTGCTTACCTTGCAGAATACATTAAGCAATGTACATTTTCATTTTATTTAATATTTATAACCGTCTCATGATGTGGGTTTTAATAACCCTCTTTCACAGGTGAATTTCAGAAGTTTAGAAACTTCCCCGGGGGCCCACCACAAGTGTTACGACAGGGATTCAAATACAGATCTCACTTGAAAGTCAGTGTTCTATACTAGGCTATGCCACTGTGCTATGCTATCTACTAGCTTCTTAGACATGAATGAGAACAGTTATATCCTTACACATAAAAAAAAATTTCCAAGGAAGCCTACTCTCTACTCACTTAATCCTTAAAACATGAAACATGTTTCATGTTTTTAAGCAAAGCTGGTAAGCACCTAATTTTGCAAGGACATCATATACTTGAGAAGAAGCCTACTGAAGTTCTATTTAGACTAGCTAACACTTTGCTTAGAGAAATGCTTTGCTTTAATTAAAGATGGAATTAAAAACTATGTTTCTGGGGGGAGGAGCAAGATGGTGCAGGAGTAGGAAACCTAAATTTTCGTCTGGGTCAGGAATTCAGTTAGATAGGGATCAAACCATTCTGAACACCTACAAACTCAACAGGAGATCGAAGAAAAGTAATAGGAGCAACTCTCTGGACAGAAAAGCGACCACTTTCTGGAAGGTAGGATGTGCGGAGAAGTGAATCCAAGGCCATATTCAGGAAGATAGATGGTGGGGGGGGTGGTTCTGTTGGCTGCTTCTGGCAAGTGATAGAGCAGTGGAGCACAAAATCGGAACTTTGAGAAGTCAGCTCCACTGAGGGACATCGCTCCAGTGGCTAAGCAGGGGTGGAACCCTCTATGGGACAGTGTGGTCTCGGGACCCTCAAGGTCACAGAAAGACTGGGGATGCCTGAGTGTGACAGAGCTCCCAGGTATCAGAGCAGGGAAGCCGGCTGCACAGACAGAGCCGAGGAGTGGGCTCTCAGCTCAGGGTTGCCATAAACCATGATCCGTGGCACAGTCGGGCCACTGCTCTTCCAGCAGGGACCCAACAAGCAGCAGATCTGGGGAGATTCCCCTTCCTCCCCTGGGAGGAGCGGCGTGGGAGCGCACCGCAGGGATCTGCTGGGTTTGGAGAATTCACACGGGGTTGTGAGCCAGAGCTAGAAACGCTCGGTCATAGGCTGGGTCAGCACGGAGTGTGGCCAGAGACCGGGGAGACGGGAGTGATTGACTGCTTTTCTCTGGGGTCTCACTGAGGAGTGGGGCCCCAAGTTCTCAGCTCCTCCAGGGCGGAGATTGGGAGGCTGCCATTTTCACTCTCATCCTCCAAAGCTGTACAGAAAGCTTGCAGGGAACAAAAGCTCCTAAGAGCAAACTCGAGCAGATTACTTAGCCTGGCCCCCGGCAAGGGCGGGGCAATTCCGCCTCCAGCAAAGATATTTCGGAACCACAGCAACAAGCCCCTCCTCCAGAAGATCGGCAAGAACAGCCAGCCAAGACCAAGTTTACAGATCAATGAGAGCAGCAGAACTCCAGGGCTAGGGGAAAACTGCACATAGAATTCATGGCTTTTTTACCCCTGATTCTTTAGTCTTTCAAAGTTAATTTTTTTAATTTTCTTTTTTTTCTGAATTTTTCTTTTTCCCATTTTCAACCAACATCTTATCAAAACTTTTTTTAAAAATTCTTTTTTATTTTTCATTTTTAGAGTCATAGTCTATCCCTTCATAGTAGTTAACCTTATTTTTGGTATATATATATATATGTATATATATATATATATGTTGTTCTCTCTTTAAAATTTTGGGATACACTTTCTAACAGACCAAAATATATGCTAAATCTCTAGTGTATGGCTTTGTTCTGGTCTCCTGCCTGATCACATTCTCTTCCCTTTTTTCTTTTCCTTTTTTTTTTTAAATCCTCTTCTTTCTTTTTTTCAACCAACACTTATCCTATCAATTCCTTTTATAAAATCTTTTATAATTTTCATCTTTACAGTCATATTCTATCCCTTCATCGTATTAACCCTTATTTTTGAACATATATAAGTTTTTCTTTCTTTAAAATTTTGGGAGGCACTTTCTTCTAACAGACCAAAATACACCCAAAATCTAGTGTGTGGCACTGATCTATGAACCAGCCTGATCATATTCTGGTTTTTTCTTTGTTTGTTTTTTATCTTTTTCTTTTTCTTTCTTTCTCTTTCTTTCCCCCCAGTTTCAGATCTCTTCTGATTTGTTTAGTGTATATTTTTCTGGGGTCGTTTTACCCTGTTAACATTTTGTTCTCTCATTCATCTATTCTCCTCTGGACAAAATGACAAGACCGAAAAAATCACCTCAACAAAAAAAACAAGAGGCAGTACCGACTGCCAGGGACCTACTCAATACGGACATTAGTAAGATGTTGGAACTAGAGTTCACAATGATGATTTTAAAGATACTAGCTAGGCTTGAAAAAAGCATGGAAGAGATTAGAGAAACCCTTTCTGGAAAAATAAAAGAATTAAAATCTAACCAAGTTGAAATCAAAAAGGCTACTAATGAGGTGCAATCAAAAAGGAAGGCTCTAACTGCTAGGATAAATGAGGTAGAAGAGAGAATTAATGATATAGAAGACCAAATGATGGAAAATAAAGACGCTGAGAAAAAGAGAAATAAACATCTACTGGATCACGAGGGCAGAATTCGAGAGATAAGTGATATCATAAGATGAAACAATATTAGAATAATTAGGATCCAAGAAGAGAAGAAAGAGAAAGAGGGGCAGAAGGTATACTGGAACAAATTATAGCAGAGAACTTCCCTAGTGTGGGAAAGGAAACAGGCAACAAAATCCAGGAGGCACAGAGAACCCCTCTCAAAATCAATAAAAATAGGTCAACACCCCTACATCTAATAGTAAAACTTATGGGTCTCAGAGACAAAAAGAAAATCCTGAAAGCAGCTCGGGACAAGAGGTCTGTAACCTACAATGGTAGACACATTAGATTGGCAACAGACCTATCCACAGAGACCTGGCAGGCCAGAAAGGACTGGCATGATATATTCAGAGCACTAAATGAGAAAAATATGCAGCCAAGAATACTATATCCAGCTAGGCTGTCATTGAAAATAGAAGGAGAGATAAAAAACTTCCAGGACAAACAAAAACTAAAAGAATTTGCAAACACAAAACCAGCCCTACAAGAAATATTGAAAGGGGTCATCTAAGCAAAGAGAGAGCCTAAAAGTAACATAGACCAGGATGAAACACAGACAATATACAGTAACAGTCACCTTACAGGCAATACAGTGGCATTAAATTCATATCTTTCAATAGTTACCCTGAATGTGAATGGGCTAAATGCCACAATCAAAAGACACAGGGTATCAGATTGGATAAAAAACCAAGACCCATCGGTATGCTGTCTGCAAGAAACTCATTTTAGACCCAAAGACACCTCCATTGAAAGTGAGGGGTGGAAAACCATTTACCATGCTAATGGACACCAAAAGAAAGCTGTGGTGGCAATCCTTATATCAGACATATTCGATTTTAAACCAAAGACTGTAATAAGAGATGAAGAAGGAGACTATACCATACTTAAAGGGTCTATCCAGCAAGAACATCTAACAATTGTAAATATCTATGCCCCTAACATGGGAGCAGCCATTATATAAGGCAGTTAATAACAAAAGCAAAGAAACACATCGACAACAATACAATAATAGTAGGGGACTTTAACACCCCCCTCACTGAAATGGACAGATCATCTAAGCAAAAGATCAACAAGGAAATAAAGACTTTAAATGACACACTGGACCAAATGGGCTTCACAGATATATTCAGAACATTCCATCCCAAAGCAACAGAATACACATTCTTCTCTAGTGCCCATGGAACATTCTCCAGAATAGATCACATCCTAGGTCACATATCAGGTCTCAACTGGTACCAAAAGATTGGGGTTATTCCTTGCATATTTTCAGACCACAATGCTTTGAAACTAGAACTCAATCACAGGAGGAAAGTCAGAAAGAAATCAAATACATGGAGGCTAAAGAGCATCCTACTAAAGAATGAATGGGTCAACCAGGAAATTAAAGAAGAGTTAAAAAAATTCATGGAAACATATGAAAATGAAAACACAACTGTTCAAAATCTTTGGGATATGCAACAAAGGCAGTCCTAAGAGGAAAGTATATAGCAATACAAGCCTTTCTCAAGAAACAATAAATGTTTCAATTACACAACCTAACCCTACACCTAAAGGAGCTGGAGAAAGAACAGCAAAGAAAGCCTAAACACAGCAGAAGAGAAATAATAAAGATCAGTGCAGAAATCAATGAAATCGAAACCAAAAGAACAGTAGAACAGATCAATGAAACTAGGAGCTGATTCTTTGAAAGAATTAACAAGATTGATAAACTCCTGGTCAAACTTATGAAAAAGAAAAGAGAAATGACCCAAATAAATAAAATCATGAATGAAAGAGGAGAGATCACAACCAACACCAAAGAAATACAAACAATTATAAGAACATATTATGAGCAACTATATGCCAGCAAATTAGATAATCTGGAAGAAATGGATGCATTCCTAGAGATGTATCAATTACCAAAACTGAACCAGGAAGAAATAGAAAACCTGAACAGACCTATAACCACTAAGGAAATTGAAACAGTCATCAAAAATCTCCCAACAAAAGCCCAGGGCCAGATGGCTTCCCAGGGAAATTCTACCAAACATTTAAAGAAGAAGTAATACCTATTCTTCTGAAACTGTTCCAAAAAATAGAAATGGAAGGAAAACTTCCAAACTCATTTTATGAGGCCACCATTACCTTGATCCCCAAACCAGACAAAGACCCCATCAAAAAGGAGAATTAGAGACCAATACCCTTGATGAACATGGATGCAAAAATTCTCACCAAAATACTAGCCAGTAGGATCCCACAGTACATTAAAAGGATTATTCACCACGACCAAGTGGGATTGATCCCTGGGCTGGAAGGTTGGTTCAACATCCGCAAATAATCAATGTGATACAATACATTAATAAAAGAAAGAACAAGAATCATATGATCCTCTCAATAGATGCAGAAAAGCATTTGACAAAGTACAGCATCCTTTCTTGATCAAAACTCTTCAGATTATAGGGATAGAGGATATATACCTCAATATCATAAAAGCCATCTATGAAAAACCCATAGCCAATATCATTCTCAATGCAGAAAAACTGAGAGCTTTCCCCCTAAGATGAGGAACATGGCAGGGATGTCCACTATCATCACTGCTATTCAACATAGTATTAGAAGTCCTAGCCACAGCATTCAGACAACAAAAAGAAATAAAAGGCATCCAAATCAGCAAAGAAGAAGTCAAACTCTCACTCTTTGCAGATGATATGATACTTTATGTGGAAAACCCAAAAGACTCCACCCCAAAACTGCTAGAAGTCATACAGGAATTCAGTAAAGTGGCCGGATATAAAATCAATCCACAGAAATCAGTGGCATTCCTATACACCAACAACAAGACAGAAGAAAGAGAAATTAAGAAGTCGATCCCATTTACAACTGCACCCAAAACCATAAGATACCTAGGAATAAATCTAACCAAAGAGGCAAAGGATCTGTACTCAGAAAACTATAAAATACTCATGAAAGAAATTGAGGAAGACACAAAGAAATGGAAAAACATTCTATGCTCATGGATTGGAAGAACAAATATTGTGAAGATGTCAATACTACCTAGAGCAATCTACACATTCAATGCAATCCCTATCAAAATACCATCCACTTTTTTCAAAGAAATGGAACAAATAATCCTAAAATTTGTATGGAACCAGAAAAGACTCTGAATAGCCAGAGGAATGTTGAAAAAGAAAATCAAAGCCGGTGGCATCATAATTCTGGACTTCCAGCTCTATTACAAAGCTGTCATCATCAAGACAGTATGGTACTGGCACAAAAACAGACACATAGATCAATGGAACAGAATAGAGAGCCCAGAAATGGACCCTCAACTCTATGGTCAACTAATCTTCGACAAAGCAGGAACAAATGTCCAATGGATAAAAGACAGTCTCTTCAACAAATGGTGTTGGGAAAATTGGACAGCCCCATGCAGAAAAATGAAACTGGACCATTTCCTTACACCACACACAAAAATAGACTCAAAATGGTTGAAAGACCTAAATGTGAGACAACAGTCCATCAAAATCCTAAAGGAGAACACAGGCAGCAGCCTCTTCAACCTCAGCCATAGCAACTTGCCTTCCAAAGGCAAGGGAAGCAAGGGCAAAAATGAACTATTGGGACTTCATCAAGTTAAAAAGCTTTTGCACAGCAAAGGAAACAGTCCACAAAACCAAAAGACAACCAACAGAATGGGAGAAGATATTTGCAAATGACATATCAGATAAAGGGATCGTCCAAAATCGATAAAGAACTTATCAAATTCAACACCCAAAGAACAAATGATCCAATCAAGAAATGGGCAGAAGACGTGAACAGACATTTTTCCAAAGAATACATCCATATGGCCAACAGACACATGAAAATGTGCTCAACATCGCTCGGCATCAGGGAAATCCAAATCAAAACCTCAATGAGATACCACCTCACACCAGTCAGAATGGCTAAAATTAACAAGTCAGGAAAAGACAGATGTTGGCGGGGATGTGGAAAAAGGGGAACCCGCCTACCTGTTGGTGGGAATGCAAGCTGGTGCAGCCACTCTGGAAAACAGTATGGAGGTTCCTCAGAAAGTTGAAAATAGAGCTACCATACGACCCAGCAATTGCACTACTGGGTATTTACCCCAAAGATGCAAATGTAGTGATCCAAAGGGGTATGTGCACCCCGATGTTTATAGCATCAATGTCCACACTAGCCAAACTGTGGAAAGAGCCAAGATGTCCATCGACAGATGAATGGATAAAGAAGAAAAAGAAGTCCACACAATGGACTATTATGCAGCCATCAAAAGGAATGAAATCTTGCCATTTGCAATGACGTGGATTGAACTGGAGGGTATTATGCTGAGTGAAATAAGTCAATCAGAGAAAGACATGTATCATTTGATCTCACTGAGTTGAGGAATTCTTAATCTCAGGAAACAAACTGAGGGTTGCTGGAGTGGTGGGGGGTGAGAGGGATGGGGTGGCTGGGTGATAGATAATGGGGAGGGTATGTGCTATGGTTAATGCTGTGAATACTGTAAGACTGATGAATCACAGACCTGTACCTCTGAAACAAATAATACATTATACATTAAAAAAAAAAAAAGAAGAAGATAGCAGGAAGGGAAAAAGGAAAGGGGGAAATCGGAGGGGGAGATGAACCACGAGAGACTATGGACTCTGAGAAACAAACTGAGGGTTCTAGAGGGGAGGGGGTGGGGGGAGGGGTTAGCCTGGTGATGGGTATTAAAGAGGGCAGGTACTGAATAGGGCACTGGGTGTTATACGCAAACAATGAATCATGGAACACTACATCAAAAACTAATGATGTGGGGCGCCTGGGTGGCTCAGTCGTTAAGGGTCTGCCTTGGGCTCGAGTTGTGATCCCAGGGTCCTGGGATCGAGCCCTGCATCGGGCTCCCTGCTCAGCAGAAGCCTGCTTCTCCCTCTCCCTCTCCCCCTGCTTGTGTTCCCTCTCTTGCTGTGTCTTTCTCTGTCAAATAAATAAAATCTTTAAAACAAACAAACAAAAAAACTAATGATGTAATATATGGTGATTAACATAGCATAATAAAATTTAAAAAACTACAGGCATTAGAAAACAAAAACACAAACAAACAAACAAAAAAACAAAAGAAAGAGAAAAAACAAAACAAAAACTATGTTTCCATGCAGTATGTGCCCTCCTTAATACCCATCACTGGGCTGGAGACTGGGTGTTATTCGCAAACAATGAATCATGGAACACTACATCAAAAACTAATGATGAATTGTATGGTGACTAACATAACCTAATAAAATAAAATTTAAAAAAATTAAAAAAATAAAAACTATGTTTCATTCTATGAAAGAGTTTACAAAATAGGAGTAAAAGTGTTAACAAATGTTAACATGAACAAGAGCAATATGTACATCTCAAGGAAGCAGGAAAAATGTTTTCTTTGCTGGCCTCGGCTCAATAAATCATCATCAGAGGTGAAATTATAACTCAGAGTTTTGATTTATATGTTCTATGATCAAGCAATATTGCCTACTAAAACTTTTGCATTTAGTGGAACAGAGGACATAATTTTATTTAAATATGTAAAGCTAAAGTTTCCTTTGACCCAAATACTTTTCTCTTGTGCTTTCTCAGTTGGCAGGGGAAAAAAAATTAAGCCCAGACTATTTCTCCATTGTGTAGCAATCTGAACTTATTTTTCAAATCCTTGCTTATGTTTCATAAATACTATAAAATTCAGTTATAGGGAAAATTGTATTTCAACAGTTTTCACTAGAAGCAAGAACTTTAAACCAGATGACATTTTGAGATTTTTTTTTCCTAGTATAAAATTGTAAGGATATGTTTTTAAATGAACAGAAAATTCCTGGAAGTTTGCCCAAGAAAATGAACAGTGGTACCCACTGGGGAGTATTATTAAGAAATAGGGAAAATCTTTTCAATCTAGTGCACAAAAAACACCAAAGACTCTACTTCCTATTTTCTTTCCCTTTGTCCAACTTTATTTAGAAAGTTTAATAAAGGTGAAAATTTAGTTGAGGGATAAAGAATAGGGCAAAGAGCCTGAATTTTTTCCAAATGGGAGAATTAAGCCTTGAATATTTGGGATTTGGAATTGTCGTCCTGAGTGTATGTGTCAAATTTTGGCAGTCATTTTGCTCTTTGAAAATCAGACTTTGCCTACTCTGATCTATTTTCTGATATTCCCACAGATAAATATTTGATAACGCCCTATCTCTCATAGGTCCCATGGTTTTGGTTTTGCATAAGCTTTTCTTGTTACAAAATAAAGCCATAAAAATAATAAAAATCATCAAATTTTCAAATATTATAAAAATGTGTAATTGAGAAAGTAAAGGTCTCATCATTCCATTCCTGGAGGGGTTTGTGGTGTGTGTGTGTTTATAGAAATGCAATCATAATTTATATAAATGTATATGCATGTATATATCTACACACACACAAAATTCTGCAGCTTGGTTTTCATATAAAAAATATTCTAGCACATTTCTACATCAGTATGCATATATGTAACCAATTTTTTAAAAATAGAAGCCTTGCTTTTTGTATAAATATCCAACAGAAAGTCAGTAGTTAAGATGTTGTGAGAGGTGGTATGAAGATAGACCTACATATAAATCTTAGCTCTGATCTCTAGCTGTGCAAACTTAGACTTGTCAACTACTCTGTGGATTTCAATTTACCCACTTATAAAATGCAACCAGTAAGATCTAGCTCAAAAGGTTGTGGAATAGATGATGAGAAAACTCATATAAAGTACCAGGCACATGGAAGCCATTTAAGTTAGTTTCTGTCTTACTCTTTGTAGACTTTGCAATAGGCCTGTGTAAATTGTTGGTCTTGTGTTCTACCATCCTCCAAAATAAGCATAAGTATACCAACTTTTTAGAGATATTCAGAAACAAACAAATTTTAAAAGTGTCCGTATTTGGAATTCTTAGAACATGTTTTATCAGTATAAGGAATTATTAACATTAAAAAATATGAAATCTAGGGTATCTGGGTAGCTCAGTTGTTAAGCATCTGCCTTTGGCTCAGGTCATGATCCCAGAGTCCTGGGATCGAGCCCCACATCAGGCTCCCTGCTCAGCAGGAAGCCTGCTTCTCCCTCTCCCACTCCCCCTGCTTGTGTTCCCTCTCTCACTGTCTCTCTCTCTGTCAAATGAATAAATAAAATCTTTAAAAATATAAAAAAATATGAAATCTAAAACAAAATGCTTATAAATGAGGCTCTCTAGTTTATCCAAGCATATGTTCTGTAAAATACCAGGTCCTTTGTGTCAATAATTTAAACTTGCCAGGAATCGATTGTCCAGGGTAAAAACAGTAACGATTAAACAAATGCCTTATAAAAATATATATTGTTATATGTTTTTAAGGATGGGATGCTGTTATGGATTGGAAAGATGTTCTATCAGGAGGGGAAAAGCAAAGAATGGGCATGGCTCGCATGTTTTATCATAGGTAAGTATGCCATCGTTGTAACTAAAAAAAAATCTTTGGACAGGATTCGATGTCCTCATCTTTAGTTTAAAAATATCTTCCTGGGGAATGGAGGGATGGGCAAAATGGGTGAAAGAGAGTGGGAGATACAGGCTTCCAGTTATGGAATGAATAAATCACAGAAAAAAGGCACAGCATAAGGAATATAGTCAATGACATTGTAATAGTGTTGTCTGGTGACAGATGCAGCTACATTTGCGGTGAACATAGCCTAATGTATAAACTTGTCCAATCACTATGTTGTATACCTGAAACTAATGTAACACTGTGTGTCAATTATACTCAAATAAAAAAGAAAGAAAAAAAGGAAAAATGAATGCTTAGAATTTACAGGTTTAATTTTCTTGTTATTTTTTTCATGTGTTGGAAATCTCCCAGTCTTTTTTTGTATTTCTTAGGTTGAGTAATGTTAGATGACAAAATTAAATTTTCATATATCCTAAGTTTGAAAAGATTATTGCTAATTTTAAAATGTGATGAATACATAACTACTATTATATTGTGGTGAACACAGTAGGTAGGTATTCAATACTACTTCTGGGGCGCCTGGGTGGCTCAGTCGTTAAGCGTCTGCCTTCGGCTCAGGTCATGATCCCAGGGTCCTGGGATCGAGTCCCACACCGGGCCCCCTGCTCAGCAGGAAGCCTGCTTCTCCCTCTCCCAGTCCCCCTGCTTGTGTTCCTGCTCTTGCTGTCTCTCTCTGTCAAATAAATAAATAAAATCTTAAAAAAAAAATACTACTTCTGAATTAAATTATTAAAGTCAAACTAAATTAGCTTTTCAAGTACTCAGTAGTCTATTAAGCGCAGTAGAGCTCTCCTCCTTAAAAATCAGACACTTACCTAATGCAAAAAGGAACCAACCAGCATAGGTCTTAACGGACTCAGAAAAAGAGAGATACAGCAAATAATTTCTCTTGATAAAACTTTTCTTTCTGCAATCAGCTCCATAGCCTTTTGAGTTTCAAGGATACCAAGCACCAGAGGCTGGAAAGAAATATTAAAGCTATTCTGAAATATTCTTCTTATATGTCCTATTCTTCTCTGAAAAAATCTCTCTCTGCCTCTGTCTGTCTCTTTCTCTTAATCTTAGGCCTCTGGCAATGAGAATCAGAGTTGTATGCAAAGCAGGAGGCAATCAGGAATTATGTGACTCAGTGTTAATAAACCATTCTGAGAAAAAAGGACCAAGAGTTATGTACATGAATGCCTAAATGGCACAGTTTATGGTTGTAAACTGGGGCAGATGTGACAGTCTGAAGGAGTTGCAATAGAAGCAGTAATACTTTTGTAGGGAACTTTAAAAAACTGATAAAAGGAGAAAAATATATATATATCATGGAAGCCTCATTAACTACTTAGCAACCAGTTAGCCCACACTTAGTGATGAGTTGGCTATCATTTTTTAAAAAAACTTTTATTGGGGTGCCTGAGTGGCTCAGTCGGTTAAGTGGCTGCCTTTGGCTTAGGTCATGATCCCAGGGTCCTGGGATGGAGCCCCGCGTGGAGCCCTGCATCAGGCTCCTTGCTCAGGAAGCAGGCTCCTTGCTCAGCGGGGAGCCTGCTTCTCCCTCTCCTTCTGCCTGCCTGCCGCTCCCCCTGCTTGTGCTCTCTTTCTCACTCTCTCTCCCTCTGTGTCAAACAAATAAATAAAAAATCTTAAAAAAAATTAAAAAATTAAAAACCTTTTATTATAGAAAAAACACCAAAACTCCATCAAAGAGAAAATTGTAAGTTGAATCCCACATTCCCACCACATTGATTCACCAAGTGCAACATTTTACCACACTTAATTTATCTTTTTTTTAATTCTGAAGCATTTTAAAGCAAATCCCAAATATCATGGCATTTTTTCCTAAAAACTGTGGCATCAAGAAAATATAAGAATATTTTCTTACATAATAACTACCTTATAATCATAGCTAATAAAATTGATAAAAATTAAAGTCATTAATACCAGGCTCATATTCAAAGTTTCACTAATTGTCTCAAAAATATTTTTTATAGTTGATCTGTTCAAACATATTGAATTTTGTTGTTATATCTTTTAATCATTTTTAAACTAAAGTCTCTGCTACTCCGTGCCCCACCACCACTCACCCTCCAATCTTGTATGTCATTGATTTGCTAAAGAAATAGGACTAGAGATAGAGAAAAAACTGAGGGTTGATGGAGGGAAGTGAATGGGGGAAGAGCTAGATCGTGATGGATATCATCACTTGTGATGAGCTGAATGTTGTATGTAAATGATGAATCACTGAATTCTCCTGAAACCAATATTGAGCTATATGTTAACTAAATAGAATTTAAATTAAAAAATAAAAGATATAAGAAAAAAAAAGAAATAAGTGTTAGTTGTCCCATAAGAATATCGCTCATTCTAGATCTGATTACTTCCTCATGGAATCTTTTACCTCTTTCTTTAATCTCCTAATTTTCTTATAAACTAGAAATTAGAGCTAAAAGCTTAATTATATTTTAATTTAGCCTTTTTAATAAGAATATAACATATATTTATCATTGAAAAAGGAACATATTATTTAAATAATTTTATTAAAATATAATAATATGTACATTTCATAAAAGTAGAAAATTTAGATAAGTAAAAAAAACCTATTATCTCATTACCTATGTTAAATAACAAAAATTCAGGTAAATTTTAAAGAAACAATTGGCTTTATTGAACAATTCATGAATAAGACAGCATCCCATCTAGCAAGTAGAGAGGAGTTCCAGAGGTCTACAGAAAGGGAATAGTTTTTTTTTTTTTAAGATTTTTTTATTTATTTGACGGAGAGAGACACAGCGAGAGAGGGAACACAAGCAGGGGGAGTGGGAGAGGGAGAAGCAGGCTTCCTGCCAAGCAGGGAGCCTGATGCGAGGCTTGATCCCAGAACCCTGGGATCACGACCTGAGCCGAAGGCAGATGCTTAACGACTGAGCCACCCAGGTGCCCCAAGGGAATAGTTTTTAAAAGCAGAACAAGGAAGTCATGAACAAACTCACCTCCTACATGGAGTCTAAAGGGTCTTATTAGGTAGATTACCTCACCAATGCTGACCAGGAAATTCTAGACTGACCAGTTCAGATTACATTCCTGGGAAGGTTGAACCTACAATTAGGTTAGATATTAAGCCCCAGTTTGGTGACATGGACCTAGCACAAGTGACTCCATTTTAGACCTGTATGTAGTGTCTAGCCAGAGTTTTCTAATAAGAAAAAATATTGTATTAATAACATGGTATTTTGGAATTTAAGAAACAAAACAGATGAACATAGGGGAAGGGAAGGAAAAATAAAATAAGATAAAACAGAGAGGGAGGCAAACCATAAAAGACTCTCAACTATAGGGAACAAACTGAGGGTTGCTAGAGGGGATGTGGGTGGGGGCATGGGGTAACTGGGTGATGGGCATTTTGGAGGGCACTTGATGGAATGAGCACTGGGTGTGACGTGCAACTGATGAAGCACTACATTCTACCCCTGAAGCTAATAATACACCGTATGTTAACTAAGTTAAATTTAAATAAAAAATTAAAAGAAAAAAAAATAACCTGGTATTTATAATAATGTGCATGGTTAGCTCAAGAATATGGCAAGCTAATTTGCACTGACATGAATGGAGCTAGAGAGTATTATATTAAGCAAAATAAGTCCATCCGAGAAAGACAAGTATCATATGATTTCACTCATGTGGAATTTAAGAAACAAAACACTGGGTGATAGGCATTAAGGAGGGCATGTGATGTGATGAGCACTGGGTGTTATATGCAACTAATCAATAACTGAACTCTATACCTGAAACTAATGATGTACTATATATTGGTTAATTAAATTTAAATAATAATAATTAAAAAAGAAACAAAACAGATGAGCAAAGGGAAAAAAAGAGAAAAAGAGGCAAACCAAGAAAGAGATTCTTAACTATAGAGAACAAAGTGATGGTTACCAGAGGGGAGGTGGGTAGGGGGATGGGTGAAATAGATGAAGGGGATTAAGGAGGACATTTATTGTGATGAGCACTGGGTGATGTATGTAAGTGTTGAATCACTATATTGTACACCTGAAACTAATATCACACTGTATGTTAACTAACTAGAATTTAAATAAAAACTTTTAAAAACGAATATGGCAAGCTAAAAAATTACAACCCAAAATTTGCTAACTCAGAATTTTTAGTGCAGTGTATTTTAGAATGCCCCTTTCTCAGATGATGTGGTGAGATTCAAGAGTAAACTTTACTGTTTGACATTTATGACCAGCTGTTACCCACTATCCCCCGAATCTGTTTGAGCCTTGTCCATAAATATTCAGTAATATGATCACCAGCATAGTTGGTGAAATATAATATGATGGAATGTAAAATGCAATGATAAATTTCTCACTGTGTTGGTGTATTAATAAAATAAACCCTGTAACAAAGAGCAAGAGGCATTAATCTCAACCCAGATTTTTAAGTACTTGTAACTTGAAATAAATAGTTGATACTTGGTATCTAAAATATTTTGGATACAATGTGAGACTAAATAAATATCAAGTTACAAGCATATCAATAGAAAGAAAATTTAGTGACCTATAGAAAGATCCGTGAAGATGAGCAACACACACACACACACACACACACACACACACACACACCAGTTCCACCAAGAAAACAAAAGAACAAAAGTATGGAATCTATCTTGCATCTGCTAGCCTAAGGATTACCATGACAACTGAGTGTAAGACATATACTTTATTTCTAAGTCTAAGATGGCATCTCTTCTCTATTTAGCTCAAAGCACTCTGAAAAATGACACAGTATAATAAATAACTAAATTACTAGAAAGAGATTTACACAGAAAAAGAAAAAATTATCTCAGATTGCTCTCTTTTATTCTTCCTTTTCTTCTCCCTTTTTTCTACTTAAAAAAAATTACACACAAAATAGTAACCAACTCTGAGACAAAGAAGTAGTGCTTAATACTTAATGAGAACAGTAACCAAAAGCCAACCAGCACTATTTCTGTTGATGTTATGGGGAATCTCCAGTGATCTTTCATTTCTTTGTGTGGAGAGCAGTTATTAAAGTCAAATGGGGTGTTAAAGCTACCTTGACTCCTGCATCTATTAGCCTTGGCTATGCTCCCTGGAATAGGTAACAGGATCCTACTAGTAAATAAATCCAGCTTATAAAAACAATTTAAAGTGCTAAATAAGTATGGTGAAGGAGAAATTATTACTGGCTTAGTGTTTACCTTTTCATTGTCATTTATTTTTAAAGATCAGAGTATCTTCATGGAGGAAATTGTCTTGGTAAATACTTGATACTGATTTTCAGCTCTGAAATAAATAATAGATGACAGTGCATGTGTTGACCTTTGGTCCCATTAACAAAGCTAAGTCATGTTGCTGAGTACCAAATACGTACCCAAAGTCCAGATAGGCTTGAACAAAGACAGGGAAAGGAAAAAAGAAAGATAAGAGCAGGGGGGCTTAGAAGAAAGGAAGAGAATAAGTAGAAGGAAACGGTAGCAACGTTAGGTGCCTCT
This sequence comes from Callorhinus ursinus, assembly GCF_003265705.2. Taxonomy (NCBI): domain Eukaryota; kingdom Metazoa; phylum Chordata; class Mammalia; order Carnivora; family Otariidae; genus Callorhinus; species Callorhinus ursinus. The sequence continues at coordinate 952,592 of NW_027397089.1, forward strand.
GACAGTAGTGGACAGTCATTTCCAAAGTAAAAATCGAGCTAGAAAAATAACTTACTGAGTATAATCAGAAAAATATATACCAATTTTTTCCCCTTAAGAATTTGATTGTGAAGCATGGTCTCAATGTTACCAGGTTAAATGCCCACTCTAAATTTGTCAGATGAGGCATACTACTTTTGCAGAATCTTGCAGCAACGAAATTCCATTAATCATGCTTTGGTACTTACATTGTTGATAAAATTATCTTCTCAATAAATCTTTGCTAACAGGGCTTTTGGCCTGTTTGATAATTAGCTACTGTAATGTATTTTTCATGTAATTAGTCAGAACCTGTCACCAGGAATGAACTTGCCTTCTGTGGGAAAATGCACTCAGTGACCTGCCTCATTTTCCTATGTCTCATACCCATGATTCACCCATCTGCATAACAATAAAGCTTATTGTATAGTGAGCAGGCATCAGGAAATCTATTTAAAATTGCAGAAGAATATAATATTCTAATCCAAAGAGGGAGGATGACTGCTCTTTTGCTTTATCATTTATCACCTTTAATAATGTGATATACTCTTTTGCTCCTTTAAAGTTAACATTGTGGGGCACCTGGCTGGCTCAGTCAGTAGAGCATGTGACTCCTGATCTCGGGGTTGTGAGTTCAAGCTCCCACATTGGGTGTAGAGCGTACTTAAAAAAATAAATTAATGAAGTTAACATTGCAACTCATATTGTCCATGTAAAGATTTATAATTCGGATGGGAAAATCACTCATTTATTTGTGTTTATTTTTTTCAAGACCAAAATACGCATTGCTGGATGAATGTACCAGTGCTGTCAGCATTGATGTTGAAGGAAAGATATTTCAGGCTGCAAAAGGGGCTGGGATTTCCTTACTATCTATAACACACAGGCCTTCTCTGTGGTGAGTGTTCCCAATGTTAATTTGCAATAGATGGTTTTTCTTTATATTTCTCAGAGAATAACTTTGCCTAAACTTTCACTGTAGAACATAGGATATTTCACTTATTTTCTACCCATATTTCTGTTAAATTGCACACTGGTAGTGTAGATACCCTAAACCTAACATTATAAGATTAATGCGCTATTTGAAAATGGTTATCACATTCCAATAATTCTGAAAAGAAATAGAAAAATCCAGTGATTTTTTTAACTGAAAATACTCATAATGCATAGCATGTACTGGGAAAAATATATTTATGTAATTTTATATCAACTTTTTAGCCCCTTTTACAAAATCCAGGAAAAAATTCCACAATTTAATATTCTCCCAAATGATTAAGTTGGAGAAAACACAGGGGGACAAAGCTTTTTGGGGGGAAGGGTTTTGTTTTAAGGAAAAATGAATGAAAATATTTTCTAAATAACGGCTCATTAAACTCAATGGGATTTCCCCTATTTAAAAAAAATGATAACACAATTTTTACCATTCCCCTACTTTTGTACTGATTCATCACCATAGTAATAGTTGCTGTTGCAGATACAGCACCTATTCTGTTCCAGGTTCATTTTCTTTAAGTTGCATAACAACACTATATTGAGTATAGGTAGTCTAATTGTTCCCATTTTACAGATGAAGAAACTGAGAACTAGAAAAATGAGGACAGTAACTTCCACGATCACACTCTCTATACTATAGTATGCTGCTCTTCTTATTATAAGGAACTCAAAATGCACCGTATATGTAAGCCATAAAAACACTTGTCCATTCATAGTATACTCCACTGCTTGGATATTTCTGTTTCCTCAATCAAAATCTTTTCTTTTGGTATATTAGTAACTACAGTGGACTCTATACGTATTAGCCTCCTATTTCCCAAGGGACAGAAAGGACTTCTCCCCTCTCTCTAGCAGGTGGCTAATCACATTCTGTGCCAAAGCTGTCATCATGTACGTGACTTCCAACCTAGGCTGAGTAACAAGCTTTATTGGAGTTAATCCTGGAAGCCCTTCTAGACTTTTCACTGTATTGAGAATGTTTATTTTAAAATTATGAGTTAACTGAGTATGCAGTTCAGATCAGGCTTTCATTGTTCAACATTCTTTGATTCGGTGTTCTACTTCTATTGAGACGATAATAATCTATTTTCACTCTTCATTTAATCATTCAAATTTTTCATAATTTTTTCCCTCAGAGAGGTGACCTGAAAATAGAGCATTTCATGAAGTGACCTTTTCTATAGAACTTTGTGGTTTGTGTCTGTGTCATTGGCATCTGGAGTGATAAGAGCCTGACTTACTAATCTCTCCAGAAGCGGTCTGGATCTAGTCCAGGATGAGTACATGGCAATCAGTGTGATTCCTCTGACTTTTCCCTGGAGAAAAACCAATAGGAACTAGATCTTTATGACACATGACATTTGTCTATAGGTCCCTGAATCAGTGATGACAAAGAACCACACCAGAAGAACTCTTGAGCCCTTTCTGATATGGACTTGTCATTTCCAGACATCCTTCTTAATTGATCACATGTTGGGATAACATGGAGTTATGTCTTAGTTCTGGTGCTTTTTCTGACTTTATCAATGGATTTATTATGCTATTCTGTCATTCAGTTCCTTATTCAAGTAGCCTAAAGAGTCACTGGAAGCATGTTCAGCCCTTTTTTTTCTCAATTGAAGGAACAAATAGGTTTTTGTTGTTGTTGTGTTTTTAAAGATTTTATTTAGAGCAGTGTTATGGTCACAGAAATATTGAGAGGAACGAACAGAAATATCCCATATGCTCTGCCCCCACACATGCATAGCCGTAGTATCAACATTCTCCACTAGAGTGATATATTTGTTACAATGATGAACCTACATTGACCCATCATTATGACCCAAAGTCCATAATTTACATTAGGGTTCACTCTTGATGGTGTACAAACTATGTGTTTGGACAAATTTATAGCTGCATATATCCATCTTTACAGTATTATACAGAGTATTTTTACTGTTTTAAAAATTCTCTGTGCTCTTCCTATTCATTCCTCCCTTCCCTCAAGCCATAGAAACCACTATCTTTAATGTCTCCATAATTTTGCCTCTTTCAGAATGTCATAGAGCTGGAATCATATAATATGTAAACTTTTCAGTTTGGCTTCTTCACTTAGTAATATTCATTTAAATTTTCTCCATGTCTTTTCATGGCTCAATAGCTCATTTCTTTTAGGCACTGAATAATATTCCATTGTTTAGATGTAGACAGTTTATTTATCCATCCTACTAAAGGACATCTTGGTCACTTCCAGTTTGGGCAATTATAAATAAACCTGCTAGAAACATTCATATAAAGGTTTTTAGGTAGACACAAGTTTTCTCAACTCCTTTGGGTAAATATCAAGGAGTGCAAATTGCTGGATCATATGGTAAGAGTATGTTTAGTTTTTTAATAAACTGCAAAATTGTCTACCCAAGTGGCTGTACCATTTTGCAATCCCACCAGCAATGAATGAGAGTTTCTGCTGCTCCACGGCCTTGTTGGCATCTGGTGTTATCAGTGTATTGGATGTTTGGCCATTTTAATAGGTGTACAGAGGACAAATAAATTTTAAAGCAAATAACAAAATCTGTAACTTTATGCCTTTTAACAAGAAAAAAATGTTTTTAATTGCAGCTATTCATAGTATATTTTCCCATAAAACTAAAAGTCATGTTACTTCTGCATTATAAATTAATTTAGACATTGTAGGTTGAAGAGATCCATCATTTCTGATTAGCCTTTCTCCCTAGATGAAATTCTTATTTTCCCTGAAAAGATTTCAGAAGAGAGAAAAAATGTATTATATTTTCCCCATGACAGCAAAGGGGTAATTGTTGATTGTAAAGATTAAAATCAATATCAGTAAACAAAGAGCTCAAAAATTATAGAAGCTTATTAAATTATTTGATTCCTGGATAGAATTATAGCTTTATACCTACCACTTTCCTAAGCTTGATCCTATTAGTGCAGGAAGTCTACAGATTATTTCCAACAAGCCTCAGTTAATAGTTTCCTTTAAAATCCTCTAAGGCAAACCCTGAAATATTATTTTAGCCCATTATATATAACATACCTCTGAATCTCAGGTCATGAAACACCCATACATTTTCTTCCTCCCATGTAGGAATCAAGTAATGTTGTGGGACTGGAGTGACGAGCCAAACCTTCATTATACATTGAAGACAGAAGTTGCCCAAGATCAGAACTACTGCATTCTAAAATTGCTCCCAGTTGTAATCCAATGTTAGGAAAGCCCAAGAATATTAAAAACAAGATCATTCATCTCTGTCATATGTTATCAAACACATGAACTTTCAACCTTCAGCTTGAGAGTGATTTTAACTCTTTTAGACATAGTTTAACACAGGTTAGTTTCCCCATCTTAACAGCGTGATCCATCCAATCAAAATGAGATGAAACCAGAGGTTTTTCAGTTGAAGAATAGATAAACAAAGTATGCAAAATCATGCAGTGTAATATTATTCAGCCATAAAAATGAAGGAAGTACTAATACATGCTACAACTAGATGAACTTTGAAATCATTTTAAGTGAAAGAAGTTAGTCACAAAAAGCCACATATTATATGATTACAGCATATGAAATGCCCAGAATAGACAAATCCAGAGAGACAGAAAGGAAACTAATGATTGGCAGGGGCTGGGGGGTGGGGGAGGGACTGCTAATAGGTATGGGGTTTCTTTTGGGAATAAAGAAAATATTCTGGAATTGGATAGTAGTGATGGTTACATGAGCTTGTGACTCAAATAAAAATCACTGAATTTTACACTTAAAAGAATGAGTTTATGGCATGTGAATTATATCTTGTTTAAAAAAGGAAGTAAATCTACTTGAAATAAACCCACTGATCATAGTAGATAATGACAGATGAGAGCTTAAAAGGGATCAAGAAGCAAGAAAAACTGGGCACCTGGGTGGTTCAGTTGGTTAAGCGACTGCCTTCGGCTTGGGTCATGATCCTGGAGCCCCTGAATGGAGTCCCACATCAGGCTCCCTGCTTGGCAGGGAGTCTGCTTCTCCCTCTGACCCTCCCCCCTCTCATGTGCTCTCTCTCTGATTCTCTCTCTCTCAAATAAATAAAATCTTTTTAAAAAAAAGAAGCAAGAAAAACTATAAGGAAAAGACAGGAAAACTGGGGACACATAGGAATATGGGCCTCTTCAGCATAGTGACAAAATGGAGGGGCTCAGCCATGCAAGGCCAGCTTGCTAGCATTACTCTCTCCAAACATTCCTCACAAATCCCAGAAACCAGAGTAACTTTAGCCTCTCTTCAGGACAAGATGGATTGTCTCCTGTCTCATCAAAAAAATAATCTCTATGCCTGTCTGAAATTTCTAATTATGAACCAGAGCCATGAGAAAGTAGATTAAATTATATGAAGGCATGGAAGTATCTTTAAAGTTTTTTTTTTATCAAAGAGTTTATTTTTAAAAAGTGTTTTAAAACTTTTTTTAAAAAATATGCTCCACACCCTGCATGGTACTCACAACCCCGAGATCAAGACCCAAGCTTAGATCAAGAGTCCGATGCTCAACTGACTGAGCCACCCAGCCACCCTTTGTATTTCCTTTACTTTTCTTAGGGTTTTTTTTTTTCCTGTATAACCTTTAAAATTTTTACTTTCTTTCCTCAGCTTCCTTTCCTTATTCCCATTCTAACTTAGCTTTGATATTTATTCAGGAGTCATAGTGGTTTTGAAGATAAATTAAATAGATACAAACAGCATGTCTTCCTTAGTACTTCATATACATTCAGAATATAAAAGAAATTTAATATAAGCAATAGAATTTCCAAGAGATCAGTGACTTCTGGAGTTAAAAAAAATCACAATATTCAACCTCTTGAGGGATTCTTGAAAATCAAATGTAAAATAGGCATCTTACTGAAAATTTGCCTTTGAATATCAACTGGAATGATAAACCTAAAATGGCTTTTCACAATTATTGCTAATAATATTATTTCATTTTAATTATGCAGGAAATACCACACTCATTTATTACAGTTTGACGGTGAAGGAGGTTGGCGCTTTGAACAATTGGATACTGCTATCCGTTTAACACTGAGTGAAGAGAAACAAAAGCTAGAATCTCAGCTAGCTGGAATTCCCAAAATGCAACAGAGACTCAATGAACTATGTAAAATTTTGGGAGAAGACTCAGTGCTGAAAACAATAAAAAATGAAGATGAGACATCCTAATTTGTTTTGACATGTTTTAAAAGTTACTTTTTAGGTAAAGACTCAAAGACAGTCTGTTACAGTGCATGCATTGTGTTTAAACTAAGCACAAAGAATATAAGGAAGTAAGAAGTGTTTTATAAAATTTTAGCATCAAGGAAATATATGATCTGACTTTTCAGAAGAAAATAAACAAATGCGTTATGTGAAATTAGTCATTTTGGCTTATACTAATTCCTAGTGAAAGCCTAATTCACCTGTCAAACAGGATTTTCTAGGTGAATTTATGAAGAACACCAGATTTACTATGTGTATGTGATGTGCCTGAAGTTCTTAACAAACATGGAAGATATCTTGAGGATGGAACAACTTAAGAACATATATGGTTTGAAACCAGGTACATAAAATTAGAAGTTTGAGTAACGTTTCAGTCCACTTATGGTTATCAGGTTTAATAGGTAGAATTCATGTTCATTACTCGTGATCAACTAAACCCTGTATACAAAATAGCTGACAGTTTGATAATTTCAATATGAAAAAAATTATTTTAATGGCAGTGGTTGAAAGAAGATGGCTAAACATGTATAAAATGCCTATTTTTAAATTTTAGATTTTGAGCATCTTACTATGGGCACATAACAAATTAGTTTTAATGAGAATCTTACATATTTGTTAATAAAGTCATTCATTTAAGATGAGAATTGCCAATACAGAAAAGGAGTATCCAAACAATGTATGTCTCAGCCTGTTACTTTGCTTGGCAGCATTATCTACTGCAACTTCTGTCCAGAAATACTCAGCTTGTTTTTGTGCTCAAAGGAGGAGTCCACCACATTTTTAAATAGCAGTGCTATAATAGAATGTAGGGATTCTCAAAATCACAGTAGTAACAACATACAATGAAAAAGCACTTTATAATTTACAATCCTCATTTATATAATTTCATTTTAATTCTTATGGCAATCTTTTGAGGCAACCATTATTTACCTCATTCACTTTTGAGAAAATTGACACTCAAGACTTGCCTTAATTATGCAATTTATTTAGGGACAGATCCAAGGATCAAATGAAGTTCTCCTGATTCCTTGATCCAGTGCTATTTCTATTTTCCACTATCATCCTCAAAATCTAACTGGGCTATAACTTCAATAAAAGTTAAATGAGACGTTGAAAAGAAAACAGATTTGGTAATGTTAGTGGTATTATTATTTGGTTGTTTACAAGATGTGGAAATAGAAATACAAAGTGGAAAGAAAGGTCACTGGGCTGTGGTTTAAAATGAGCCAAGAAAGTTAGCAAATTTTTCAGCAACTATGCACTCATACTCAATATTAACGTACCTCTACAGCCAGCAATCAAAGGGGAAATTCATTGTGTTATCGGTAAATTTAATATTTAGTGAACATAATGAGAAAGAATCTGCATGGAATAGTCCATATAAAATAAATCTTACCTATTTGTGTGCCCTGACGTTAGAAGTGCACAAGCCAGACCTGGCATTTTAATCTCCTACTGCCTATGCCATCATGTTGATAGGCCAGAAAAAATGAGAATGATCAGTTGTTAGTGGTTTGGGGATTTATTTACATATTTAGACACAATCATAATCAATGCTAAGTCAGTGATTCCCAGACTTTCTCAGGTGGTAGAGTACCTGGAAGTCATTCATGATGACTGTAGTTGAACAGCATGACATTTTCACATTCTCAATTCTGCCATGCTAATTAAGACATTGTTAGTTATGGATAAATGTAACCATCTCATATGAAGGAATGCAGTATAAAATCATAATCAGTACATCTGTCTAGGTTTTTCTGTTAGTATCTTTAGGTATTCATATCCTTTTGTCAGGTACTGCTACTTCCTATTAGAAAAGTGAGGCAGGTATCAAAGGTTCAAAAAAATTCACAGAGCCAAAACTTAAACTTGATAACAATCATCCATTAATCTTAACTTCTATATTAGCAGTTATTCAGTTTCTACTGCTGTAGGGAACAGTCTGAGGCAAGTGTCTTAAGTTAACTTTTCAAGGTACAAGAAGGAAATGAAAAGTCCTCGTTTGAAACGTGCATAATTTCCATGCCTTAATTCACAATTTGAAAAATAAAGCATTTAGGACATGATACATTGTGTTTTGAAACCTAGAAATGAATGCCAAAACAAATATTAGATTTGTAATTATTCCTTATTTGATACATCCTACCAGTGAGTTGAAATAAATAAGATTCATTATTTATAATGTACAGGATTCGAGGATGTTTAAAGTTCTGTACTAAAACTATACACACTGTAATTTAAATGTTACAGTTCTAAGAAAAACATGTTTTACATGAGCTTTTTTGTGCCTATTTATTTTCCGAATTTTCATCAAGGACCAATATCCTCTAACTTGGAGGGGAAAAAATCTGTGATTTGAATTTGTATTCATGTACCATTTAACTAATTCTAAAATGGTCCAATGAGTATACCATATTTTACAATTCTTATATTCTACAAAAAAAAAAAAAGTGAACAAGATTGAGAAATTAAAGAGGGTGGATGCAGAAAGGAAAAAGAAAATATTTCAATTTTCAAAGTACTTTTACCATGTATTTACCATCTATTTGCCCATACTTTTGACTTCTGGGATTTTGGTGTTTTGTCAAAGTAAGCTGTAAGTTTAATGGAGCTTAGATTTGTAAATGGGCATTTTTGGCTAACTTTTGAACTTGGAAAATAAGTTGCATTCCATGAAAATGTTGCATTTTATTTCTCCAGCATGTAGTGTTAGGCCAAGCATGATTCTAAAATAGTGTGTGTTCTGGTAAACACAATAATGTTTAAAAAATCCCTCTCCAGGAATCTCAAGGAAAATGATATATCCTGATATTCAACTCAAGTTTACATTTGTTTCCAATAGGAATAGTTTTCCCTTGACAGTAATTTGGGTTTTGTGTCAAACTGCTCTGCCAGTAAAGGTATAAATGAATATGCTAGTTTTTTATTTGAGACATTGGTCCCAAGTATAATTTCATATTTGGCAATAGGCTTAGCCTATTAAAATCTGTTTGCAATAATTTTTTGATTCCATAAGCCTAGAAAAATTTGTTACACACTGGAACCTAGATCCGGAGAATGTTACACACTTCTGAGATGCACAGAAAATGGTAATGATTATTAAACCATTGATTAAAAGAGATGACTTTGATAGAATTACTTTATGGGTAAATTGTATTCTCATTTAGAATGTACAATACTTTCATATAACCCACGGTATTGACATTTCTGCCGATACACCTTTAGGTATGCCAAATATGTTTTAGAGTTGTACTTGTCATGTTTGCCACATGAGAACTTTCAGATGGATATATAAAATATTTTTATTAAAAGCAAATCCCTTCTTCCATTGTTGGTGCCTTTCCTGATTACCAAGTACTAAACTGCTTTACAGTTTTTATTGTGAAATTTCCAAAAGCAGTTATCTACACTTATACACAGGGCTTGTGTTAATGAAAGCAAGTGAGAAAAATGTCCTTCAGGGTAAAAATCACTATGTAGCTAAGATAGAATGTGGCTATGTGTGAATACTCTATAGTATAGTCTCTGTCCAATGAGCAGTTACTTGAACTCAACATTTCTTGTGAATTTCTTAATCACCATCAAAAACATTTGATCAATCAAAGGAATTACAAATTATTCCAGGGGTAGAAAATGCCCTATTTCTATATTTTAAATGACTATTGGGTATGTGTCTACATACACCTCATTTACAAGTTGTATGATGTGCAACCTTATGTAGTACTATGAATAACAGTCCCCAAATAGTTGCTTAAGTATTTATTTTCTTTATTAATTCAACACACACTTATTTATTAAGAACCAGCCTATGCCAGGCACTGTGATAGGCTCTAGGAATAAATAAAATATGGCCCTTGTCCAGAGAACTTTACTGTCCACTGAAAATTAGGAAAATGTGTACCCTGAGAGGAAAAAGTCAATAGCTACTATTTATTATTTATCAAGAAGGCACAAAGCATTGCATATATTTGACTCATTACATCTTCACAGAACTGTAATTTAATAAAAGAGGAAAGTGAGGACAGAAAGGTTAAGTAATTCATCCAACCTCATACAGCTACTAAGCTATAGAGCTGAAATTTGAACCTAGATGAACCAAATATAGATTATGCAACATTTCTTATAAATGTTGAATGCAATCATATGGGAGAAGGAGAACAAAAGGCAAATTTTCAAATGTTTTGAGGAACAAATGTCCAAACTGGTTAACCAGTAAATATTTATTGACACATTCAAGGTACCATTTATTGTGCTAGGGATTCTAAGTGAACAGCACAGACCTGGTCTCAGTCTTCACGAAACATTTTAGTACCCCGATACTAAACAACTGTATGCCCCTTAGATGTTGTGTCCCATCTAAATGGCATATTTGTTTTGTAATATCTTCTCAACTCTTGTATTTCCTGCCTATGACCACTCTGTTGCAACATTTAAGCAATAAGCATTTTCTGGCAGCAGGATTGCCTTGATTACACATTTAAAGGCTTCATAATCCTTATGCCCTCCAACTTGGTCTAAATGACAAGGTCCAGTAGAAACCAGTCTGTAGGACTGTATCACCCTTCACCAGTAGGTGCTCCCGTACGTTTAGTATGTTGCCTTGAAACCTGAGAAACATTAGCTTCTCAAGTTCAGGTCATGTAAAGTGAACCAGTTTTGGACAATGAAGAGTATCTCTCTAGTGTTTACACAGAATATAGATAACTGTAGCAGGAAAGTTCTAAAAAGCAAAAATAAGATTAAATTTAAAATAAGTAATTATAAAAGTGAATACACAAGGCTTCTAAAGTTAAGCACATTGAAAATTATATGCTTTAGCTCAGTACTTGTTTGTTACCCAATGTAGAAGATAAATATTAAATTGATTAAATATTTAATCACCTTATGCGTTCTTATGTTATTTAATACCTATAATATAGATTATGCAACAGTGAAATAATGAAATATTAAACACTAAATAATCACTTGCCAAATCATTTAATTGTAGTTAGTTTAATCCATATAAAGTAGGAGGCAACCTTATATATCAAATATATTATTTATCTTTTATCCATTGAATATATTAAATTTAGTAATTAAAATTTATTGGGTCTACAAATCTCTTACTAATTGAAAAATGTAAAAGCTTATTCTAATGAACATATATAAAATGAATGTGAATAATGTGAATATATTTGTATATATGAAGTTGTACACATACAAAAATAGATACACACTTTTTTTAAAATCCCAAATGGAACATTTACAAAATTTGACCACTTCTCAGGCCACATAACAAGGCTCAATAAAGTTCAATCAATTTCTATCTGGAAATAAAAGGAATTGGGCCTAAACATCATGTAAATGTATAAAACTACAAAAGTTTATGCTAGAAAAGTGTCTTGGGACTCACATAAGGATGGGGTAAAAGAGGTCCCATAATAAGACTCATTTTTTTGGAAAGCTACTATAAAAAAAAAGAAAAAGCCACTATAAAGTGACCTTTTGCAACATGCAGATATTGATAACTCAAGACTGATAAACAGTGACGAAGTAAGTGTCAAAGCCCTCTTGTTCAGGCTAGCTTCTTGCTCCATGCAACAACTTTCTGAGATCCACAAAGGTGGGGTGTAGATAAGTGAGGTTAATGTAGATCCAAGCAGATACATATATTTTCCTGCAACCTAACACACACACACACACACACACACATGCACACATGCACACACACATAAATTCTAAAAGTTTAATACAAAGGTGCCTGAATGGCTCAGTCGGTTAAGCGTCTGCCTTGGGCTGAGGTCTTGACTCCAGGGTCTTGGGATGGAGACCCAAGTGTGGTTCCCTGTTCAGTGGGGAGTCTGCTTCTCCCTCTCCTTCTGCCCCTCCACCTCCCCAGCTCCTGCTTGCTCGCTCTCTCTCTCTCAAATTAAAAAAAATAAAAATAAATAGAAGTTTAATACAAAAACAGCATAATGATTTTGAGGACTTAAGTAACAAAAAAAATTTTCTATTGTGATAAAAAACATAAAATTTACCGTCTTAACCATTTTCAAGTGTACAGTTTAGTAGTGTTAAGTACATTCGCATTGTTGTGAAAAAGCATCATCTTACAAGTTGGAAACTTCATACCCATGAAACAATAATTCCTTTTTCTTCCTCTCTCCAGTCCCTGGTAACCATCATTCAACTTTCCATTTCTATGAATTTGACTGTGTGAGGTACTTCACACAAGTAGACCTGGACAGAATTTGTCCTTTTGTGATTGGCTTATTTTATTTAGCATAATTGCCTCAAAGTTCATCCACACTGTGACATGTGACAGGATTTTCTTCCTTTTTAAGGCTGAATAAAAGCCATTGTATGTTTATACCACATTTTGTTTATCCATTCTTCCATTGATAGAGTGGGTTGTGTCTGCCTTTTGGCTATTGTGAATAATACTGCTATGAACATGGGTATGCAGATATCTCTTTGAGACCCTGCTTTTAATTCTTTTGGGTATATACCTAGAAGTGGTATTGCTGGATTGATGGTAGTGCTGTTTTTAATTTCTTGAGGAAACTTGATACTATTTGCCATAGCGGCAATACCAATTTACATTCCTGCTAACGGTGCACAAGCATTCCAATTTCTCCACATCCTCACCAACATTTGATGTATTTTAATAGTAGCCATTTTAATGGGTGTGAGGTGATATCTCATTTTGGTTTTGATTTGCATTTCTGATGACTGCTGGTGGAAATGAAAGCTGGTGCAGCCACTCTGGAAAATAGTATGGAGATTCCTCAAAAAGTTAAAAGTAGAGGTACCCTATGACCCAGCAATTGCACTACTGGGTATTTACCCCAAAGATAAAAAAGCAGTGATCTGAAGGGCCACATGCACCCCAATGTTTATAGCAGCAATGTCCACAATAGCCAAACTATGGAAAGAGCCCAGATGCCCATCAACAGATGAATGGATAAAGAAGTGGTACACACACACACACACACACACACACACACACACAATGGACTATTACTCAACCATCAAAAAAAGAAAAAGAAATCTTATCATTTACAATGACATGGATGGAACTAGAGGGTATTATGCTAAGTGAAATAAGTCAATCAGAGAAAGACAATTATATGATTTCACTCATATTTTCAATTTAAGAAACAAAACAGAGGAACTTAGGGGAAGGGAGGGAAAAATAAAACAAGACAAAATCAAGGGGCGAGACAAACCATAAGAGACTCTTAATCATAGGAAACAAACTGAGGGTTGCTGGATGGGTGGGGGTGGGGGGATGGGGTAAATGGGTGATGGGCGTTAAGGAGGGCACGTGATGTAATGAGCACTGGGTGTTATATAAGACTAATGAATCACTGAACTTGACCTCTAAAAGTAATAATACACTATATGTTAATTAATTCAATTTAAATTAAAAAGTTAAAATAGCCCTCAACCAGTCCCTCTGGATCACATTGGTCAGTATTATTTATATAGCTTATTTCTCCATTTATCTTATTCACTAATTTGCTAGTTTATTCTCTCTGCCTATGACCCCTGCCCTCCTTAGCCTGTAAACTTTGTGGAGCAGGAATTTTGCTTATGTTATTTACTGGAATATTCATAGCACCCAGAATAATAAATGGTAGATACTTTAAAAGTATTTGTTTAACAATGGAATATTATGCAGCCATCAAAAGGAATGAGATCTTGCCATTTGCAACGATGTGGATGGAACTGGAGGGTGTTATGCTGAGTGAAATAAGTCAATCAGAGAAAGACATGTATCATATGACCTCACTGATATGAGGAATTCTTAATCTCAGGAAACAAACTGAGGGTTGCTGGAGTGATGGGGGGTGGGAGGGATGGGGTGGCTGGGTGATAGACATTGGGTAGGGTATGTGCTATGGTGAGCGCTGTGAATTGTGCAAGACTGTTGAATCACAGATCTGTACTTCTGAAACAAATAATGCAACATATGTTAAGAAAAAAGAAAAAGAAGAAGATAGCAGGAGGGGAAGAATGAAGGGGAGTAAGTTGGAGGGGGAGGCGAACCATGAGAGACGATGGACTCTGAAAAACAAACTGAGGGTTCTAGAGGGGAGGAGGGTGGGGGGATGGGTTAGCCTGGTGATGGGTATTAAAGAGGCCACATTCTGCGTGGAGCACTGGGTGTTATGCACAAACAATGAATCATGGAACACTACATCAAGAACTAATCATGTAATGTATGGTGATTAACATAATAAAAAATAAAAATAAATAAAAATAAATTTTAAAAAAGTATTTGTTTAATAGGTGCATTAGCAAATGAGTGAACAAATGAATAAAAATAGAGCTAAATAACAAATATATGAATGAGAGAATTAAAATGATAATGAGGATGAATGAAATCACTGAGGGAGAAATATAAAAAGAAGTGCACTCTTTTCTTCATATTCTTGTATATTAAGCCCACAGTGCTAGGTAAAACTATAAAGTGCAGTTTTTTTCTTTTCTGTTTAAATAAAAATTAAGCATCTTGGGGATTTCATAGTATTTGCTTCATCTGCTTTATCTCCTCCTTTCCAGAGTAAGTTGAGAAGTAATACTCTGGTTTTAATCTTCCCAAAAGGATACTTATTATATAACTTTTTATTTAAGATTTATTTATTTTAGAGAGAGAGCATGGTGGGGGAGGGGCGGAGGGAGAGGGAGAGAGAGAATCTCAAGCAGACTACTTGCTGAGCGTGGAGCCCAAAGCAGGGCTTGATCCCATGACCCCGAGATCATGACCTGAGTCAAAACCAATCGTCAGATGCTTAACCGACTGAGCCACTCAGGTACCCCAGCATGCTGATTATAAAAATTTCACAAATACTTCTTCTAATTCACTGATTCAATAGAAATTAGATATCCCATTAACTAACTGGTCTAACTGGACCACCACTCTAACTGCTACATGTTTTCTATCTCTGTGGGAGATCACTAATGTACACAAATGTACATCCTTCTTCTTTCTGCTTCCCTGGATAGGTCTAAACACCCCACAAGTCAAGTAGAGCATGCCCAGGTTCAAAGACCCTATACCCTCATTACTATCAATCCCAATGACCATAAAAAAGTCTTTCCTCAGATTAGTCATGAATAGACTTTTACTTTATTTGACATTTATATAAAATTCAATACCAACAGAACAATCTTATCCTAATGATCACTGGACTCCTGATGATAAGAACAAAAGGGTCAATTCAAAGCAGAAAGAAAATTTCAATTCCAACCTATAACAAAGCCTGTAAGAACACATCACCACTTATTGCCTCTGTAAGGGCCAAGGGCAGGCTGCCCCCAAGATGGGCCACTTTGGCATGAACGTTATTTTGAGTTAAAAGCAAGTAAAACCCAGCAGATTCAGGACAAGCTTTTTACTTCCTCCTCAACTGCTTGCTTATACTTGGAAGAAAGCTATTAACAGAGATTCCTCTTTGTTTAAGAAATTTATCTACATAATAGAGCAACCTTTGTTTTCCAAACACCTCCTTTCACCCTCCTGCTAATGGTCTTTCTCCCCTTTGTATCCTCAGACTCCTCCCCCTCTCCTTAGCTCATAAACATCACATTGCCTAAAAACAAACAAAAAACAGAACAAAACAAAAACACACACACATCATGTTGCCTGACTATCTTTGGAATTTCCCTGTCTGTGGATTCCCCACATGTATGCCATTAACTTTTATTTTCTCCTGTTAATTTGTCTCATGCCAATTTGATTCTTAGCCCAGCTAAAGGACCTTGAAGGGCAGAAGAAATTCTTCCTCCCCAATACCTTGCCACAAGCCTCAGGTGTAGGCTATGCTGGGCAGTGATTAGGAACATAGACTGTGAAGAAAGACTGGTTGAATCCTCTCTGCCACCTCCCTACTGAGCATGCTGCTTAACCTTTCGATGCCTTAGGTTTCTAGTTTTTAACTTGGAGATAATAATAGTACTTACTTTATAGTATGTTGTGAGGATTAAAAGTATTCACACATATAAAGGGCTTAGAAGAGAGCTTGGCATATGTTTATAGCTATTATAATTTATGCATAATATTGATATGAGTTATTTAAATAAATAACTAATCAGCACCCTTCCAGAAATGGTTGAATGGTTATGGAAGATAGAGGGCTAATTTAGTGGGGAGGGGTGATCCTTTGGGGTGAGAAACCCCAAGTGTGAGTTGCTAGAAGACAACTAGCTTCAGTGTATGACGCATGGTGGTTACTCAACATGTTTGTGGAACAAAGGACTGAATGACTGAATGAATAAATTAGTGAGGTATTGGCAGAAGAAAGAGAAAGGGAGATAGGCAAATGCCAAAGATAAAACTGCAATTTTGGGCAATGTCCAAATGCTAATTGGCATATCACTGAAACTGCATGGACTTGCTATCTTTGGGTCCATTGGTTACTGTGGCCTGAAACTATGTATAAACTGTTTTGTCCAAAAGTTGAAACACTAATCTTCTTTTCAAGGTAGTATCTCCAGTCCCAAATCTGCCAGGGTCGCGACACAACTTTAGTGTGTCTATTTCGTGCTTATTTCTTCCATATAATCCCCAAAAGCAACTTGGAGAAGAAGAACAACAAAGAGAAAGTTAAAGAGAGGAAATGGTAATATGTGACTGTGGTGACAGTGACAATGGAAGTGTGCTTAGAGACAAGAGAGTAATCCTGGAGCCCCAGGACCCTCATCACACCAGCTTCCCTCATCTTCTCTCTTCCCTTCTCGGGAGAACTTCCATACTCACAGGGAACTCTAAAACAGGTGCCCACTGAAGATCCTCCTCCTTTATGAAGAAGGTGGAAAATTGAGATTTATTACAACCTCTTATTGGTCTATTTTTAATTATTTTAATGCCCCAAACTCCTGGTAACACCCATTTGGCCTAATTCTAATTGTGTGTGACCCTGATTGCCAATTCTCTTCATGCCTGGACAAGAGGGGATGAACGATGCTGGCTTAAGGCATTGTTCAGGGTAAAACGTTCACTATAAACTGGTGATGATCAAAAGATGTCTCAGTACCACTCAACAATCCCACTATATTCTTTAGGTCACTCACTTTCTCATTCTCCACAACTACTTTCTCTGCTCTCTGAACAAGTCCAACCTCCCTCTCTTTTTCTTAGAGCTCGTCTCTGGCTGACCCCTTAACTTCTACCAAAGATGAAAACTTACCCTCAGCCTCATCCTTTCTACCCTTGTCCCTGCTGACAAACAAACGCCTGCTTTTTTTGTTTCTTAAATCAGTGGCTCCTAGGAATCACCCTGCTACCTCCTCATTCCTCATACTCTCTATCCAATTCACCACCAAATCCTGTTCATTTTATCTCCTAAATAATCCCTTTCAAATAAGTCTCCTTTCCATCTTCACCATGTTAGAGAGATTCAAATAGAAATCTCCCACTTGGGCTATTGCCATTGCTTCCTGACTGATCTTACTGTATCCATTCAATAACTCCATCTATTCTCTTTAAAAAAAAAAAAAGATTTTAAGTAATCTCTGCAATCAGTGTGGGGCTCAAACCCACAACCCCAAGTCCAAGACTCCTATGATCCACCAACTGAGCCAGCCACGTGCCCCTCAATCAATCTAGTCTTAAAAACAAAAACAAACAAAAACTTTAAAAAATGTTTTTAAGTGTGATATCAAATACTGAAAACTGCATAAAACATAAATATACAATGTATACACAATACATTTTCACAAATTGAACACCTGTTTAACCACCATCCAACTAATAAATAGGGCACTGCCAGCTCGGAAGCCCACTTAATACCACCTTCTAACAAACAGCCCTCTTTCCCCACTCCTAGTATAAGCATTATCCTGACTTCTAACACCACACATTAGTTTTATGGGCTTTTAACTTTATGCAAGTAGGATCATACTGTATGTATCCTTCTATGTCTGGTTTGTTTCATTTAACATTATATGCATGAACTTTATCCATGTTGCAGTGTACAATCATAGTCTGCTCATTCCCACTTTTATTTTTATTTATTTTTTTTAAAGATTTTTTAATTTATTTTTTGACAGAGAGAGACAGCGAGAAAGGGAACACAAGTAGGGGGAGTGTGAGAGGGAGAAGCAGGCTTCCAGCCAAGCAGGGAGCCTGATGCGGGGCTTGATCCCAGGAGTCTGGGATCATGACCTGAGCTGAAGGCAGATGCTTAACAACCAAGCCACCTAGGCACCCCAATATTTATTTATTTTTAAATAGGCTCCACACCCAGCATGGAACCCAATGTGGGGCTTGAACTCACAACCCCAAGATCAAGACCTGAGTTGAGATCAAGAGTTGGGCGCTTAACTGACTGAGCCACTCAGGCGCCCCTCATTCTCATTTTTATGTAGCAATCTATTGTATATTTACAGCACAGTTATTAATTCCACTCTTACTGAACATTGAGACTGCTTCTAGTTTAGGGCTATTAAAAACAGCAAACTGCTATGAACATTGTTATACATGTCTCATGTTACAAATGTGCACACATTTCTCTTGGGCCCATCCATTTTAGTCATAACAGCTACAGTGACCTTTTCCTAATGCAAATCTAATCCTATTACTCTTTTGTTGATTTTCAATAATTTTTGGGAAAAACTAAAATCCTCAATTTGGCCTGCAAAACCCTGCATAGTCGAGGATTTTCTCCTTCCAGAACCTTTTCTCAAACCATGCCTTCTTTTGCTCCAGGTCCTTCTTTCCTTTCCTGAGACAGGAAATATTCCTTCTTATAATGGGGTCTTTTACAGTTTTTTCCATGTGCCCAGAGAGCTACTCTTCTGGCTCTTTACCTAGCTTGCTTATTTTTTCTTCAGATCTCAACCCAGTCTTCAGTCCCAGAGGGAAGTTCCTCTGATGTTCCTCTCTGGTTAAATTTTTTAACATCACATGTGTCTTTATCATTTGTCACACTGGGTAATTTTACCTTTCTTTGATTAACATCTATATCCAATCTGCACCTCCTCCACCACACACACACACACACACACACATACACACACACTATATATATATATATATATATATATATCAGTTTCAAAAGGACAAGGACTATGGAACTTGTTTCTGATTGTTAGGTTGGTTGGTTCAGTTCTAAATTTTTCCCTAGCCTTCTGCCTGGCCTATAGTAAGAACTCAAGAAATATTTGTCCAATGAACGAATGAATGAATCAATCAAATTACTACTCCTTACTGTGTGTAAGGGCTATAAGAATGAAGGCCAAGTATCAAAGAATTGGTGTTGGAGTCACTAAATCATTTTGTGAGAGGATTATTAAAACAACAACAACAAAACTCTCTTCTCCATTTTCCAAATGTCAAGAATCTGTCACCATGCTCATTAGCCTCACTTAAAATCAGGATTTGGCTTATTCCACATGTATAAAAATGTTAGTTTAATTTTGCCAATTGTAGATAGCATTTTATGGACAGATTTATAAGTGCCTTTTCTTAAAATATAACTTAAGCATGAGAACATATTTAAACACTTCCATATTGATGGAATGTTAGTTATGGAGCTTCTGGCTATTTAGTTCTGCTCAGTGTAGCTCTGAGCACAGAGACAACTCTCACTGCTACCAGCATATGTGTAGTGGAATTCTTTGGGGTCTGGCTTATGCTCAAAAGTACAGAGCAACATTTTTTTAAATGAAAGAATAATGAAAAAATAACAAACAGAAATATAAAGCACTTTCCCAGACATAAGGACTATGGCTATATGTGTGAAAAGTGAATGAATAAATATAAAAGTACCATCTGGACTGAACAGTTTACAGGGATATTTCATTTCTTTAATTGTTTGCATTTTTAGTTGATACTTTTAAATATCCTATACTTTTAGGTGTAGGATATTTGCTGAAGGCTATTTTTCAATGACAGCATCATAGTTTCTATTAGTTTCTAGGTAGGTATGAGTACTTCTTGACATCTTTTTTACATATTTTAGAATGAATGGGTGTTCAAAGTTAAGAGATTGCCTTAATGCTTGGAGTTACTTGGATATCTAAGTACAGACTAATTTCAATTTGTTGAATGTTAAACAAAGCAAAAGTTAAAACCTACCTGAGATATTTCAAATGTAGATATTTTACATTTTTAATTAAATGTGTGGATTTACTTTGCATTTTAAATTATTTGAATTGAATTAAAGAAAATATTTAGGGGAACCTGAGTAGCTCAGTCAGTTAAACACCCAACTCTTGATTTCAGCTCAGGTCATGATCTTTGTTAGGGTTGCCAATATCGAGCCCCACCTCAGGTTCCATGCTGGGTGTGGAGCCTGCTTAAGATTCTCTCTCTCCCTCTCCCACTGCTCCTCCCTCCCCTGCTGGCACACTCTCACTCTCTTTAAAAAAAAAAAAAAAAAAATATATATATATATATACATACATATGTATTTAATTAAGGCAATTTAAAGAAAATGGCTTTGTATAAACCACCTAAAGGAGGTTTATTCACCCTCACATGTGTCTTCTTTCCTTTCATAAAATGATTTAAAAGTTAGAAAACTTTCAAGAGAAAATGAAATTTATTTATTAACTCTAGATTTGTAGAGGTAGTGATTTGAAAACCATAACAATTACCTGTTCATATTTGTTTAAATATCTAGTTCCCTCATCTTTAAATTTGTGTTGGATTAAATGTTTTCTAATGTCTCCTCAACACTATGATTATTTGACTCCTCTTTGGTTCTTTGATTTTATTCTCTAATTTCCTAATGTGGTCAGGGTGAGTGGAATTGTATCCTGCTACACAGCCCTCTAGTGGCTAAAAATTAAAATATTAAGGAAGAAAAAGAATCAATTGTTCCAGAAAGAAGACCATCCATTTAGAGAAGGGAAAGCACCAGGAAGGGCAGAAAGTAGGTGATAGACAGTGAAAGGAAAATTAAATGAGAGGTCAAAGTTAGACATTTTGAAATAGGTAGATGAGGAGATGAGGAATCAATATTTTCTGAGCAGACTTGGTATTAGGAACTTTTTGTGTATTTTCTCACTTTATCTTCACAAAAACTCTATAGGTACAACACTATTTTACAGGCAAAGAAACTGAGGCTCAGGGGATAAGATAAATAACATGGCCAAATCATACAATTAGGAACTAGAGAGCTGGAATTTGATTCCAAAGTACATGCTCTTAAATATCAAGTAAAGTTGGGAGCACTGAAGATCAGCTGAATGGAAGTTTTCCTTCATTCCTTATAGGGTGGCAACTTCCTGTTGGCTCAACAACTAGATTAGCAGGAGTATAATAGATGGATGTGACAGGGGCACCACCCTATCACACACACACCTATCCACCTACTTACGGTTCTTGTGGAACTGG
Organism: Callorhinus ursinus; assembly: GCF_003265705.2. Classification (NCBI taxonomy): domain Eukaryota; kingdom Metazoa; phylum Chordata; class Mammalia; order Carnivora; family Otariidae; genus Callorhinus; species Callorhinus ursinus. The sequence goes on from NW_027397089.1 coordinate 974,149, forward strand.
AAGTAAGGGGTGGAGTTCACTGATGACGCCCAGGTTCATAGCTCCAACCATAACGCACTAGCTCAAATGGGTGGAGGGGGGATAAACAGCAATACCATGACAATTTAAGCTAAAGAAACAGTTTCCTTATCCCAGTTCTGCAAAACACAGCATTCACATGCAGCATGATGTTAAGAGAGATAATAGCCTTCATCTTTCATATATGCCTTCTGCTTCTTATTTTTCTTTATCTATTTTTATGACATGTAATACTGTATCTATAGCCAAAGGCTAGGGATGGGCTGTGTTTCGTAAAACACTACACTAGTTCCAGGCAATGTCTAGAGACATTGTGTCTCAGGCAAGGAAACAAGACAAGTGCCAGGGAGTACCTACCTGTTAAATTCTGAATGTTATTTGTCAGTTGTTACAAAAGTAGAGATTACTACTTTCTAAACAATGAACCTCCAGCACATATAAAGAAAAAAATTTCCTATAAGTTAGATCTCATTACAGTAAAAATGGCTGTGTTGTTGAATGAGGTATCCACATGTACGCTGAAGAGATTCAGGTTAGTAACGTGACTAACTGAATTTAAAATTTGAGTAGGCTGATCTTTTTCTTAAAAATATTGTTAGGTATGAGAAAAATTCTTAGAGTTCTTTACTTAGATTGTTCTCTTTCTAGGTAATTTATTGATCTTTCAAGGCACATGAATTGTTCTGCCTCTTAATGCTATTCATATACTTCTCTCATCCGTTTTAAAATTGTAATTTCTTTTGAGTTAACAGATTATTTTGCTCATCATGGTAGTTTTGTTTTTAATGGTAAAAGTAATCCTAGTTAAGCTAGTCACAAAATTCAAGGTGTTTAAGCAAAGCACTCGTAATCTCTGTCTTCTCCCTTCCATTCCTATCCTATGATATATCCCACGTGAACAAATTGGTGGGTAATCTTCCACACTTTTCTCTATTTTCATACTAACAAACATAGGATTTTTCTTTTTATTGCTTACTCCACATATAATTTTGTAACTTGAAAAAGTTTCTACATATATTTTCTCTTAAAACATTTATTTCTAACTTGTTTCCGTTTTAGTAGAAGCAAAACATTCCATACTATAAATGCACTATCCCACTATTGATAGATATTTTGTTACCAGTTTTTTTTTAACACTGCCAACAACACTACAATAAACAGATTTGTGCATTTAGCCTTCTATATTGGTAGTTATGTCCCTACAGAATAGCTTCTCAAGAGTAGGATGGAAGAATTAACAGATATTTCCAAATCTGTAACCAAAAAGATAGTAGCATTCCCTTCAGGAATACAAAATATCTTTTCGCCTATTCAATCTCCAATGATGACTATTATCAGTCTTTTCTTTTTAAAGATTTGTTTATTTATTTGACAGAGAGAGACACAGCGAGAGAGGGAACACAAGCAGGGGGAGTGGGAGAGGGAGAAGCAGGCTTCTGGCTGAGCAGGGAGCCCGATGTGGGGCTCCATCCCAGGACCCTGGGACCATGACCTGAGCCGAAGGCAGACGCTTAACGACTGAGCCACCCAGGTGCCCTATCAGTCTTTTAATATTCGTCAAACTGGTGAGAAATAGTATCCAATAATTTTCTGACTTGCTTTTTCCTGACTATTAGAGATGTCAAACTATCTTTCCAAAAGTCAAATGTCAGGTTCCCTTTTGAAGCTCTATTACCTAACACCCCTCATCGTAAGTCCTACCACTAACTGAGTCTTTTCAAAGTACATGTGGATACCTCATTCAACAACATGGTCATTTTGTTCCTTGACTATAGAAGAATGTCATCATAAAGACATGACCACTGATTGACCTGTGAACTGGACTTGGGCACTCAGAGGCTCCTCACCTCCTCCCTTGTCCTTGGAATGTGGGTTCTGCTTGCCTTACCTGCTCCCAGAGGCTGCTCCGAGGACATAGCCTTGAGATGGCAATGTGGTGTTGAAAACACCTACACAGTATGTACCTTACTGAGCCTGTCAGGATCTCTTTATAAACTTTCAAGTTTGGAGAGTGGGTGCAGGGATTCATTTGTCTTGCTGCCGCCCAAGACTAGCCCTATATGTTAGTTCCCTTTGTTATTATTAATACTTCCACCTACCAGACTCTTTCTTTGGTCTCTCCCTGCCCTCCACATACAGGACACGGTTTCAGATTATACCAAGAAAGCTCCCACAAGGGCTGGGAACCAACATTGACCTCTTCATCTTTAATGATATTCACCTCCACCCACATGAGCCATCCACTTCCATGGACACAGATGAACTTGTCATCATCTGGAACTGCTTGAACTTCTGAACTTAAATTCAGACATCTCATTCTGACTACTGCCTTCTTTCTACTCTTTTGCTTCTCTTTCTCAGATATTCTCACAATACATGTTAATTCACCTAACTGAGGTTTTCAGTCCCATCTTCCTGTTCTCTGTAAGATCATCATCCCACAAGCAAGAAAGCACTTTTCAAAAATGAGGCAATCAAAGCTTTGGAAAGCAATGCTTCTTGATCTTCCTTGGGATTATATAATATCCAGTGATTTTTCAATCCAAGAAGCCCTAGGGGGTGGATTGTTGTAAGGAATGGAGATTGTTTTGGGTTGTCACAAAGATTAAGAAGTCGTTCCTGGCATTTGATGAACAGGCTTCCAAGGGATGTTATATGTCCTTCAAAATCTGGAACAGTCTCTAACAAAGAAGTATTGTCCCAAGTAAAATACCAATAGCGGCCCTAGGTAAAATACATCCAATGCCCTCAATAATCTGATTAAAAAGAGGAATGCAGATGTACATAAATTTTCTTTATGACTTATAGGGTTCTGCTGACCCCTGAAGTCCACTTATGGAGCTCAGACTAAAAACTCTTGCATCAGATTTCTGAAACCTTTATAACATGCCATAATCTTAGAACTTTGTGCCCATGTACTGACAGATTTCTTAGGAAAGTAATTCAGAGTAGTTCCTAAACATTAAGATTGCATCTTCTGACAGCTTTCATTGAAGTTTCTTTTTTTTTTTTTAAGATTTTATTTATTTATTTGACAGAGAGAGACAGCGAGAGCAGGAACACAAGCAGGGGGAGTGGGAGAGGGAGAAGCAGGCCTCCCGCCGAGCAGGGAGCCCGATGTGGGACTCGATCCCAGGACCCTGGGATCATGACCTGAGCCGAAGGCAGACGCTTAACGACTGAGCCACCCAGGCGCCCCTCATTGAAGTTTTAACTGCTGAATTCAGGATCATGGTCTTAAATAGACTCCATTATAGCATTTGAGAAACAAGAGTGATAGTTATAGTCACATCAGAGTAATAGTGAATTTCTGGTATAAAAGGAAAATAACCTATATGTGAATATTAATATAATATTCCTAAAACTTAAATGTTTTACTTACAAAGTACTTTTTGTCATTAAAACTATACCAGACATATAGTAGACTTGTGTTAAATATGCTCTCATGCTTCCTTCACAGGGTGTTCATTTAGAAGAAAGCAACATTAATGATCCACAGAAAGCCTTATCAGTTCAGTAATTCTAGTTAATCTATCAAATGATGTAATTATGTTTCATTTTGTGAGGCAGACAACAGTGATCTCCTATTTTGCTGTCACTTTTTCAATAATGTTTTGATTATGGGCCAAAAAACTCCCAACTCCTTCATAAACTAGATACTATTTAAAAATATGATTGGCAGCGTTTAGCTATTTCAAAACTTCCTCAATGTTGATATTTCTTATCTAAGAACTATTTTTGTTTATATCTTTTTTCCTTTAAAATTATATTTTAAAGGGCACCTGGGTGGCTCAGATGGTTGAGCATCTGCCTTCCACTCAGGTCATGATCTCCAGGTCCTGGGATTGAGCCCCGCTTTGGTCTCTCTGCTCAGTGGGGAGTCTTCTTCTCTCTCTCTCTCTCACCTCTCCCCCCTGCTCATGCTCTCTCTCTCTGTCTGTCTCAAATGAATAAATAAAATCTTAAAAAGTTAAAAATACAAAAATGATATTTTAAACAAAATTTACAGGTGATTTTAAATTAGCATTTATTTACTATACATTAGGGAATAATCCAAAGATGAATTGTGCATTAGTCCATAATTTCAAGTATTTGACAATCTAGAGGCAGAATTTATGCAAAAGCAAGCAGCTATTGATTAGTTCCTAATTCATTTGGAAAACAATGATAAATAGGATAGACATGATCACATCCCTCATGGACTTTACATCCTAGTGAAGAATTCAGACAGTAAGTTTATATATAAATAGAGAAAATAATTCCAACTTATGATAATCACTAAAAATGAAATGAATAGGGAGTGGTTTTTTAAAAATTTTACTAACTGTTTTTTTGAGTTCTTCAAGGTGCTTCTCCAAGGAGAAGGAAAAGTTTCAAAGACTGAAATGTGGTGATTTCAATGTTCAGAAAGATTTACAGTCTTCCTTCTAATTCCTAAAAATAAGATAGTACATTTCTTTTTTATTATTACTAAAGATTTTATTTATTTGTTTATTTGACACAGAGAGAGAGTGAGGGAGAAAGAGCACAAGCAGGGGGAGCAGCAGGGAGAGGGAGAAGCAGGCTTCCCACTGAGCAGGGAGCCCGATGCGGGGCTCCATCCCAGGACCCTGGGATCATGACCTGGGCAGAAGGCAGATGCTTAACCGACTGAGCCAACCAGATGCCCCAAGATAGTACATTTCAAAAAGTCTGAACATAAGCCTCAAAATAGTCTAAGGAATAATAACTTTCATGTATATTCTTTATGTAAATAGCTATGAGAAATTTAACTTGTACTTCAGAATATAAGCCTGTACAATATGAAAATAATAACATAATGTAATGTTATTTATACACATTGAGAAGTACCAAATAGTGTAACTTTCAAAATAGCATTTCAGTTATTCTGAACAATTATTAGTCAGGCCTCCAAAGGAAAAGTTGCATGAAAGATGAGAAATAATTTTGTGACTTCTACTGATTCAGGAGAAAACTAAACTAATTCACCTTAGTACAGACTTTGTCTTCATTATCCAGAAAATTGCTCTACTCTTCACTGATAGTCACATTAATATTTACTAAAATATCTTCATGTTAAAAAATTATTTTTGACATAAATCAATATTTAATTTGTGAAATATTTCCTCACCAGTATAAACAAAGGACTTATACAGCTGTGTCAGGTCATAAATATCCTCATAAAAACTATCAGAAGCACAATAATTTAAGGCAATTTATATGTTTAATTTTACTATAGATGCTATATTAGTCTGTTTGGGCTGCTATAACAAGAATGCCACAAACTAGGTAGTTTATAAATAACAAATTTATTTCTCACAGTTCTGGAAGCTAGGAAGTCTAAGATCAAGGTGCCTGCAGATTCTGTGTCTGGTGAGAACACACTTTCTGGTTCATAGACAACTGTCTTGTGCGCTTACACGCAGAAGAGGTATCTCTGGGAGTCTCTCTTATAGGGGCACTAATCCCATTCATGAGGGTTCTACCCTGATGACCTAATCACCTCCCAGAGGTTCCACTTCATAATGCCATAACATTGAGGGCTATGATTGAGGGAGACAAATATTCACTCCATTGCAGGGCCCCAAATCATTGGCTTATATTAATATTCTTTATATTACCATCTTTAACATTTAGCACAAAATAAACAGACCTACATACATGGTTATAAATGTATCATGGCAAGACTGAACTACCCATTTTAAAAGGTGCCTTTTTTTTCAGCTACACATTTGATAATCAGTTTAACAGATTCTTTGTACAACAATCTTTCCATTGAAGATCTTAATTATTCGAAGGCCTCATCCAAGGAATACATAATTAGAAGTCCTATTGTTTTATTCTTATTTTACAGCAAAATATACAGAGTAGACTTCTCTCTTAACTCAGAGAACAGGACATCTGTTTTAAAATATTAAAGATTTAGGGCATGTGGGTGGCTCAGTTGGTTAAGCCTCCAACTCTTGGTTTCGGCTCAGGTCATGATCTCACGGGTCATGAAATCGAGTTCTGAGTGGAGCCCTGCCCCAGACCCCAAGTGGTGCCCTGCACTGAGCTCTGCATTGGGCTCTGCACTCTGCTTTCAGCTGGGAGTCTGCCTGAGATTCTCTCCCTCTGCTCCTCCCCCTACTCACACGTGTGGACTCTCTCTCTCTCAAAAATAAATAAATCTTTAAAAAAATATTGAAGATCTAAGTTGGACCTTTAATTATGGCTATTAAATTTATCTAACCTCATTACTTTTTGGTTGGATCCCTAAATGAAGCAGCTTCCATCAGAGAAAAACTGATTTAGAATCACAGATTAGAAAAGAGAGTACTATCAGCTCAGGCAAGCCCATCCCCTATATTCAAATACCATTTCAGGAGCACATGCTCCTAAACAGAGTCAGTAGTTTCATTTTAATGTATGAAAGTAACCCCATTTTTCGTGGACACCTAACACAGAGCTGACCACTCCTTTGATAACAGAGAAATCCAATAAAATACAAAATTTTGCCCCAGAAGAGAACACTTGAAAATGGAGTTGATCCGTATTTGTTGAAAGAGCTGACAATATATATACTTAAAATGGTGCTTAAATATATATTACAAAAAGAAATCTTTAGCTCACATTCAGAAGTCACTGAATTATAAATGTTATATCATAAACAGTCCAATAAAACTTGGCTTTTAACTTTTGAGAGGGCTAAAAATACTTTGACATGACTTTTAAAAGTACTAAGAAAAATGGACATTGAAAGACATCAACAAAGCCATAAAAATCCTATTCCAAAGGAGGGGCTGGACAGTCAGAAAAATGTGGAGTTTTCTCTAACTCAGAAATGTGAGATATTATTGAAATGTAAAAACGCTTAACTCCACTATCTAAATTATACAAAAATACTGACACTGAACACTCTTTTGTTATTGAGCAGTGCAATAAAGCCTATAAGTGAATGTACACCTTAGAAAGAAGACAACTGAATCAAGGAAATTATTATGACAAATTGTGGCTCAGTTTGTTCTGAATCCTATACAGTACTTTCTATTTTTTCTTCTGTAACTGAAAGTGAACATCTCTGATGAAGAATAAATTATTGACCAAGAATTGCAAAATACTTTTACAATTTTTTAAATACCTGATCGGTAATAAAACTTTTTTTTAACCAAATTTTCTAATATACTCATGGCATTTTTCAGGTGTGAATTTTCAAAGACACGCTGATGAAGAACACAAGAATTTCCTGACTAACACTGGCTCTGAAGAGGGCAATGGGTTTGGGAAGGGGCACAAAGTAGGGGTCACTGGCTTCTGTTGTTTATCATCTGCTTACTACCACCCAGAGAGGAAAGTAATCTGGAGAAAACATGGAAAAATGTTAGCATGTATCAGATTTTGAGGCTTAGGTTCTCTTTGTATAAAAGTAGGTGGTATCGTGAACTGGTCAAGACCCAGTCTCTGGAGCCAAAGACTTGCATTCAAATCCCAGTTCAACTGTTTATTAGTTGTGTGGCCCTGGGCCTCACTTTCCTTACCTGTAAAATGGGGAAAACTGATATGCTTACCCCAAATTTTAGTGTGAAAATCTAATGACTCAAACCATGTAAAGTGCATAAAACAAAACCTGGCTCACAGAAATTGGTAGGAATAATTGTTATTATTATTAATTTCCTGTAAGTTTGCAATCTCTTCTAACTTGAAAAATAGGAGAGGAAATGCCATAAAAAGTTAAATTTTCTCCACTTATTCTGATAATTGAAGACAGAAGTTAAATTCTCAGAGGAAATTCTGTGGCAACTGATAAATGCTCAGGAACATGTTTTGCACTGTATTACTGGAGACTTTAAACAAAGCATAACAGGGGCGCCTGGGTGGCTCAGTCATTAAGTGTCTGCCTTCAGCTCAGGTCATGATCCCAGGGTCCTGGGATTGAGCCCCACATCAGGCTCCCTGTTCGGGGGGAAGCCTGCTTCTCCCTCTCCCACTCCCCCTGCTTGTGTTCCTGCTCTCGCTATCTCTCTCTCTGTCAAATAAATAAATAAAATCTTTAAAAAAAAAAAAGAAACAAAGCATAACATAGGTCTTAAAAAATTAAAGAAAATAATGTGTCCTGCATCTAAAAGATGCAAATATCTACTAGAGGCTTAAACATATTCCAGCTAAGTTACATTCAAGTTTAATGAAAATACATGTACCATCTTAGAAGTTGCAAGCATTATGGTGATTGCTGACTAGCTTCTAATCAGCCATCATGGGCATGATTTTGCATCCTTTTCAGATTTTATCTACTTTGTACCATTTCACCTTTGGTAACAACAAATACTTACTTTATTCCCCCTTCTCAACACCCTTTCCCATATTTAAATCTATAAAGAATTCCTGTGCATTATCCTATTTGACCCTTATACAACATGATGAGGTAAGCAGGGTAGCTGCAGGGGCAATGAAGGAGTAGGAAAGTTGGAATAAAGACTGGGCCCAGTGGGTTGGCAGGAGCTTCAGGTGCAACCATGTTATGTTTCAGTTGGTATGAATCCTGTGTGAGGAGTTTTAGCTGAACACACCTTGTTGGGGACCCTAACCTGCTTTCATTTTACCTCTGAGGAAATGAGTGGTTAAGGGGTTTCCTCAAGGTTACATGGTAGAGTTGGGCCTTAAACACCAAGTCTCTGGACTCCAAAACCAGTGCTCTTGAAGTATACAATGTTGCTTTCTTCAGATAGATATCAGTATTGGAAAAGTCTGTTGGGGTTAAGGACTATGCTAACAATGGAACCAAGACCAAAACTGATTTTCCGTTGCATCTAGTTCAGGCTAAGGTAGATGCTAGCTCTTGTCTAATTCATTTCTATAAATAGTTTTGGGGGCCTCCATTTTAGTTCCCAATAATTTCAGTTCAAAATGGCCATTCTGAGACACATTACGGGTTACCCAGGGTGTGTATACACGTGTATATGGGTTTGCAGAATTTAGGGTAGGTACACACATACCCACACAAACATTCATATATGTATACATATCCTATAGTATAAATCTCATTTTCTCTGCACCTCTCCCGGCATCTCCTGTATTCCCCTCCATCCCTATTGGAAAATGGACACATGGCTATAAGATCATGACAGACAGCATAATGAATTTCTACCAAGTTCTTTAAATTAGCCAAAAAGCTATAAATACAATGGGAGGTGACATTACTCTTATGAAAACATTTACTCAGGAATGATAATCCTAAACCATAAAGAACAATATTTTAGCATTATACTGGGAAAGAAGAATAGCAAGTTCTAGGAATAACAGAGCTGTGGGTTCTAATCTCAGCTTTACCATGACTCACCTGTATGACTGAACATGTCATGGAACCAATCTGCATTTTTATTTCCTCATAGGCAAGACAGGGATGACAATACTCACCCTACCTCATAAGGAAGATGTTTGGACTATCTAATTAGTGATTGGAGAGTGTTATTAAAACACACTATGCAATTATTATTGGATCTGAGTCTCATCCTATGTAGTTCAATGAGAATTTTATTATTACCCCTTTAATTATGGCTGCAGATTTTACATAAGGCTTTCCATTTCCTCTACCTTATTCCTCATAAAAGAAACTTGGCAATAGATCTCTGTGCTAAATATGTAGTTCTCTTTTTTTAAAAAAGATTTTATTTATTTATTTTATTTATTTATTTATTTATTTATTTATTTATTTATTTATTTATGAGAGAGAGCACAAGCAGAGGGAACAGCAGAAGGATAGAGAGAAGCAGGCTCCCTGCTGAGCAGCGTAGTTCTTTTTTTCTAACTACCTGTTGCAGAAGGATTATTGAAACCAATGAATAATATTTCTGTGTGGACACAGAAGATATTATGAAAGACTAAGGACTGTGATAGGAGGTCATCTTTTGCCTGAGGATTCAATAAATTAGCTCCTTGACCCCGTTAGTAACACCTTCTGAAAGGAACTATTGTACTTAATTTTAGAATCAACATCAAAAATTGCAATGAGCTAGTATTTCTTAACTACATACAAATTGTGATCAAGGGGCATCTGGGTGGCTCAGTCGTTAAGTGTCTGCCTTCAGCTCAGGTCATGATCTCGGGGTCCTGGGATCAAGCCCCGCATCCGGTTCCCTGCTTGGCAGGAAGCCTGCTTCCCCCTCTCCCACTCCCCCTGCTTGTGTTCCTTCTCTCGCTGTGTCTCTCTCTGTCAAATAAATAAATAAAATCTTAAAAAAAAATTGTGATCAGCTTTTTACAGTGAACATAGTCATGGACATCATTTAGTGAATAGAGTATTGGAATTAAATATCTAACTCCAGCTGTTAGTGCCTACATATTTGGGCAAGTGATTCCTTAATGTTGTTCTCTTTTTCTTTTCTTTTTGATCACAAAAATCAAGCTAAATGAAATAAAGGTTCTCAAAACTAAAAATGTAACAGTATTTGCTAAGCCTTTTCTAAATTATAAAGTGTTACATAAATGTTACATTATTGTTATTATTGTTACTGTCTTGCTATTGATATACCCTCCCAGAAATGCTGCTAAAGGGTTATTCTCTATTTCCCTGTCAGTCCCGGAGGTCAAATTGGTTCTTTTAAAATTGTGTTATATAATGGAACCATCTTGCCCTAAGTGGTAAGCTTGAGTGTATCACAGTAGGTAATGCTCCTGTATAGATGATATCTCAGAACATGTGACTAACTTGAGTCCAGAGAATATAAATTATTGCAAAAGGACCTAAAATAAATACATTACATGGACTGAAGATGGAGAGCAAATGCATAGATTAGTCATTTTTAATAAGTGACGCAATTTCATTTGATTTCCCTACAATCAGTTAACATTCATTGGTATCCTGAAGCTTCATCTTTTCCTTTTCTTCCCCAGTTTTATTGAGGTATAACTGACATATAACATTGTGTAGTTTAATGTGTACAACCTGTTGATTTGATACATTTATGTATTGCAAAATGATCACTGCCATAGCATTAGCTAACATAACTGTCCTGTCACATAAACATCATTTCATTTTGTGGTGAGAACATTTAAGATTTACTCTCCTAGAGACTTTTAAGTATATATTATAGTATTATTGGCTATAATCACTATGCTGTACATTAGATCCCAGAACTTATAATCTTATAACTGGAAGTTTGTACCTTTTGACTAATATCTCCCATTCCCCTCACACCCAACCCCTGGTGACCACCACTTTACTGTTTCTCTGAGTTTGACTTTTTTAGATTCCACATATAAGTGATATCATATAGTATTTGTTTTTCTCTGCCTGAGTTTTTCACTTAACATAATGCCCTCAAGTTTCATCCAAATTGTTGCACCTGACAGGATTTCCTCCATGGCTGAATAATATTCATGGCTGGGTAATATTTCATTATATATATATATATATCACATCTTCTTCATTTATTCATTCATTATGGACACTTAGGTGATTTCCATATGTTAGCTATTGTGAACAATGCTACCATGAACACTGAGTGCAGATATCTCTTTGAATCTGGTTTTTATATTCTTTGGATATATTCCCCAAAGTGAATGTATCCCCCAAGTGGGATTGCTGAATCATACATATGGCAGTTTTATATTTTTATTTTTTAAAGATTTTATTTATTTGACAGAGAGACACACAGCGAGAGAGGGAACACAAAGCAGGGGGAGTGGGAGAAGGAGAAGCAGGCTTCCCGCCGAGCAGGGAGCCCGAAGCGGGGCTCGATCCCAGAACCCTAGGATCATGACCTGAGCCGAAGGCAGACGCTTAATGACTGAGTCACCCAGGCGCCTCGGCAGTTTTATTTTTAATTTTTTGAGGAACCTCCATACTGTTACCCACAGTGGCTGCACCAGTTTGCATTTCCACCGATTGTGCACAAGGGCTCTCTCTTCTCCACACCCTTGTCAGCACTTATCTCCAGAGGTTAGTCTTACCCATTTAAGGATACAGAGAAATGTCCATGGGTCGAACTTACCTACCAGAGTGGAAAACTGTGGAGTTAGAATTAGGGTTGTACCCCATAGTGACGTCTCACTTTCTGGAATAGAATTAGAAAGTCACTAATGGGAGCATAAAGGCAAATGGGGTTTGGAAATTCTGCCTCAGGTCTCACTTGAGTCCCAAACAACCCACAGCTGATACCTTCAGAGGTTAGAGATATTATTTATGGATCAACATAAGTATAGTTGTTTGCTTTTTCAATGTCTTACAGAGAATATCAACATCTGTTTATTTACTTATTTTTTTAATTGAAGAGATTATTTAAATTAGCATCCTAGCATTACAAGTAGCCAGTGGGTAGTCTCACATGAGGTCTAGAGACCCATACAAGTGTAAAGAAGGATGTGAGCTCACAATAATTCACTCACAGTTCTTTTCTTGGTTACTTTTAGACATCATGAAATTGTGGTTTCCTTCACACCACAAAAGTTAGTAAGATGCCAGCAAATTTTACTGAATTTCAGTAGTCCTTAAAATCAGTTTATTAATACAGTCACCAGGGATTTCTAAAAATATATATTTCTGGATCCCAACCCCTGAAGTTCTGCTTGAGTAGGTCTAGTGTGCAGCCTGAGCACTGATGAGCCAGTTATAGAAAACATGGCTCTACTCTTGCCTACTTTCCTCAAAACAGTATCATCATTATCTTCATGGTTAATGCCATCATCACCATTTACTGGCAGTTTATTAAACGCCATGTGCTATGCCAAGTACTTTTCATTTAATACTTAAAATCCTGGAAAGTAAGTATTTTAACAGAGAGTAAGTATTTTAACCATTTAGCAATATGGAAACTGAAGAATAGAGAGATTTAATTACACAGATGCCAATGGAGCTAGGATTCAAACCCAAGCTCTTTCTTTTGATACCACCTCATACTTGACTCTGTTCAGAAGTTTTTATTTCAGCAGTCTTTCTACCTCCCTTCTTCTCCTTCCTGCTCCTTGCTTACCAAACACAAGCTTAGATTTTCCAAGAAGTTTTGCAAATATTTCAAAGACATTTGTTGAAAGCAATTTTTAAAATGTCCTCAGGGCACCTGGGTGGCTCAGGTTTTTGAGCGTCCAACTCTTGATTTCAGCTCAGGTCATGTTCTCAGGGTCCTGGGACTGAGCCCCACATTTGGCTCCATGCTCAGCATGGAGTCTGTTTGAGATTCTCTATTTGCCCTTCCCCCTCTCACCACGCCCCATGCTCTTGCTCTCTCTCTCTAAAATAAATAAATTAAAAAAATTTTTTTAAATGCTCTGTACCTCAGAAAACTGGTCACAAAACTTGGAAATAGATAGTTTTTTGAGTTTACAAGGTATATTTTACTTTATTTCATTATTTTCACTGTCAGCCTACTCTAGGTTAGAGTTTTCCATGTAATACCCTCCCCCATCCAGTTTTCCAAGTGTAACTGATTCATACACTAATTTGAAATTTGACACGTATCTAAAACTTCTCATGACACACATAATGCTTTCATTCTCTGTGTGTCAACACTGACGCTAAAATAAATATTTTTTTCCTCAGTGGCACCAAAACTCAGATTCTTTGCTGTTGAGATTATAATAGAAATGATTAATAAAGGTTACTTTAAACTGCCATGTCATGGTTAAAGTTCAAATGTTAGTCACTGATATTTACTAATCTGCTCTATTGGGCCTTGGGAGGCTTAAGCCTGGTCTCAAAAAAACTTTCCCACTTAACAAATTATATTATAAGCAAAAGATAATATGACAATTCTTAAACTTTTTGCTTCATCTTTCAGAATTAGAGATCAAAATGCTACTTCGAGCGTTTTAAAAAAGGAAACACACACACATACAAATACATAGAGAATACGAATTTTAAATTTATCTTTTTTTATAACATTTTAATGACTAGAATGTTTGTTTCTTATTGTGGTCCTTCCAATATGTGAGTTCAACAGAATTCTTAAGGAAATGGCACAGTAAGTTTGGCTACTGTGATAGAAAGGCCCATTGAATCAATGAAAACATCTTTTAGATGGGAAGACATCCTTTTGATTCTGGCTTTCATGATCCTGAGAGCTCAGGAGCTTACTAAATATTTACTCTTTTGGTTAAAAAGTATTTATTGATATCGGTGTGTCAAGCATTACATTAAGTTCTATTTTTGTAATATCTGTCAAATAAATTAGGTCAATAAAAAGAGAACACAATTTTGCAATTTTTATTTTGCTTTTAATGTTAAGGAATATAATGAACAGATAAAGGAATACCATATTTTTATTTTTTCCATCTACTTATTTACTTTATAAGTCTAGACTGTCCCTCCTTGCACACAGGAATGGAATCCATTAATTAATGTAAATCCAATAATACTCTCTCATCCCAGTAGAACAAAAGATGAAAAAAAGTAGCCATTTGAGCAAATGGCAAAGGAAGAGCTGCTTTAAATGTCAAGGCCTCCATCCTGGTTTTCAGTATTTCATCTTTAAGACCCCAAACCAAATATCACTTAAAAAAAAAGATTTTATTTATTGATTTGAGAGAGAGAGAGAAAACACAAGTGGGGGATGCGGAGAGGGAGAAGCAGACTCCCCACTGAGCAGGGAGCCTGACATGGGGCTCCATCCCAGGACCCTGGGATCATGACCTGAGCTGAAGGCAGATGCTTAACCCACTGAGCAACCCAGGTGCCCGCCAAATATCACTTTCAAGTAAAAATTAAATAGCTTTCCAAAAAAAAAAATTAAATAGCTTTCCATCAGTTGTTTTCTAGCTTTCCTAAAAAGAAAGTATATATAGGTGGGTATTAGATAGCACATGTGAAAGAACTGTCTGACATCACCAGATGATTGTGTCATGGTTTTCCCATTGTTTTTTATATAGTATAATATGAAGGAAAGAAGGAACCTGTATCAATTGGGGTTCTTAGTCACAAACAACAGAACTCATTCTAACTAATTTAAAGAGCAAGAAACAGATTAACAGATACTAGAAAGATCACAGAATTTCTATGATAGAGAGTCAGGTTTGTAACCAAAGCAGCCAGAAAGAAAGCCCAAATCACATTGCAGAACCACTCCAGCAGAGATCTCATTGCTCTCCTTCTGGGCACAGACCTCCCAGCCCACATCACTGACCTTGGACACTAGACATCAAAGACTCTACCACTCCTCCCTTGAAAACCATACATCTCTGCAACCATCTTCACCAGAAAATGTATATGGTGTGGTGTCTGCCTCCTCACATTGCTCTCTTCCAACTGAAAGTCTCACCTGGTTGTATGTGAATAGTAGAGCTGAGGTTACCTGACTATAGCTTAGAGGTTTACACTGGGGGAAGATGTCAAAGGACGATGAAGATCCAAATATGAGAAATACGTGTTATGTATCTCTTTGTGGCCTGTCATAGATCTACTCATTCTTTTGTGTTAAAGATTCTTCTGGACAGGGGCACCTGGGTGGCTCAGTTGTTGAGCGTCAGCCTTCGGCTCTGTCATGATCTCAGAGTCCTGGGATCGAGCCCCATGTCGGGCTCCCTGCTCAGCAGGAAGCTTGCTTCTCCCTCTCCTACTCCCCTGTTTGTGTTCCCTCTCTTGCAATCTCTCTGTCAAATAAATAAATAAAATCTTTAAAAAAAAAAAGATTCTTCTGGACAGTACTAGGTCCTCTTTCAAATGCAAATACTCATTGAATAGGCAACAGATAAAGTCATGTAAAACATAGCATATTTTTTTTCGAGATTCCTTTGCTCAGATAAGAAGTTCTGGACTAACCTAGAAGGTATTATGCTATGTGAAATAGACAGAGAAAGATAAATGCCATATGATTTCACTTATATGTGGAATCTAAAAAACAAAATAAATAAAAAACAGAAACAGACCCATAAATACAAAGAACAAGCTGATGGTCGTTGGGGCGGGGGGTGAGGGGATGGGCAAAACAGGTAGAGAGTGGCAGATATAGCCTTCCAGTTATGGAATGAGAAAGTCATGGGGATAAAAGGCACAGCATAAGGAATATAGTCAATGGTATTATAATAGCATTGTATGGTGACAGATGGAGCTACATTGTGATAAGCACAGCAAAACATATGCACTTGTCAAATCACTATGCTGTACACCTGAAACTAGTGTAACATTGTGTGTTGGTGATATGTCAATATAAAAAGTAAAAAAAAATGTTTATAATTAAAAAAATAAGTTCTGGACTATATTGGAGCAGAGAACATTTAAGAAAAGATGCAGACTCAAGAATTGGTATAGAATCAATAAGCAAGGATAAATTTTGACTTCCCAAATTGTTTAGAATCTTGGATTCTAGAAGGTCAAAGAGGGCACTACAATCTCTTCACCATATTATTTGGAAATATATCAATATATGTGAGTATTTAGTTGTTATAAAATACTCTTCTAGTGGCTTGTACAGATTAATACCACTTTACACCAAAGAGCAAGTAATTGATTTCTGGTTTAGGTAAAGACAGTAAGATCTTGAGGAGCTCCATAAATTACACTAATCCTGTTGTCCTAAACTTTAGTAACTACAAAAATTCTATTCACTACAATTATGGAAGCAGAATCTCCATTTTTCCAGGAAACTGCTGAATGGGGCTTACAGTTAAGTTTCCCCAGGGGAGCCCAGGGTTGCTGAGAATAGCCACAAAAGAAATTGGATTATTTGATGCTCTCATCTCTCTTTCTGCATCCTTAAATCCTAGGGAATTCCCTTTTATCCACCTGAAGCATCCAGTATCCATTCAAAGATATCTCCACCACAATCAAAAAACACATTTTAGGGGCACCTGGGTGGCTTGGCTAAGTGGCTGCCTTCAGCCCAGGTCATGATCTCAGGGTCCCGGGATTGAGACTGCTTTGGGATCCCTGCTCAGCAAGGAGATTGCTTTCTCTCTGCTCCTCTCCCCTGCCTCCACTTGTGTGCTCTCTCTCTGTGTCTCTCTCTGTCAAATAAATAAATACAATCTTTAAGAAAAACACACATTTTAGGAGAAGATCTAGTCTGTGTGCTAACACTATCAAAGTAATTTGAAACATGGATATCCTTACATAAAGAATATTTACCTCATGTCCAAGTAAATACATACATGACTGAAATTAAAGTACCATGAAACAATACCTTTCCTTACTAGGAGGAATTAACTCAGATATTTTCTATTCTTTTCCATTTCATTTATTTTTTATTCAAGCCAAGATCCAGTATATTGATTTCACAGACATAGCTTTAAAAGCATTGGCTTCCTATGGTACAAATGCTTAGCAAGATTACTAGAAGAAAACATAGGGGATAAGCTCCTTGATATGGGTTTCAGCAATGATGTTTTTGGATTTGACACCAAAAAAAAAAAAAAAGGCAACAAAAGCAAAAATAGACAAGTGGGACTATATCAAACTGAA
Source organism: Callorhinus ursinus (assembly GCF_003265705.2). Taxonomy (NCBI): domain Eukaryota; kingdom Metazoa; phylum Chordata; class Mammalia; order Carnivora; family Otariidae; genus Callorhinus; species Callorhinus ursinus. The sequence continues at coordinate 991,532 of NW_027397089.1, forward strand.
AATCTTCTGCATAGCAATGGAAGTAATCAACAAAGTGAAAGGCAACCTACCAAATGGGAGAAAATATTTGCAAACTGTATATCTGGTAAGGAATTAATATCCAAAATATATAAAGAAATCATACAATTAGAAACAAACAATCTGATTTTAAAAATGGGCAGAGGATCTGAATAGCATTTTTCCAAAGAAGACATACCATGGCCAACAGGTACACGAAATGGTACTAAGCATCACTAATTATGAGGGAAATGCAAATCAGAACTACAATGAGATCACCTCACACCTACTCGATTGGCTATTAGCAAAAAGACAAGAAATACAGCACGGTGACTATAGTTAATAATACTGCATTGCATATTTGAAAGTTGTTAAGAGAGTAGATGTTAAAAGTTTTCATCATAAGAAAGAAATTTCTAACTATGTATGTAGCAGATGTTAACTAGATTTATTAGTTATCGTTTCACAATGTATATGAAAATAAAATCATTATGTTGTATACTTGAAAGCAATATAATGTTATATGAAAATTATACCTTAATAAAACAAACTTTTTTTTAAAAGACAAGACATAACAAGCATTGGTGAGGGTAAGGAGAAAAGGAAATCCTTGAGCACTATTGGTTGTAAATGGGGGCAGCATATGCAATCCAATATGGAGGTTCCTCAAAAAATGAAAAGTAATACACACTTAAAAAAATGACACATTAGACCAGATGGACTTAATAGATACATACAGAACATTTCACCCCCAAACTGCAGAATACACATTCTTTTCAAGTACACATGGAACATTCTCCAGGATAGATCACATGTTAGGCCACAAAACTAGAAATCAATTACAAGAAGGAAACAGAAAAACACAAACACATGGAGCCTAAAAATGTTACTAAACCACCAGTGGGTCAATGAAAAAATCAAAGAGGAAATCAAAAATTACTTTGAAACGGGGCACCTGGGTGGCTCAGTCATTAAGTGTCTGCCTTTGGCTCAGGTCATGATCCCAGGGTCCTGGGATTGAGTC
>NW_027397089.1:992562-1110569 GCF_003265705.2 Callorhinus ursinus
GTCTGCCTTTGGCTCAGGTCATGATCCCAGGGTCCTGGGATTGAGTCTTACATCAGACTCTCTGCTCAGTGGGAAGCCTGCTTCTCGCTCTCTCACTTACCCCTGATTGTGTTCCCTCTTTTGCTGTCTCCCTCTCTCTGTCAAAATAAATGAATAAAATAAAAAAAAAAATACTATGGAACGACAACTTTCCAAGACTATGAGATGCAGCAAAAGCAGTTTTAAGAGGGAATTTCATACTGATACAGGCCTATCTCAAGAAATAAGAAAAATCCCAGGACGCCTGGGTGGCTCAGTCTGCCTTCGGCTCAGGTCATGATCCCAGGGTCCTGGGATCGAGTCCTGCATTGGGCTCCCTGCTCAGCAGAGAGCCTGATTCTCCCTCTGCCTGCTCTGCCTGCCCCTTCCCCTGTTAGTGTGCTCTCTCTCTGACAAATAAATAATAAAATCTTAAAAAAAAAGAAACAAGAAAAATCCCAAATACACAATCTAACTTTATATCTAAAGAAATTTAAAAAAGAACAAACATACTGCAAAGTTATTAGAAGGAAGGAAGTAATTAAGACCAAAGCAGAAATAAATGAAATAGAGATTAAAAAAGATCAATGAAACTGAAAGTTGTTCCTTAAAAAGATAAATAAAATCAATAAACCAAAAGAAAGAAGGCCAAAATAAATAAAATCAGAAATGAAAGAGAAGTTACAACTGACACCATAGAAATACACAGAACTATAAGACTACTACAAACAATTATACACCAACAAATTAGAAAACCTAGAAGAAATGGAAAAATTCCTGGAAATACACAAACTTCCAAGACTGAATCACAAAGATGGAAAATCTGAATAGACCAATTATAAGTAATAAAATTGAATTAGTAACTTTAAAATTCCTGAAAACCAAAAACCCAAAACCAGACAGTTTCACAGGTGAATTCTACTAAACACTTAAGAAGAATTAGTACCTTTCCTTCTCAAATTATTCCGAAAAATGGAAGAGGAAAAAGTGCTTCCAACTCATTTTACAAGGCCAGAATTTCCAGGGCACCCGGGTAGCTTGGTCTGTTAGTGGCTAACTCTTGATTTCAGCTCAGGTCATGATCTCTGGGTTGTGAGATTGCACCCCGCATCAGGCTCTGCACTCAGCGCAGAGTCTGCTTGAGATTCTCTATCTCCCTCTACCTCTGCCCCTCCCCCTGCTCACATTCACTCTCTCTCTAAAACAAACAAACAAATAAACAAATAAATAAATAAAACAAGGCCAGTGAAACCAAAGACCTCCCCAAAAAGAGGAAATTATAGGCCAATATCCCTGATGAACATAGATGCAAAAATCCTCAACAAATATTAACAAACCAAATTCAACAATACATTAAAAGGATCATACACTACAATCAAGTGGGATTTATTCTAGGGATGCAACGGTGGTTCAACATTCACAAATTAATCAACATGATATACCACATTAACAAAAGAAAAATCCTATGATCATCTCAATAGTTGCAGAAATAGCAATTGACAAAATTCAACATCCTATCATCACAAAAACTCTCAAAAAAGTGGTTATACAAGGAATTTACCTCAGTGTGATAAAACAAAAACACACAACGAAAACCCAAAACAAATTCATAGATATGGTAAACCGATTGGTGGTTGCCAGTGTTGGAAAGTGGGAGATGAGTGAAATGGGTGGGGTAGTCAAAAGGTACAAACTTCCAGTTATAAAATAAATAAGTTCTAGGGATGTAAAAATTTAAAAGTAAAGGAAAACACACATAAATAAAACAAAGTTCACCATAATCTTGCTACTCAAAGATAACCACTGTTAATATTTTACTTTTCTTATGTGCATAATGATGTGCATAAAAAATAGCTAAATAACATATATTTTAAAAAATATATGATAAACATGTTTTCAGGGTAATAGTAATAATGCTAACATCCCATAACAACCTTATTTTTAACTGATGGTATCCATTGTATGAATGTATCATCATTTACTTAAACAATCTCTTGTGTATAACTTTAAAGTTGTTTCCAATTTTTTGACATTATAAATGAAAGATCAATGTGAGCACGTTTATGATTATTTCCTTAGGTTAAATTCCTAGAAGTGGAGTCAATGGTGAAGGATTTGTACATTTAAAATACTCTGCCTTAGCTATTATACTAATCTGTGGGGTCAGAGACACAGAACTTACCATAGCAAATGATCTTGAGTAGGGTTCAGATTTCAGAACAAGTAGTACATTTGCTGACATTTGAAATGTAATTAATAACTGACTATCAAAGGAGTACTATGAGGTAAAAGGAAGGAAAAAAAAAAGAAAAGTCACAAATCTTTTATGAGCAACTGAGATGGTTGTGTAGAAAGGAGTATGGTAGTTGAGCAACTGTCAACAATCCAGGGCTCATTGCAGGGGCTGGGTGAAGCTATGAGCTGCCTCTGTGGTTGCATTTAGAAGCTCATGTTGGGGTGCCTGGGTGGTTCAGTTGCTTAAGCATCTGCCTTCAGCTCAGGTCATGATCTCAGGGTCCTGGGATCGAGCCCTGCATCTAGTTCCCTGCTCAGCAGGGAGTCTGTTTCTCCCTCTGCCTCTGCTGCTCCCCCCCCCAACCTGCCCTCTTGTGTGTGCTCTCTGTCAAAGAAACAAATAAAATCTTAAAAAAAAAAAAGCTCATGTCTATTTTAGCACCAGCTTGTCTTACATCTCCCTCCTACTCTTCCAATTCCTTTCCTTGCTGAGTTCCAGTCTAGCCTCCTGACTTTGAAGTGGTGTGTTCCCTTTCAACCTTCAGGCCCCAGATAATTTCTTTAATGAATGGTGTCAGTTTTGCTTGTAAACTGGAATCTGATCTTGTCTCCAGCAAATATCCAATAATGTATTGGGGCATGCCAATGAGTATCTCATTACTTTCATATATGAGATCAGCATCTTCTGTAAGCTTTGTAGTTCCCTATAATCTTGGACCGTAACAGAGAAGAGATACTTTCTTTTAAGGCAGAGATGAAGAAAGGGAACTGCAATTAGGGAAAGGGCAAGGAAACATAGATCACAAAAGAGAAAATTGGCCTTAGTGTATAGTATTAACAGCATTATCTTTGTATGGGAAAGATTTGGAACAAATTCATTCATTTCTTATTTATCCATTCATTTATTGATTCAACATTTATTAAATACTCACAAGAATTAGGCAATTAGTCACTGGGAAGTCAAAGTTAAATACTTCATAGTCATTGCCCATAAGGAGCTCACAGTCTGAAAGATGTGCATGCAATATTTTTAGTTATATCTGAACTTAGAAGTGGGGAGAAATGGTAAACATAGTTTCCAATGTAAAGCTCAAGTTGGGATTGAAGAAGTAGCATAATTGGCCAAAGCACAGGCTGCAGCTAAGTAACATGCTGTAATGCCTGTTGGGTGCCCTGGACCCCGGAGAACCTAGGATTGTATCCCGGAATTGCATTTGGGTAATGCTCATCACAGGTGCTTAGAGAGTTAACACTTAATGGAGTATCACGGACAGGTCACTGAACTAAGAGCTGCTAAGTAAAAATAATTAACGTCTGGATTTCATGAAGTTTACATCTAAATCCATTGGTCACTGGAGCACCCAAAGAAGAGGAGAAAAGGAGATTTATTTAATGTTTAGCTAATGAGTGAAGTAAATCTGGTACAAGATCTTGTAAGACAAGTCATCAGAATGGATTTGGCTCAGTTGTGTTTATTCCAGAGGGCACTTACCAAGGCCAAGAAAGAAAGCTGCATAAAAAGCAGAGAGTTCAGAGGTAACTATCTTAGGTAAGAAGCTAATCTATCTCAAGTTTCTTAGTTGGTCCTCCAGAGAAGTTGTACCATACGGTGTGCAATGGTCAGTCGGTATTGGAAAGGATGACAATGACAAATGAATGGAAAATGCAACAGTTAAAATTACATTGCAAAATTATGATAAACAGATTACCCAGGGGAGATTGTGCTATCAAAACCTAGATACTGAAAAAAGCCAACCAAACAAACCTGGCGTCTGTGATGTTTGTGATTAAGTACAAAAACAAAATGAATTTTCAGGAATTTCAATTAAGTTCTATGCTTCTCTTTGGTGATGATCCCATACTTAGTTTTATGATAATCCAGGTATCTCCAGCTATCTCAACACATGTTGTGAAATTTTGTAAGCAAAATAAACTTATGAAGATAAAAATTAGGTATAGGAAAATATACTTGACTAGAACTCATGAGATCTGAATTCCATTTTAGTTTGCCAATAACTAGTGTGAATTTGAGAAAAAGAATTCTCTTTCTGACTCTCAATTTCTTCACTTCTAAGTTATGGAATCTGGTTTATACAGTACCATCTAATTGTGTTTTTGCACACCTTGGGCCCCCTATATGTATGGGGCTGGGTGGGAAGTGGTATTAGTGATTTAGAAATCAGAGCGTTGTAACTCTCCAAAACTGGAGGCTCATTATTACATGCTAAAGAACCTCACACTTTCTTTGGGAAGAATGGGATGGAAATTGGTCTTGCAGCTAGGAGGACCCACAGAGCTCACAACTAAGCACATGCAAAGGGAAAATTAATACTTACTGGAGGCTTGAGTCTGGTAGTGAAGACAGGGGATGAGCCAAAGAAACCCATAATGGGAGCGTTTCCTGCCTATCTTATTATTTATTGAGAATCTCTGATTTTTAATTTAATTTTATTACTTAATTTGATTATTTTATTTTTCCTTTCACACAAATATCTGGCTCAAGAAATTTCCATAATATTCCTTTTCTGGGATTTTGCAATCCCTGAAGTCATCTTGCTGATTGCTTTACTTTAGTCTTGGCAGAAGCAGGTAACATACCCCTGCTTTTACATGATTTATAGCTGAACAAAGCCTTTTGTTTTCCCCTGCTCAGTTCTTAATAGGGCAGAACAATTGTTTTTTTGTGTTTTGTTTTTAATTTGAAGGAATCATTCTCAGCTGCAGTCAACACCCATCCCAGGCATGTAGAGTCAAGTGTTTTGGCCAGTCAAAAGGTGACTTTTGGGTCAGGTATTAACATGGAAAGGCATTCAGATATTTTGCCTATTGGCTTTTAAAAGACTTATTTGTAAAATACTTAACTCTGGGACTTTGTGGCTTTAAAAAGTGTGAAAATGTTTAGGTTGCCACCACTCAGTGGTTGCTCAGAACACAACCAAGGTGTGGCATTTGTACCACACAGGTTCTATCTTGCTGATTATTTATGGTAATTACATGGGAGGTGAATGAACACACTGTGCAAGCTGTAAAAATAAAGAGAGATTGTGATTTGAGGGGAGGGGAGGAGAGACGTTAAGAGAGGAAGGGATAGTGAATAAAAAGGGTGTGGTGTTATGTTCTGGTTCTGAAGCCTTAGTATCTGTCAACCATGCAGTAGATATGAAGATCTCTGTAGCATTAAAACTATTAAAAATCCCATTTAAGCTTTTGTTCCTAACTGTTGCTTTTGAAATATATCCTCTTAAATATACATGAGAATTGTAAAAGAAATATTTTCCAATTTAAAAAAAAATAAACTAATTTGCCATTTCTCTTATCTGAATCTTTATGGGCTTATCAGAAGCACTGTTGTTTGCACAAAACCATTAGTTGATATTTCCAACATTTTTATTTATTATTCTTCTGCTATGCTGCTGAGTAGTTCTTTCCATCCGCATCTGAAAAATTTAAAACATACATTTCCAAGCAGTTTCTTGTTAAAGGATTTCAAAACTTTTCATTATAGTAGTCTGATTAAAAAAAAAAAGAACCTGGAGGATATTTCATGATTTTTTTTTGATTCATACTGTTATCCGTACTTGAGCTTTAGTATATATTACATATTTAGTGTATATATTAATATATATACTATATACTAAATAATATATAATTATAATTAAAATAGAATATTATAATATATAAAATAATTATATTTAAAACATAATCTATTATATAACTATATATAAAAATAACACTAAATAATATATACTAAATATAGTATATATTTGGTCTATATTTGTTAAACTTTCAAAGCTTCAGTTTTCCCAGCAGTAAAATGAGATTTGAATACTTCCTAAAGATTACTGAAAGGATGAAACAAGATAATTAGACAAACAACCAGCACAAACTCTGACAGTAGTAGTTAATGAATGAATGTATATAATTAACCTGATAAACACAGTTACATCTTCAAGATGTTTATTATATGGATATCAAATGGTCCAAAGGATAATTTATAGATACGAATTAAGAGATCTTGAGAGTCTCATTATTCAAAACTCTGCATCTATTCACATAACTTATTTCCTGTGGTCAAGAAAGGCTTCCCTCTATGTGTGGGTTGTCAGATAAGTAGGATGAGTATGAGCTAGGCAGCTTGGAGGAGGGATCAAGGATAAATAACGAGGGGATGTGGCGGGGGTGGGAGGGGGGTTGCTGGATGGCTCGGTTAAGAGTCCGCCTTTGGCTCAGGTCATGATCCCGGGGTCCTGGGATTGAGTCCCACATCGGGCTCCCTGCTCAGCAGGTAGTTTTCTTCTCACTCTTCCTCGTGTTACTGCTATCTCTCTTTCTCTGTCAAATAAATAAATAAAATCTTAAAAAATAAAAAAGAATAAATAAGGGGGGGTGGGGATTGGGTCAGTGAGAGGAAATGAACATATGCAAATATTTTCAGAGGCTCCCAAACTTGGCTGCATGTGAGAATCATCTGGGGAGCTTTAAAAACATAAATCCTAGCCCTGGGTCCCCACCCCCAGGAGTTCTGATTTCATTGGTCTGGGACAACCAGACTAGTAGGATGTTTTCAAAGTCCTCCAAGTGATTCTAATGTGCAGTCAAGGTTCAGAACCATTGCTCTGGAGGCAAGAAATCAGGGAGCTGAAAGAAAATAGAAAGGATAATGAGTAAGGAGGTTAAGGCTAAGATGTAAGAAGTGGACAAGTCATAAAATGCCTCATCCACTGCACAATGCTATCCTATGCAGAACTCTGCTAAGAACTTCCGGCTTTATTCTGAAGAGAGAAGAGCTGCAAGGAAAGGTTTTTTTTTTTTAATTTTTTATTGTTATGTTAATCACCATACATTACATCATTAGTTTTTGATGTAGTGTTCCATGATTCATTGTTTGTGCATAGCAGCCGGTGCTGCATGCAGAATGTGCCCTCCTTAAACCCATCACCAGGCTAACCCATCCTCCCACCCCCCTCCCCTCTAGAACCCTCAGTTTGTTTTTCAGAGTCCATCATCTCTCCTGGTTCATCTCCCCCTCCGACTTCACCCCCTTCATTTTTCCCCTCCTGTTATCTTCTTTTTTTTTCTTAACATATATTGCATTATTTGTTTCAGAGGTACAGATCTGTGATTCAACAGTCTTGCACAATTCACAGCGCTCACCATAGCACAAACCCTCCCCAGTGTCTATCACCCAGCCACCCCATCCCTCCCACCCCCCACCACTCCAGCAACCCTCAATTTGTTTCCTGAAATTAAAAATTCCTCATATCAGTGAGGTATATGATACATGTCTTTCTCTGATTGACTTATTTTGCTCAGGATAACACCCTCCAGTTCCATCCATGTTGTTGCAAATGGCAAGATCTCATTCCTTTTGATGGCTGCATAATATTCCATTATATATATACCATATCTTCTTTATCCATTCATCTTTTGATGGACTTCTTGGCTCTTTCCAAAGGTTGGCTATTGTGGACATTGCTGCTATGAACATAGGGGTGCACATACCCCTTCGGATCCCTACATTTGTATCTTTGGGGTAAATACCCAGTAGTGCAATTGCTGGGTCGTATGGTAGCTCTATTATCAACGTTTTGAGGAACCTCCATACTGTTTGCCAGAGTGGTTGCACCAGCTTGCATTCCCACCAAAGCATAGCAGGGTTCCCCTTCTTCCGCATCACCACCAAAATCTGTTGTTTCCTGACTTGTTAATTTTAGCCATTCTGATTGGTGTGAGGTGGTATCTCATTGAGGTTTTGATTTGGATTTTCCTGATGCTGAGCGATGTTGAGCACTTTTTCATGTGTCTGTTGGCCATTTGGATGTCTTCTTTGGAAAAATGTCTGTTCATGTCTTCTGCCCATTTCTTGATTGGATCATTTGTTCTTTGGGTGTTGAGTTTGATAAGTTCTTTATAGATGTTGGATACTAGCCCTTTATCTGATATGTCATTTGCAAATATCTTCTCCCACTCTGTCGGTTGTCTTTTGGTTTTGTGGACTGTTTCTTTTGCTGTGCAAAAGCTTTTTATCTTGATGAAGTCCCAATAGTTCATTTTTGCCCTTGCTTCCCTTGCCTTTGGCAATGTTTCTAGGAAGAAGTTGTTGTGGCTGAGGTCAAAGAGGTTGCTGCCTGTGTTCTCCTTTAGGATTTTGATGGACTCCTGTCCCGCATTTAAGTCTTTCAACCATTTTAAGTCTATTTTTCTGTGTGGTGTAAGGAAATGGTGCAGTTTCATTCTCCTGCACGTGGCTGTCCAATTTTCACACAATTTGTTGAAGGGACTGTCTTTTTTCCATTGAACATTCTTTCCTGCTTTGTCAAAGATGAGTTGACCATAGAGTTGAGGGTCCACTTCTGGGCTCTCTATTCTGTTCCATTGATCTATGTGTCTGTGTTTGTGCCAGTACCATACTGTCTTGATGATGACAGCTTTGTAATAGAGCTAGAAGTCCGGAACTGTGATGCCGCCAGCTTTGCTTTTCTTTTTCAACATTCCTCTGGCTATTCGGGGTCTTTTCTTGTTCCATACAAATTTTAGGATTATTTGTTCCATTTCTTTGAAAAAAGTGGGTGGTATTTTGATGGGGATTGCATTGAATGTGTAGATTGCCCTAGGTAGCATTGACATCTTCACAATATTTGTTCTTCCAATCCATGGGCATAGAATGTTTTTCCATTTCTTTGTGTCTTCCTCAATTTCTTTCATGAGTATTTTATAGTTTTCTGAGTATAGATCCTTTGGCTCTTTGTTTAGGTTTATTCCTAGGTATCTTATGGTTTTGGGTGCAATTGTAAATGGAATCGACTCCTTAATTTCTCTCGCTTCTGTCTTGTTGGTGTATAGAAATGTCACTGATTTCTGTGCATTGATTTTATATCCTGCCACTTTACTGAATTCCTGTATGACTTCTAGCAGTTTTGGGGTGGAGTCTTTTGGGTTTTCCACATAAAGTATCATATCAACTGCAAACAGTAAGAGTTTGACTTCTTTGCCAATTTGGATGCCTTTGATTTCTTTTTGTTGTCTGATTGCTGTAGCTAGGACTTCTCATACTATGTTAAATAGCAGTGGTGATAGTGGACATCCCTGCTGCATTCCTGACCTTAGGGGGAAAGCTCTCAGTTTTTCCCCATTGAGAATGATATTCGCTGTAAGTTTTTCATAGATGGCTTTTAAGATATTCAGGTATGTACCTTCTATCCCTATACTCTGAAGAGTTTTGATCAAGAAAGGATGCTGTACTTTGTCAAATGCTTTTTCTGCATCTATTGAGAGGATCATATGATTCCTGTTCTTTCTTTTGTTAATGTATTGTATCACGTTGATTGATTTGTGGTTGTTGAACCAGCCTTGCAGCCCAGGGTAAATCCCACTTGGTCGTGGTGAATATTCCTTTTAATGTACTGTGGGATTCTATTGGCTAGTATTTTGGTGAGAATTTTTGCATCCATGTTCATCAAGGGTATTCGTCTGTAATTCTCCTTTTTGATGGGGTCATTGTCTGATTTGGGGATCAAGGTAATGGTGGCCTCATAAAATGAGTTTGGCAGTTTTCCTTTCATTTCTATTTTTTGGAACAGTTTCAGAAGAAAAGGTATTAATTCTTCTTTAAATGTTTGGTAGAATTCCCCTAGGAAGCCATCTGGCCCTGGGCTTTTGTTTGTTGGGAGATTTTTAGATGACTGCTTAGTGGTTATAGGTCTGTTCAGGTTTTCTATTTCTTCCTGGTTCAGTTTTGGTAGTTGATACAGCTCTAGGAATACATCCATTTCTTCCAGGTTATCTAATTTGCTGGCATAGAGTTGCTCATAATATGTTCTTATAATTGTTTGTATTTCTTTGGTGTTGGTTGTGATCTCTCCTCTTTCATTCATGATTTCATTGTTTTGGGTCATTTCTCTTTGCTTTCTGATAAGTCTGTCCAGGGGTTTATCAATCTTGTTAATTCGTTCAAAGAACCAGCTCCTAGTTTCGTTGATCTGTTCTACTGTTCTTTTGGTTTCTATTTCATTGATTTCTGCTCTGATCTTTATTATTTCTCTTCCCCTGCTGGGTTTAGGCTTTATTTGCTGTTTTTTCTCTAGCTCCTTTAGGTGTAGGGTTAGGTTGTGTACTTGAGACCTTTCTTGATTCTTGAGAAAGGCTTGTATTGCTATATACTTTCCTCTTAGGACTGCCTTTGCTGTATCCCAAAGATTTTGAACAACTGTGTTTTCATTTTCATTGGTTTCCATGAAATTTTTTAATTCTTCTTTAATTTCTTGGTTGACCCATTCATTCTTTAGTAGGATGCTCTTTAGCCTCCATGTATTTGAGTTCTTTCCGACTTTCCTCTTGTGGTTGAGTTCTAGTTTCAAAGCATTGTGGTCTGAAAATATGCAGGGAATGATCCCAATCTTTTGGTACTGATTGAGACCTGATTTGTGACCTAGGATGTGATCTATTCTGGAGAATGTTCCATGGGCACTAGAGAAGAATGTGTATTCTGTTGCTTTGGGATGGAATGTTCTGAATATATCTGTGAAGTCCATCTGGTCCAGTGTGTCATTTAAAGTCTTTATTTCCTTGTTGATCTTTTGCTTAGATGATCTGTCCATTTCAGTGAGGGGGGTGTTAAAGTCCCCCACTATTATAGTATTGTTGTCAATGTGTTTCTTTGCTTTTGTTATTAAGTGCCTTATATTATTGACTGCTCCCATGTTAGGGGCATAGATATTTACAATTGTTAGATCTTCTTGTTGGATAACCCTTTAGGTAGGATATAGTGTCCTTCCTCATCTCTTATTACAGTCTTGGTTTAAAATCGAATTTGTCTGATATAAGGTTTGCCATCCCAGCTTTCTTTTGATGTCTATTATCATGGTAAATGGTTTTCCACGCCTCACTTTCAATCTGGGGGTGTCTTTGGGTCTAAAATGAGTCTCTTGCAGACAGCATATCGATGGGTCTTGTTTTTAATCCAATCTGATAGCCTGTGTCTTTTGTTTGGGCTATTTAGTCCATTCCCATTCAGGGTAACTACTGAAAGATATGAATTTAGTGCCATTGTATTGCCTGTAAGGTGACTGTTACTGTATATTGTCTGTGTTCCTTTCTGGTCTGTGTTGCTTTTAGGCACTCTCTTTGCTTAGAGGACCCCTTTCAATATTTTCTGTAGGGCTGGTTTCATGTTTGCAAATTCCTTTAGTTTTTGTTTGTCCTGGAAGCTTTTTATCTCTCCTTCTATTTTCAATGACAGCCTAGCTGGATATAGTATTCTTGGCTGCATATTTTTCTTGTTTACTGCTCTGAATATATCATGCCAATCCCTTCTGGCCTGCCAGGTCTCTGTGGATAGGCCTGTTGCCAATCTAATGTTTCTACCATTGTAGGTTACATATCTCTTCTCCTGAGCTGCTTCCAGGATTTTGTCTTTGTCTCTGAGACTCGTATGTTTTATTATTAGATGTCGGGGTGTTGACCTATTTTTATTGATTTTGAGAGGGGTTCTCTGTGGCTCCTGGATTTTGATGCCTGTTTCCTTCCCCAAATTAGGGAAGTTTGCTCCAATATACCTTCTGCCCCTCTCTCTTTCTTCTTCTTCTGGGATCCCAATTATTCTAATATTGTTTCATCTTATGGTATTGGTTATCTCTTGAATTGTGCCCTTGTGATCCAGTAGTTGTTTACCTCTCTTTTTCTCAGCTTCTTTATTTTCCATCATTTGGTCTTCTATTTTATTAATTCTCTCTTCTGCCTCATTTATTCTAGTGCCCCCATTTTTGATTGCATCTCATTAATAGCCTTTTTGATTTTGACTTGGTTAGATTTTAGTTCTTTTATTTCTCCAGAAAGGGTTTCTCTAATAACTTCCATCCTTTTTTCAGGCCCAGCTAGTATCTTTAAAATCATCATTCTGAACTCTAGGTCCAACATTGTACTAATGTCCATATTGAGTAGGTCCCTGGCAGTTGGTACTGCCTCTTGTTCTTTTTGTTGAGGTGATTTTTTCGGTCTTCTTATTTTGTCCAGAGGAGAATAGCTGAATGAGAGAACAAAATGCTAACAGGGTAACAATGACCCCAGAAAAATATACACTAAACAAATCAGAAAAGACCTGAAACCGGGGGAAAAGAAAGGGAAAGAAAGAAAAAAGAAAAAAAAAGATAAAAACAAACAAAAACAGAACAAAACAAAAAAACCAGAATATGATCAAATATGATCAGGCTGGTTCATAGATAAGTGCCACACACTAGATTTTGGGTGTATTTTGGTCTGTTAGAAGAAAGTGCCTACCAAAATTTTAAAGAAAGAAAAACATATATATGTACAAAAATAAGGGCTGATATGATGAAAGGATGGAATATGACTGTAAAGATGAAAATTATAAAAAATTTTATAAATGGAATTGATAAGAAGTTGTTTGCAAAAAGAAAGGAGAGGATTAAGAAAAAAAGGCGAGAATGTGATCAGGCAGGAGACTAGAACAAAGCCATACACTAGAGATTTAGGGTATATTTTGTTCTGTTAGAAGAAACTATATCTCAAAAGTTTAAAGAGAGACTATATATATATATGCGAAAAATAAGGGTAACTACCATCAAGGGATAGAATACGACTCTAAAAATGAAAAATAAAAATGTTTTTATAAAAAAGGGATTGATAAGATGTTGTTTGTAAAAGGGAAATAGAAAAATTAAAAAAAAAAGACAGTTAAAAAAAATTAACTTTGAAAGACTAAAGAATCATGGTAAAAAAGCCATGGATTCTATGTGCAGTATTCCCCGAGCTCTGGAGTTCTGCTGTTCTCATTGATCTGTAAACTTGTTCTTGGCTGGCGGTTCTTGCTGATCTTCTGGGGGAGGGGCCCGTTGCCGTGGTTCCCAAATGTCTTTGCCGGAGGTGGAATTGCCCTGCCCTTGCCAGGTCCAGGCCAAGTAATCTGCTCGGGTTTGCTCTTGGGAGCTTTTGTTCCCTGCAAGCTTTCTGTACAGTTTTGGAGGATGAAGAGTGCAAATGGTGGCCTCCCAACCTCCGCCCTGGAGGAGCCGAGAACTCAGGCCCCACTCCTCAGTTAGCCTCCAGAGAAAAGCAGTCAATCACTCCCGTCTCGCCGGTCTCTGGCGCACTCCATGCTCACCCGGCCTGTGATCAAGCATTTCTATCTCTGGCTCATGACCCCGTGTGGAGTCTCTAAACCCAGCAGATCCCTGTGGTGTGCTTTTGTGCCACTCCTCTCAGCGGAGGAAGGGGAGTCTCCCCGGCTCTGCCGCTTGTTGGGTCCCTGCTGGAGGAGCAGTGGCCAACTGTCCCGCGGATCACGGTTTATGGCAACCCCAGGCTGAGAGCCCGCACCTCAGCTCCATCTCTGCAGCCGGCTTCCCTGCTCTGATACCTGGGAGCTCTGCTGCACTCAGGCACCCCTGGTCTTTTTGTGACCCCGAGGGTCCTGAGACCACACTGTCCCGCGAGGGTTCCAACCCCCGCTTAGCCACTGGAGCAATGTCCCTCAGTGGAGCTGACTTCTCAAAGTTCCAATTTTGTCCTCCAGGGCTCTATCACTTGCCAGAAGTGGCCAACGGAGGCCCTCTCCCCCTCCAAGGAAAGGTTTTGCCTTCACTGGCTGCAGGTCAAGAACTGACTGTAGAAAGTAAGACTAGAGGAAGGAGAGAAGTTTGATAAGTTAGTTAGCAGTTGTGCAGGCTAGAGAAGATGCTAGCCTAAACCAGAGCAGTGGCAATGGATTTGAAGAAAATGGAGTGATTTGAGAGGTCTTAAAGGAAGAGCTGACAGAAGTTGGTGACTGGAAAGCAGGGTGAGATTTTTTTTTTAAAGATTTTATTTATTTATTTGACAGGGAGAGACACAGCAAGAGAGGGAACACAAGTGAGGGGAGTGGGAGAAGAAGAAGCAGGCTTTCTGCTGAGCAGGGAGCCAGATGCAGGATTCGATCCCAGGACCCTGGGGTCATGAACTGAGCCACCCAGGCGCCCCAGGGTGAGATGCTTTTAACTAAGGTAAGCCAGAACAAGTAGAAGTCTGTATGAAGAAGGTAAATTGAGTGTGGGAAATGCTCATTTGACATGTCCAATGGATGTCTAGATGTAAGTGTTGGTAAGTGGTTGGGACATACAGCTCTGGAGCTAGAGAAAGCAAGGGTGGGGGCAAGTGTATTGGGTACTGGAAGCAAAGATCTGGTACTCAGGTCTCACACAGACTTCTTTTCCTTCCCTTCATTGCAGCACCATGGGGCTGGCCCCACTAGACCTGAACTTCGGGGCCTGTCACAGAAATCATCTTTTAATTTGGCGTGTAATGTCAGTAAAACACTAAAGTAAAGGGGGGAAGTGAGACCAGGACAACTTATCACAGAGAGGTACTTTGTCACAACTCTTCCAGTGGAAACGGTAAGACACTGTATTAGCACCAGAAAGACAAAATCAAACGTGACGTGGGCTCTGCATCCCACCACAGCTGTTGGTTCTTGGCAGCCATGTTTTTTCCTACCTGACCCTGGCCCTTTGGTCAAACCTGATTGGACCAAACGTGTCACCTGACTCCAGCTGGACCAATCTGATACTCTCTGGAGAATGTAAACTGAGAGACATATTAATCTCAAAGCTCTGGAAGGAAAGTCAAAGGATTCCTGCTGATGGTTGTTTGGCTTTTCCTTGGATCCTGTAAAACAGATTTTACTGATAGTCCCAGTATAATATCCATAAATTCTTGTAAATAAATTGGAAATATTCTAAATGTCAATGAACATAATGCAGCCACTACAAAATTGGGAAGCCCTCTGACTTACTCTTTAATACTGTCTTGTAAGATTATTCATTAAATGAAAAAAACACTGGAAGAGCAATACAGATGGTTTCATCCCATGTGAAGAAAAAAACTATCTGTGCAGGTATGCATAAAATCTGAAATCTGAACCACAGCCAAATTTTAATAGTAGCTACTTCTTCTGGACTTGGAATTGTACAGGAAATATTTAATAGCTTTTTATTCTTTTTAAGTTTTAACAAATTTTTCCTTTTTTGTTAACCTAGCTTGAGTTGAATTTTCTAACTCATCACCAAAAGAGTCTTCAAGCAACTGAAGCCATGGAAATAAAAAACCTCAAGAAGCTTAATATTCGTCAAGTCTATAGTGAGATTTGGAGAGGAGCAGGGCATTAAGTTGGAGGGACATTAAAAATTAGAAAGGATATAAATTAGGAAGGGTAGTCAGGATCCAGATCATGGCAGGTTCACTACGTTATAAATAAAAATCTCAGATTCTAGGAATAATTGAGTATGAGCCATCCTTTTTGCTGTACAAGAATCTGAAGATAAAGCCTCTGAACCCTTCCAATTTATAATTGCACAAGAGACTGTCTTGAATATTTGAAGCATTTTCAACTGAAATTTTTGAACCGAGTCTGGATTTAGTAGTAGTAGGAAAATGTTTGTGCTAACTTGTCCTTAATAAATACTTCACTATCAGTATCAACTTCTAAATCTACAAACACCTCCATTAATCTTTTATTTGACGTGACATCTAGAAGAAAATGACAGGAAATGCAGCGAAGATATTTAAAATATCTGGCCACTTAAAGAATAAAAATATACCATCTGGTTTATGCACACCCCCAGGGAATAAAAAAGTGATGTTATTTTTGTTTAAGTATGTTTGCCATAAACTACTGCCAACATTTTTCAATTAACCGTTTCCCCTCATCACTAAAAGGTAACACTCTAGCTTGTACACTAAAAAATCTGTACACTCACGACTAGATTCCATGCAGTTATGAATAGTCACTCAGTTTTATCAGTTTAAAGAGGATTTGGTATTTTCAAAGATGTAGGCACATTCTATGAACCGTGACAGTGATTTTTAGCCTATTTTTATTGCAAAATATAACACGTTGAGAAGAATTTATAGGAAAATGCAAATGTTACCAATGCACAGGTTAGGAAATAGAAACTGCTGGCAACATAGAAGCCTGCCCATGTTGCCCATGTGTGCCTTCAAAAGAGCATATCCTCCTACCTTTCCCTTAGACATAACCATTATTATGATTTTATGATAATAATTTCCTTTTATTTTTACAGTTTTTTTTGCCAACTGTGTATGCATTTCTTTTTCTGAACTTTATATAAATGGATGTATACTAATAGTTTTCTTCTGTATCTCATTGTGATTATAAGGTTTATCCAAGCTTGTATAAGCCTGTAACTTGTTTATTTTTTAAAAAAGATTTTATTTTATTTATTTGTCAGAGAGAGAGAGAGAGAGTAAGAGCACAAGCAGGGGGAGTAGCAGTCAGAGGGAGAAGCAAGCTCCCTGCTGAGCAAGGAGCCCGACCTGGGACTTGATCCCAGGACCCTGGGATCATGACCTGAGCCGAAGGCAGACTCTTAACCGACTGAGCCACTCAGGCGTCCCTATAATTTGTTCATTTTAATTACTGAGTAATATTCCAGTATAAGAACATAACACTTTTTTGTTATTGTTATTCTATTTTTGATAGACAAAAAAGTATAAAGCCTCTTTAAGACCTAAGGTAAATATACTTTGGTGTGACCCTAATAATTGTATCCAAAATTTTATTTGAAACTGTATTTTTATAAAATAGGGATCTCTAGAGCAACATTGCTCAATAGGGCTTTCTGGATAATGGAAATTGCTCAAAAATAACTATCTTTTTCTCTTAGTTTTCCCTTTTAAAATTTTTCATCCTATGAGATCTTTTATAAAGTTTTGTTGCCTTTGGAAATACACTCCTCTTTATCACTTTCCACAAATTAAAATGAAAGGCAGGAAGAATCTCTTACAAAACAATTCATTGCGAATGCCATTAGGCCTGATGTTTTTCATAGGAATTCCTGAAACAGCCAAGAATTTACACCTCATGTGAGAGAAATAACTGCTGAGCACCCTCCTTGCATGCTTTGTCCCTGTTTGGCTGTCATTAAAGCTGTGCAACAGGTGTACAGACTTTCTTCCTTTTTAAAAATAATTGCAAATAGCCTTCCCACCTCCATCCACTTGGTAGGTGGTCCTGAACCTTAAACCAAACAAAGCAGCAAGGAAATGATCTCCTTGTCATTGAATTCTGCCCATTAGGAACGGTCACATTCCAGAATTAATGCAGCAAAAACAATTGCCATTTTCTATCATTGCAGAGTTGAAGCACATGATCTGCTACTTGGCAAAAGTACATGAACAAATGTTCAAAACCTGGAAAGTAATTGTATGATGTACTATCAAGAGCATTAATCAAACACTTGAGCAAACTTAGCAGCAATAGCTTAACAACATATTTATGGATATGTCTCCTCAGGCAAGGAAAGCAAAAGCAAAAATAAACTATTGGGGCTACACCAAAATAAAAAGCTTTTGCAAAGCAAAGGAAAAACTATCCACAAAACAAAAAGGCAACCAACCAAATAGGAGAAGATATTTGCAACTGATATATCTGATAGATGTTAAATCCAAAATACATAAAGAACTTTTACAAGTCAACACCAAAAAACCAAACAATCTGACTCAAAAATGGGCAGAGGATCTGAATAGGCATTTTTTTCTGAAGACATACAGATGGCTAACAAACACGTGAAAAAAATGCTTAGCATCACTAATCATCAGGGAAATACAAATTAAAACCACAATGAGATACCACCTTACACTGTCAGAATGGCCATTATCAAAAAGACACGAAATAATAAATATTGGCAAGAATGTGGAGAAAAAGGAACCTGGTGCACTGTTGGTAGGAATGTAAATTGGTGCAACCACTGTGGAAAACAGTATGATTCCTCAAAATATTTAAAACAGAAATGCCATATGATCCAGTAATTCTACCACTGGGTATTTATGAATGGATGAATGAATGAAAACACCAATTCAAAAAGATACCCAACCCAAGATAGCCAACCCAAGTGTCCATTGATAAATGAATGGATAAAGAAGATGTGTATATATATAATGGACATATATATATATATAATGGAATATTACTAAAAAAATGAGATCTTGCTATTTGCAAAAACATGGATGGACCTAGAGTGTATTATGCTAAGTAAAATAAATCAGACAGAGAAAGACAAATGCCATATGATTTCACTTTTATGTGGAATCTGAAAAACAAAACAAACAAATGAAAAACAGACTCTTTTCTCTTTTAAATACAGAGAACAAACTGATGACTGAGAGAGAAGAGGTGGGTGGGGGGATGGGCAGAATAGGTGAAGGGGATTAGGAGGTATCGACTTTCAGTTATAAAATAAATAAGTTATAAAAATGAAAAGTACAGCATAGGGATTACAGTCAATAATACTATAAAATTAGGCAGTGTGTCCAAGGTCCCATGGATCTGTCTCTTGCTTCAACAGTGTTAGGACCAAACAGATCCAGGGATGCCCCTTCTACCAGCCCCCAACTACCCTCCAACCTTTTTTTCCAGTTGCAACATTCAGAGCCATGTTGTCGGCCACTCTGCCTCTGGGGCCAGCCAACACCCTATTTTAAGGGTAGCTCCTTCTTACTGATCCCCAATGAGCTCCCAGATTCTTCAGAATTATTCCACCGAGGTGGAGGATGACATCGACTGCCTGATCAACATGCGTCTGCTGGGGTGCCTGGGTGGCTCAGATGGTTAAGCGTCTGCCTTCGGCTCAGGTCGTGATCCCAGGGTCCTGGGATCGAGTCC
Organism: Callorhinus ursinus; assembly: GCF_003265705.2. Taxonomy (NCBI): domain Eukaryota; kingdom Metazoa; phylum Chordata; class Mammalia; order Carnivora; family Otariidae; genus Callorhinus; species Callorhinus ursinus. Next base: position 1,011,488 of record NW_027397089.1, read on the forward strand.
CGCATTGGGCTCCCTGCTCCTTGGGAGCCTGCTTCTCCCTCTGCTTCTCTATCTCTCTCTCTCCCTCTGTCTCTCCTGAATAAATAAATAAAATCTTAAAAAAATAAAAAACATGCGTCTGCTGACCTCCTACACTTACCTTTCTTTGGACTTCTATTTCCACTGGACCATGCGGCTCTGGAGGGTGGAAGCTCAAGGGAGCTGAATGTCCCTTAAAGATGTAAAGCCGGCGCTGCAGCAGCACCCTCTTCCAGGATGTGCAGAAGCCGTCCCAAGGTGAGTGGGGTAAAACCCTGGACACCATGGAAGCCGCCAAGCTCCTGGAGAAGAACGTGAATCAGGCCCTTTTGTATATGAATGGCCTGGGTTCTGCCCCACCTACCTCCATCTCTGTGACTTCCTGGAAAACCACTTCCCAGATGAGGAGGTGAAACTCATCAAGAAAATGGGTTATCACCTAACTAACTTCCGCAGGCTGGCTGGTCCCCAAGCTGAGCTGGGTGAGCATCTCTTCCCAAGGCTAACCCTCAAGCACCTCTAGGAGGCTCTGAAGCCCAGCAGCCTTTGAGGGGGCCCTCTGGCATCCTCCTGGTGCCAGGGCTTGTGCCTAAGCCTCTCTCTGCAGCCACTAGGCAGCTTTTTAACCATTCTAGAGCCCTCTCCCAAGCCGTGGACCAAATAGAAACAATAAAGCTTTCTGCAGCAAAAAAATATTGTAATATTATAATACCACTGTATGGGTAACTACACTTAACACGTGAGCATTAAGTAATGTATAGAATTGCTGAATCACTATATTATACACCTGAAACTAATTTAACATTGTATGTCAACTATACTTCAATAATTTTTAAAAAGCAGCAATAGAATGAAACATGTTTGGCTACCTAAAAATGTTAAATCCCATATTAATATAAGATGCAAATATAACAATAGGTTACTCTATTTTTATTATGTAAGGAGGAATTTTTAAATCAATTTATTAAAACCTTAAATAATAAATGATCACCAAAAAATGCCAAATTTGTTAATATATCTAGTAAACAAATATCTCTTTTCATATGGTCCCTTCTCTACTTAAATTAAGAAAAATCTTGAGGAATGCCTTCTATTAGCCAGGCTTGGTCCAATCACTGGAACTAGAGGTGATTGGGTAGTACTTTTACAGGCTTCTCCTTGAAACAGGTGGCCAGGAGAAAAGTTGTACCAAAAAAAAAAAGTATGGTACACATACCAAAGGAAAGGAATTTAGGGTGTTGGGTGTACAAAGTGATTAATACAGTAACATTAGGTCAATTACTTTACTTACAAGTAGCAGGTTATATAGAAAATGTGAATGGGAAAAATGGAGTTACTGGCTAATATGTGACTGCCAAAACTTTGTGCCTCTACTAATGTGAGTAGCTAAAATAGTTCCTATAACTATAAAATTATGTCTTATCTTACCAGAAGGAATTTCATGAGATTGATAGCATAAATGGAAATTTAAATTCAAACTCCAAGTTCTTCTGGCATGAAGATAAAAGTATGAAACAAGTAAAAAATCACAGCATATAAAAATAAGCATTTTTAATTCGTAGGAAAAAAACCCAAATATTTTATATTTAGGTATCTAGTGAGTCTTACAATCTGAGCTTCAATTCTACTGAAATATTTGGAAGTCATTCTCACTGAGCTGGCCAATTCCCCTTGTAGAGGATGAATAGAACCATCTCAGTTCTGATTAACTGAGCACAGTGATTTCCCAAACAGGAAATAATCTGCCTGGGACATATCAACAAAGCAATTTCCTTTTCTGAATGCATGTAGTTGTATTGAACTGGGAAACATTTCTGAATGTGTTTTACTAGCTAGAAAACCATGCTCTTGGGTAATGTTTTCATAGTTTGCCAGCACAGATGAGAACAAACATGAGCTGTAAAGAACTCTATTTCAACTTAATGTTTTTTTCTCACCCTCAGTATTTACGAATAACCAAGAAAACTGTTTATAGTACAATCTCTCTTGAATTTCATCACAAACAATAAACCACCACAGGAATTCTGCAGGTTTGTTATTAAATATGAACTAATAGTATGAACTGAAATCGATATATCAGAATGGGGAATTCAAAACCTCCAAATTGCTAAGCATAAACTCTGTTATTTTTCAGTTACATTTCTCTTTTTATTCCAAAATTGAAGATACACACATTAGAGGGTTTGAAAGATTTTGTAAAGCAAAGGTTCTCATCAAGCTGAAGATCTGAGGTAGTAAATAATGATAGTTCAGCAGTGCAACCTGTGGTTTACTTTTCTATTTATGTCTTCCATTTTTAAAATGATGTACTTGGGGTGCCTGGGTAGCTCAGTTGTTAAGCGTCTGCCTTCAGCTCAGGTCATGATCCCAGGGTGCCAGGATCGAGCCCCGCATCGGGCTCCCTGCTCTGCGGGAAGCCTGCTTCTCCTTCTCCCACTCCCCCTGCCTGTGTTCCCTCTCTCGCTGTCTCTCTCTCTCTCTGTCAAATAAATAAAAATCTTAAAAAAATCTATATAAAAAAATAAATAAAATGATGTACTTAATAACTGAGCTCATACATAGAGGGAACATATTTTTAATTATTGAAGAGCCCAAATTCCAAATGCCATAAAAATGGTATGTAAGCCCTCTTTATAAGTACTCTATATATTAGGATTAAATTTTGCTATAGTTCAGAATTTACCTCAGCAGTGTCTTTTATACACACACACACACACACGCACCACACACACAGTCCAGGTAATAGTTATATATGTGTTATGTGTTATATATATTATACTTGATAATTTTGAGAAATTTTTCTTTATTCAAGTCTCTTCTCTATCACTCTGATTAATAACATTCAACTTTTAAAACATTAAATTCATAATTTCAGAGATTGATTTATAAGGTAACTTCATTTTGGGCTTTGGCACAAAACTGATTTTTAAAGCAAAACACAAAAGCATTTTTAATAAAAGGATATATTTTCTCTTGCTTTCAGCCCTCATGAGGAAACAAAAAATAAAACACTGTGTACTAAAGAATATAGAAGTATTTTCATTTAAGTGCCAAGGAGCAATATATTGACATTTTAGCCAGATTACTTATTAAACAAATGATCTGGAAAAATAGACAAAATTAAATTATCTAATAAAGCTAAATTGTATAAATATTGGCTACTTATTTGTTTTGTTTTAAAGATTTTATTTATTTATTAAAGTGAAAGAGAGCACAAGCAGGGGGAGCAGCAGAGGGAGAAGGAGAAGCAGACTCTCCACTGAGCAGGGAGCCCCATGCGGGACTTGATCCCAGGACCCTGGGATCATGACCTGAGCCGAAGGCAGTTGCCTAAGTGATTGAGCCACCCAGGCACCCCAAGTTATTTGTAAGCAAGAAACCCACACCATAAATATTCAATGGTTAAGCAATATAGACAAAGCACCATTGCTGTAAAAAAGCTGGGAGTAAGTGAATTAGGTTGACTTGCCCTTCTTAAGTGGTGTGCCAGGTTTCCCCTTTCTACAATTAAGATCAATGGGGAATTGTCTGTGAGTGTGCGGATGCATCATATCACTGTACAGGAAGGTGTTCTTGTCTCTAGGCAGATTCTCACTAAGGTATTGTTGAAACCCCACAAAAGAGAAAATCAGTCAATGGAAATGTTCTTTCAGTGTCACAAAGAGCTGGTAATCTAGCTTGGTGGCTTCCACATCCAGATTTGCCATTGATTTGCTCTGTGATAAAACACTTAACCCTTAGTTCAGCAGTCTAAAATGAAGGAAGCTTTGCTGAAGGAATGGCAGCAGGTTTAATTAATCTTCTTAAGGAGTTCTAAATCCCTGGCTATGTGGCTAGGGGAAAAGTACATAATTAAGGGTTCTGGTCTTCTAGAGAGGGAAAGCAGTAAGCTGGAAAGTCTTAGCATAATGAGCACATGCCAGAAATGTGATAACTAAGGGTTACACACAAAAATTGAAAAGGAAGATAAATTAGTCTAGGAAGTTATACTGAGAAAATGTGACCACCTAGTGATCACCACTAGTTTTGGTCATTTGAAATACGAGAATCTGGAAGTATCTGAAGAACTAGAAGGCACGAGTGACTTGTTGTTTGAAGGGTAATAATGTAAGTAGTACCATTTATTCAGATCCTATTATGTTTTAGGCATTCTCTGGAGGCAGTTTATATATATATTACTTTATCCAATCATCACAACACCACTGAAAGGTAGGAATTACTGTCTTAATACATAAGCAGACTGTGGCACTGCAAGATTCCTTGATTTGCCCAAGGTGATAGAGCTATTAAGTGGCAGAATCAGGTTTTAAACCCAGATTTAAAAACCCTGTAGTTGTCTCTAGGTTACAGGAGTCTCAGCTAGTCTGGGTCTTGATATTATTCTAAGAGAAAAACTTGTTTGATGATGGGGGCTATGCCCAAAGAAGACAATTAATTCCATGGAAGTTTTATTCAGTGAGATTTTTGTCTCTTAGGTTGAGTAGCTGATTTTGTTCCTAAGTGAAGAGTCCTAGAGGATTTCAAAAGAAAGAGAGTAACTTTGGGGGTCCAGCTTCCCCCAAGCAGAGAAAGACACGTAACCCTCACAAATTCCATGTCATGACAGTCACATGAAAAATATTGGACTTTATATGAACAATCTTGAGAAATAACATAGTAACACATTTAATGGCTAATGCTGCACAAACTGTTAAGAGGAATGAAATTATTTTTGCACTGGAAAAGGATGGGGTTGTTAGTTTACCGCACAATGAAACAGTTACTTGTGATGTTTTAAAAATGTGTAGGTATTTATTAGTGTCCATATGTTTTACATTTAAATTTTACTTTAAAATATGGGCCTTGGAGGGGCACCTGGGTGGCTCAGTCATTAAGCGTCTGCCTTCGGCTCAGGTCACAATGCCAGGGTCCTGGGATCGAGACCCACATCGCTTCTCCCTCTGCCACTCCCCCTGCTTGTGTTCCCCTCTCAGTCTCACTCTGTCAGATAAATAAATAAAATCTTAAAAAAAAAAATCTAAAATATGGGTCTTGGGGAGGGGCGCCTGAGTGGCTCAGTCAGTTAAGCATCTGCCTTTGGCTCAGGTCATGATCTCGAGATCCTGGGATGGAACCCTGCATTGGGCTCCCTGCTCTGTGGTGAGTCAGCTTCTCCCTCTCCCTCTGCCCCTCCCCGCTCATTCTCTCTCTCTCAAATAAATAAAGTCTTTAAAAAAATAAAATAAAATATGGGTCTTAGGGAGCCTGACTGACTCAGTCGGTAGAGCATGTGACTCTTGATCTCAGGGCTGTGATTTCCAGCCTTAGGTTGGGTATAGAGATTACTTAAAAGTAAAATTTTAAAAATCTTAAGAGAAAATAAGATCTGGGTCTTAAGCTATATTCCCAATATGAGTAACTGACATTTCACTGTGTAGCACTAACTTCACTTAGTTTTACTATTTTGAAAAACTTAAATGTAATAGATATTTACCAAGTGACAATTTCTCTGGATGAGGGAAATTCTAAATACTTTGTTTATATATTTTACAAAACCAAATAGATACTATAACAACAAGAACATAAATATGAAATTGAAGAACTTTCTGGCATGAGAACATTTGCTTGGAAAATACCTCCTTAATTATACTACAGAAAGAACAGAAGACTGCTCATAAAATAAAATTACTAATTTTTACATTAAATAGCTAGGAATCAGGGGTGCCTATGTGGCTCAGTTGAGTAAGTGTCTGACTCTTGATTTTGGGAAGTCTGCTTGAGATTCTCTCTCTCCCTCTCCCTCGGCTCCTCCCCCCACTCGAGCACACACACTGTCTTTCAAATAAATACATCTTTAAAAAATAATAATAATAATAACTAGGAATCAGTGTGAGACAGTGAAAAGGAGACCTGGGTTTTAGTTTTAGTTCTTCTACCAATTATATTTTGGGTAAGTTTCAAAAACAAGGGTGATCTTTGTTTGGTGATCTCAAGTGTTTTATGCAGCTTGCTCTATATGTCTAAATTTCCTAAGAGCTGGATGAGTAACTTACAAAATATTTTCTCAAGCAAGGATAGAATCATAACCACTTGAGTCACTGAAATGTTCACTGGACAAGCTCCTCATGGAGGTGCCATATGAGAAGATCCTTCCTTGGCTTGGTATATATAACATGATGTAATGTTTTAATAGGCCTCACCTTGTCTGGTGGAATCACTTTATCAGTTGATTTCTGGGCTGACAGCACTGAGAGAAGTACTAAAAATGGCCTGTATATGAGATTTAAAATCCTTTTTTATGCTGCAAGAGGAATTTAGAAAAACCAACATTCCAGTATATTCTAAATGAAAAATATCACTATCTGTCCCCACTTCTGGTGCTTACTATGAAAGATGTGTGCTGTATAAAACATGCAGTCACACAGATAAAGGTTTACTTAACAAGAAATTATCAGTGAGGACGAAACCCTAATGATCTTAAAATTCTTATTATCATCATGCATTTACACAGTGAGTTCCTTTAAGGAAGGCTCCTTGAAACTTCTTCCAAGTAAATGGAAAGATTGGCATTTAGCCATGGATGAAGAATCACCAAAGTTTTCTATGTAGGTGGGGGAAATTGCTTTGCTAAACAGACAACTGGAATATTCCCTCAATCTAATAATAGGGTGAAATAAAGTAAATAAACTTCATGTTTCCCTGGTAGTCTCTCCTCTCTTTTTGGTCATCTCTTTCTTTAACCATGTTGTTTTTATTTTTTTATTTTTTATTTTTTTCGGTAAGCTCTATGTCCAATGTGGGGCTTGAACTCATGACCCCAGATCAAGAATTGCATGCTGTACAAACTGAGCCAGCCAGGGGCCCCACCTGTGTTGTTTCTAAAACCAAGAAGTATATGCAAGGAAAACCAGACTACAAACATTCAATTATCCTTATTAGCTTTTACTGAAATTTCACTTTTCTAACTTTAAAGTTATAAGCCAACCCTCCTCCTCCTTTAAAATTTGAGCATTTGATTTTTAGTTGAGAACTATAGATAAGGCTGGGGCGCCTGGGTGGCTCAGTCGGTTAAGGTCAGACTCAGGTTTCAGCTTGGGTCATCATCTCAGGGTCCTGAGACAGAGCCCTGGGTGGGGATCTGCACTCAGCAGGGAGTCTGCTTAAGATTCTCTCTTTCTCTCTCCCTTTCCCCCTCCCCGCCCTGCTCTCTCTCTCAAATAAATAAATCTTTTTTTTTTTTTTTTTTTTTAAAGAAGGTCTCCTGGGTGGCTCAGTTGGTTAAGCATCTGCCTTCCACTCAGGTCATGATCCCAGAGTCCTGGGATTGAATCCTGCATTGGGCTCTGTGCTCAGCAGGAAGCCTGCTTCTCCCTCTGCCTGCTGTTCCCCTTCCTTGTGCTTGCTCTCTCTCTCTGACAAGTAAATAAATAAAAATCTTAAAAAAAAGAAAGATACATCAGGCAATCACTGTTTATGATTCATAGGCTAAGAGTACTGTATATTGCTTCTTACATATGCCACCCCCAATCGGGAAAAATGAAGAGTATCTGCTTTTTACATTTCTCTCTGTAAATCATAAACATGGTTCAGTTCAACAAACATGTATCAAATACTATGCTAGGTACTGGAAGCACAAAGCTTAAAAAAGAATGATTATGAAGGGGTGGAGCAAGATGGTGGAGGAGTAGGAGACCTGGATTTCTTCTAGTCCCAGGAATTCAGCTGGATAGGGATCAAACCATTCTGAACACCTACGAACTCAACAGGAGATCAAAGAAAAGAATAGCAACAACTCTCTGAATGGAAAAGGGACCACTTTCTGGAAGGTAGGACTGCAGAGAAATGAATCCGAGGCAATATTCTGGAGGATAGACGGTGGGGGAGGGGGCCTCTGTCAGCCGCTTCTGGCAAGTGATAGAACAGCAGAGCACAAAATCAGAACTTTTAGAAGTCGGCTCCACTGAGGGATGTCACTCCAGTGGCTAAGCGGGGGGTGGAACCCTCTCTGGGACAGTGTGGTCTCAGGACCCTCTGGGTCACAGATATACTGGGGGTGCCTGAGTGCGGCAGAGCTCCCAGGTATCAGAGCAGGGAAGCCAGCTGCAGAGACGGAGCCAAGGAGTGGGCTCTGAGCTCGGGGTGTCCATAAACCGTGATCCAGGGCACAGTCAGGCCACTGCTCTTCCAGCAGGGACCCAACAAGCGGCAGATCCAGGAAGACTCCCCTTCCTCCCCGGGGAGGAGCGACGCAGAAGCACACTGCAGAGATCTGCTGGGTTTGGAGACTCCACACCAGGTTGCGTGCCAGAGATAGAAATGCTTGGTCACAGGCCGGGTGAGCACAGAGTGTGGCTGGAGACCGGGGAGACAGGAGTGATTGACTGCTTTTCTCTGGGGGCGCACTGAGGAGCGGGACCCAAGTTCTTGGCTCCTCCTGGGCGGAGATTGGGAGGACGCCATTTTCACTCTCGTCCTCCAAAGTTGTAGGGAAAGCTTGCAGGGAACAAAAGCTCCTGAGAGCAAACCCAAGCAGATTACCTAGCCTGGACCAGCAAGGGTAGGGCAATTCCGCCTCCGGCAAAGACATTTGGAAACCACGGCAACAGGCCCCTCCCCTAGAAGATCTGCAAGAACTGCCAGCCAAGACCAAGTTTACCGATCAATGAGAACGGCAAAACTCCAGCGCTAGGGGAATTCTGCGCATAGAATTCATGGCTTTCTAACCATGATTCTTTAGTTTTTCAAAGTTAATTTTTTTAACTGTCTTTTTTATTTTTTGAATTTTTCTTTTTCCCTTCTTCAACCAACGTCCTATCAATCCCTTTTTTAAAAAACATTTTTATTTTTCATTTTTAGAGTCATATTCTATCCCTTCATAGTAGTTACCCTTATTTTTGGCATATATATATAAGTTGTTCTCTCTTTAAAATTTTGAAATACAGTTTCTTCTAATGGATCAAAATATACCCTAAATCTCTAGTGTATGGCTTTGATCTAGTCTCCTGCCTGATCACATCCTCGCCTTTTTTTTACTTTCATTTTTAAATCCTCTTCGTTCTTTTATCAAACAACTTATCTTATAAATTCCTTTCATAAAATTTTTTATAATTTTCATCTTTACACTCATATTCCGTCCCTTCATCGTATTAACCCTTATTTTTGTACATATATAAGTTTTACTTTCTTTAAAATTTGGGAGGCACTTTCTTCTACCAGACCAAAATACACCCAAAATCTAGTGTGTGGCACTGATCATTGCATCACCTTGATTATTTGATCATATCCTTTTTTAGTTAGATTTTGTTCTGTTTTTGTTTGTTTTTATCTTTATCTTTTTTCTTTCTTTCTCTTTTTTTCCCCCCAGTTTCAGGACTTTTCTGATTTGTTTAGAGTGTATTTTTCTGGGGACGTTGTTACCCTGTTAGCATTTTGTTCTTTCATTCATCTATTCTCCTTTGGACAAATGACAAGATGGAAAAAGTCACCTCAACAAAAAGAACAAGAGGCAGTACCGACTGCCAGGGACCTACTCAATATGGACATTAGTACGATGTCGGAACTACAGTTCAGAATGATGATTTTAAAGATACTAGTTGGGCTTGAAAAATGCATGGAAGTTATTAGAGAAACCCTTTCTGGAGAAATAAAAGAACTAAAATCTAACCAAGTCAAAATCAAAAAGGCTATTAATGAGGTGCAATCAAAAAGGGAGGCTCTAACTGCTAGGATAAATGAGGCAGAAGAGAGAATTAGTGATATAGAAGACCAAATGATGGAAAATAAAGAGGCTGAGGAAAAGAGAGAGAAACAACTACTGGATCACGAGGGCACAATTCGAGAGATTAGCGATACCATAAGATGAAACAACATTATAATAATTGGGATCCCAGAAGAAGAAGAAAGAGAGAGAGGGGCAGAAGGTATATTGGAGCAAATTATAGCAGAGAACTTCCGTAATTTGGGGAAGGAAACAGGCATCAAAATCCAGGAGCCACAGAGAACCCATCTCAAAATAAATAAAAATAGGTCAACACCCTGACATGTAATAGTAAAACTTAAAAGTCTCAGAGACAAAAAGAAAATCCTGAAAGCAGCTCGGGAGAAGAGATATGTAACCTACAATGGTAGAAACATAAGATTGGCAACAGACCTATCCACAGAGACCTGGCAGGCCAGAAAGGACTGGCAAGATATCTTCAGAGCACTAAACGAGACAAAATATGCAGCCAAGAATACTATATCCAGCTAGGCTGGAGAGATAAAAAGCTTCCAGGACAAACAAAAACTAAAGGAATTTGCAAACATGAAACCAGCCCTACAGGAAATATTGAAAGGGGTCCTCTAAGCAAAGAGAGTGCCTAAAAGCAACACAGACCAGAAAGGAACACAGACAATATACAGTAACAGTCACCCTACAGGCAATACAATGGCACTAAATTCATATCTTTCAGTAGTTACCCTGAGTGGGAATGGGCTAAATACCCCAATCAAAAGACACAGGCTATCAGATTGGATAAAAAAACAAGACCCATCGGTATGCTGTCTGCAAGAGACTCATTTTAGACCCAAAGACACACCCAGATTGAAAGTGAGGGGGGGAAAACCATTTACCATGATAATAGACACCAAAAGAAAGCTGGGGTGGCAAACCTTATATCAGACAAATTCGATTTTAAACCAAGACTGTAATAAGAGATGAGGAAGGACACTATATCCTACCTAAAGGGTCTATCCAACAAGAAGATCTAACAATTGTAAATATCTATGCCCTTAACATGGGAGCAGCCAATTATATAAGGCACTTAATAACAAAAGCAAAGAAACACATTGACAACAATACTATAATAGTGGGGGACTTTAACACCCCCCTCACTGAAACGGACAGATCATCTAAGCAAAAGATCAACAAGGAAATAAAGACTTTAAATGAGACACTGGACCAGATGGACTTCACAGATATATTCAGAACATTCCATCCCAAAGCAACAGAATACACATTCTTCTCTAGTGCCCATGGAACATTCTCCAGAATAGATCACATCCTAGGTCACAAATCAGGTCTCAATCGGTACCAAAAATTGGGATCATTCCCTGCATATTTTCAGACCACAATGCTTTGAAATTAGAACTCAATCACAAGAGGAAAGTCAGAAAGAACTCAAATACATGGAGGCTAAAGCGCATCCTACTAAAGAATGAATGGGTCAACCAGGAAATTAAAGAAGAATTAAAAAATTTCATGGAAACCAATGAAAATGAAAACACAATTGTTCAAAATCTTTGGGATACAGCAAAGGCAGTCCTAAGAGGAAAGTATATAGCAATACAAGCCTTTCTCAAGAAACAAGAAAGGTCTCAAGTACACAACCTAACCCTACACCTAAAGGAGCTGGAGAAAGAACAGCAAATAAAGCCTAATCCAGCAGGAGAAGAGAAATAATAAATATCAGAGCAGAAATCAATGAAATAGAAACTAAAAGAACAGTAGATCAACGAAACTAGGAGCTGGTTCTTTGAATGAATTAACAAGATTGATAAACCCCTGGACAGACCTAACAAAAAGAAAAATGACCCAAATCAACAAAATCATGAATGAAAGAGGAGAGACTACCACCAACACCAAGGAAATACAAACAATTATAAGAACATATTATGAGCAACTATATACCAGCAAATTAGATAACCTGGAAGAAATGGATGCATTCCTAGAGATGTACCAACTACCAAAACTGAACCAGGAAGAAATAGAAAACCTGAACAGACCTATAACCACTAAGGAAATTGAAACAGTCATCAAAAATCTCCCAACAAACAAAAGCCCAGGGCCAGATGGCTTCCTAGGGGATTTCTACCAAACATTTAAAGAAGAATTAACACCTATTCTCCTGAAACTGTTCCAAAAAATAGAAATGGAAGGAAAACTTCCAAACTCGTTTTATGAGGCCACCATTACCTTGATCCCCAAAGCAGACAAAGACCCCATCAAAAAGGAGAATTACAGGCGAATATCCTTGATGAACATGGATGCAAAAATTCTCACCAAAATACTAGCCAATAGGATCCCACAGTACATTAAAAGGAATATTCACCAAGACCAAGTGGGATTTATCCCTGGGCTGCAAGGTTGGTTCAACATCTGCAAATCAATCAACATGATACAATACATTAACAAAAGGAAGAACAAGAATCATATGATCCTCTCAATAGATGCAGAAAAAGCATTTGACAAAGTACAGCATCCTTTCTTGATCAAAACTCTTCAGAGTATAGGGATAGAGGGTACATACCTCAATATCATAAAAACCATCTATGAAAAACCTACAGCAAATATCATTCTCAATGGGGAAAAGCTGAGAGCTTTCCCCCTAAGGTCAGGAACGCGGCAGGGATGTCCACTATCACCACTGCTATTCAACATAGTATTAGAAGTCCTAACTACAGCAATCAGACAACAAAAAGAAATCAAAGGCATCCAAATCGGCAAAGAGGAAGTCAAACTCTCACTCTTTGCAGATGATATGATACTTTATGTGGAAAACCCAAAAGACTCCACCCCAAAACTGCTAGAAGTCATACAGGAATTCAGTAAAGTGGCAGGATATAAAATCAATGCACAGAAATCAGTGACATTTCTATACACCAACAACAAGACAGAAGCGAGAGAAATTAAGGAGTCGATCCCATGTACAATTGCACCCAAAACCATAAGATACCTAGGAATAAACCTAACCAAAGAGCCAAAGGATCTGTACTCAGAAAACTATAAAATACTCATGAAAGAAATTGAGGAAGACACAAAGAAATGGAAAAATGTTCCATGCCCATGGATTGGAAGAACAAATATTGTGAAGATGTCAATGCTACCTAGAGCAATCTACACATTCAATGCAATCCCCATCAAAATACCACCCACTTTTTTCAAAGAAGTGGGACAAATAATCCTAAAATTTGTATGGAACCAGCAAAGACCCCGAATAGCCAGAGGAATGTTGAAAAAGAAAGGCAAAGCTGGCGGCATCACAGTTCCGGACTTCCAGCTCTATTACAAAGCTGTCATCATCAAGACAGTATGGTACTGGCACAAAAACAGACACATAGATCAATGGAACAGAATAGAGAGCCCAGAAGTGGACCCTCAACTCTATGGTCAACTCATCTTTGACAAAGCAGGAAAGAATGTTCAATGGAAAAAAGACAGTCCCTTCAACAAATGGTGTGAAAATTGGACAGCCACGTGCAGGAGAATGAAACTGCACCATTTCCTTACACCACATAGAAAAATAGACTTAAGGGTGCCTGGGTGGCTCAGTTGGTTAGGCAACTGCCTTCGGCTCAGGTCATGATCCTGGAGTCCCAGGATCGAGTCCCACATCGGGCTTCCTGCTCAGCGGGGAGTCTGCTTCTCCCTCTGACCCTCTTCCCTCTCGTGCTTTCTGTCTCTCATTCTCTCTCTCTCAAATAAATAAATAAAATCTTAAAAAAAAAAAAAAAGAAAAATAGACTTAAAATGGTTGAAAGACCTAAACGTGAGACAGGAGTCCATCAAAATCCTAAAGGAGAACACAGGCAGCAACCTCTTCGACCTCAGCCGCAGCAACTTCTTCCTAGAAACATCGCCAAAGGCAAGGGAAGCAAGGGCAAAAATGAACTATTGGGACTTCATCAAGATAAAAAGCTTTTGCACAGCAAAAGAAACGGTCCACAAAACCAAAAGACAACCGACAGAATGGGAGAAGATATTTGCAAATGACATATCAGTTAAAGGGCTAGTATCCAAAATGTATAAATAGCTTTTTAAACTCAACACCCAAAGAACAAATAATTCAATCAAGAAATGGGCAGAAGACGTGAACAGACATTTTTCCAAAGAAGACATCCAAATGGCCAACAGACATGTGAAAATGTGCTCAACATCGCTCGGCATCAGGGAAATCCAAATCAAAACCTCAATGGGATACCACCTCACACCAGTCAGAATGGCTAAGATAACATGTCAGGAAACGACAGATGTTGGCAAGGATTTGGAGAAAGGGGAACCCTCCTACACTGTTGGTGGGAATGCAAGCTGGTGCAGCCACTCTGGAAAACAGTACGGAGGTTCCTCAAAAAGTTGAAAATAGAGCTACCATACGACCCAGCAATTGTACTACTGGGTATTTACCCCAAAGATACAAATGTAGGGATCCGAAGGGATACGTGCACCCCAATGTTTATAGCAGCAATGTCCACAATAGCCAAACTGTGGAAAGAGCCAAGCTGTCCATCAACAGATGAATGGATAAAGAAGATGTGGTATATACATATACAATGGAATATTATGCAGCCATCAAAAGGAATGAGATCTTGCCATTTGTAACGACGTGGATGGAACTGGAGGGTGTTATGCTGAGTGAAATAAGTCAATCATAGAAAGACATGTATCATATGACCTCACTGATATGAGGAATTCTTAATCTCAGGAAACGAACTGATGGTTCTAGAGTGGTGGGGGGTGGGAGGGATGGGGTGGCTGGCTGATAGACACTGGGGAGTGTATGTGCTATGGTGAGCTCTTTGAAGTGTGCAAGACTGTTGAATCACAGATCTGTACCTCTGAAACCAATAGTATAATATATGTTAAAAAAAAAAAAGAAAGAAGAAGATAGCAGGAGGGGAAGAAGGAACAGAGGAATCGGAGGGGGAGATGAACCATGAGAGACGATGGACTCTGAAAAAGAAACTGAGGGTTCTAGAGGGGAGGGTTGGGAGGATGGGTTAGCCTGGTGATTCGTATTAAAGAGGGCATGTTCTGCATGGAGCACTGGGGGTTATACACAAACAATGAATCATGGAACACTACATCAAAAACTAATGATGAAATGTATGGTGACTAATATAACAATAAAAATTTAAAAAAATGAATGATTATTGCTCTCTTGTAGCTTATAGTTAAAACAAAATATAATTGTAGTAGTAATAATAATGATGATGCCTAACATTTATTGAATGATTCCTATGGTGCCAGGCAGCACTAAATATTTTAGATAAATTATCTCATTTAATCACCTCTGGAATAGGGATTATTATTTTACAGATGAGTAAATTGAACACTGAGGGAAGTTTAGTAACTTGTCCACAGTCACACTTGTAATTACTGACAAAGCTATGTTGAAACTTTGGTCTGTCAACTCTAGAACCTCATTCATAAATAAATAAAATCTTTATAAAAATTCCCAGAGATTAAAATTTTTTAAAAAATCCTGTCTGCTGCAAGATTTTCAAGGTTTATCAAAACTTTACTCAGAAGAATGTACTCTATGGTAAAAGTTTGACAGTGAAAAATGATATTTTTTGAGATGAGACACTAATAGGCTTGATAATTCAAGGAAGGATATTGAGAATTAAGGATCAAAAACAAAGATAGAAAAAAAGATTTGTGGAAACGTCTTTTATAATTGTTCCCAAAAGAGTAAATACACGTTTCCTTTTTTATCATAACTCCAAGTTAATCAATGTTTTATAATGACTAGAGAAGAAAATTGAATTTTAACTGTAACTGTGCAGTTTCAGTCATGTAGTATTTAATATTTAGTCTGAACACAATTTGCTTTATTTTTTAAAGATTTTTTAAAATTCATTTATTTGAGAGAGAGAGAGAGAGCACATGAGCGGGGTGGGGGGAAGGGCAAAGGGAGAGGGAGAACCAGACTCCCTGCTGAGCAGGGAGCCCAACATGGGGCTCCACGTGGGACTGGATCCCAGGACACTGAGATCATGACCTGAGCCTAAATCTAATATTTAACCGACGGAGCCACCCAGGTGCCCCTGTTTTTTTTTGTTTTTTTTTTTACATCTATAAACAAGCCTAACAGATGAACTGTTCTTACTGCCAATAGACTCTGGAATGTACAAAAAGAATATATATTCTTTTAAAATCAATGAATAATAGGTATGGTTAAGAGGCTGCCTTTTCTTAAAAGACCCTATCAGAACATAAACATTCCAATATACGTTATTTTCTTTCACATAATCTCTGTATAGCATCAAGCTCAATTACTTGATCTATTGAGTCTACTGCTACAAATAATTTTAGAAATGCTCATTTGGTAATAATCATCCAATTCTGAATTGCATTTTTAAAAATTTACTATTTGTGAAACTTTGCCCTTTGAAGGTGGTTTAATTTTTGGAGTAAAGCTAAAATCATTGAGCCAAGTCTTATTAAACAAGAAGGATTGCTTGTAATCCAAAATGAACTATGTCTCTAAAGTAATAAGACTAATTCTGATATGAGACTTACGGAAAGTGGAGGAGTGGTGATAGGAAAGGCATGTTGCACAATGATTTGCTTTTAATGCTAAGTGGATGATCAGCTAAATTACCAACTGACAGTGGAAGAGATTTGAGTAGTTTGTTCATGGTGAACTCAGCAGAACAAATAGTAGAATCCATAGTTGAGCTTTTATTTGAGGATATACTCACCTAGGTAGAGCAATCACTGCTTGCCTGAGCTGGACTAACTAAAATGGTAAGTTTTATAGTGGGGCAAAGAGCAAAGAGAAGAATGGGGGATTATGGTGGTGAAGGGAAAGGTTCTGTGTATTTTTAGATTAAATGAATAATGTAAAATTTCATTTTTATTGAAAGGTTTGAGAACAAAAGCTTTCTGTTAAAATCAAAGTAGATAATTTACTCAATTATATTGAATGATGAGGAGAAATGGAACTTGACACTGTTCTCTCTTTTCACCTTTGTTATTAAATTAAGATTCACAAAATAAATAATTAAAACAGTTGTTCAGAGGTGCCTGGGTGGCTCAGTTGGTTAAGCGCCTGCCTTCAGCTCAGGTCATGATCTCAGTGTCCTGGGATTGAGCCCCACATCGGGCTCCCTGCTCAGTGGAGAGCCAGCCTCTCCCTCTGCCCCTTTCCCTGCTTGTGCTCCTCTCTCTCTCTCTCTCTCTCTCACTCTACTCTCTCTCAAATAAATAAATAAAATGTTAAAAAAAAACACAATTGTTCACAAGCATCATTCAAATACTCCCCACTGTCTTCCCTTTTGAAAACTAGCGTTTCTGTTCAAACTATCATTTCTAGTATCCTTTTACAAGAACTTTTCAGAAACATATAATAGATACATTTGCACATTAATTTAAAATACATATTTGAAAAAAATTGGCATAGCATTTTGAAGTTTTCAAATTACTTTCCTATTTCTGTGGCATAGAAGCAGGAAAGATGTATTACTTAGGGTTCTCCAGAAAAACAGACTAGTAGGGGATAGATTGGATAGATGATAGATAGATGATAGACAGATAGATAGATAGATAGGTAGATAGATAGATAGATGATAAATAGATAGATAGATAGATGATAGATAGATAGATAGATAGATAGATAGATAGATAGATAGATAGATGATAGATAGATAGATGTAGGTAGATTTATGTTAAAAAAATTGGCATACACAATTATGGGGGATGACAAGCTTAAAATCTGTAGGGCAAGCTGGCAGGCTGGAAACTCAGGCAGGATTTTTATGTCTTGAGGTAGAATTCTTTCTTTTCAGACAAATCTTGGTTTTTACTTTCATGGCCTTCAACTTACTGGGTGAAGCCCACCCACATCATCAAGTGTAATCTTTTTTTTGTAGAAGTTTTTCATTTTAATTCCAGTATAGTTAACATACAGTGTCATATTAGTCTCAGGGTACAATATAGTGAATAATTAAACAATTCTATACATTACTTGGTGCTCATGATAAGTTTACTCTTAAACCTCTTCACTTATTTCACCCATCCCCCACCCACCTCCTCTCTGGTAACCATCAATTTTTTTTTCTATAGTTAAGAGTCTATTTCTTGGTTTCTCTTTCTCTCTCTTCCCCCCCCCCTTTGTTTTATTTCTTAAATTCCACAAATGAGTGAAATCACATGGTATTTGTCTTTCTCTGGTCTACTTTGCTTAGCATTATACTCTCTAGCTCCATCCATTTAGTTGAAAATGGCAGTATTTCATTCTTTTGTATGACTGAATAATTTTCCATTGCATATATATAAATATACCACCTCTTCTTTATCCATTCATCTCTTAATGGACACTTGGGTTGCTTCCATATCTTGGTTATTGTAAATAATGCTGCTATAAACATAGGGGTGCATATATTCTTTCAAATTAGTATTTTTATATTCTTTGGGTAAATATCCAGCAGTGTAATTACTGGAAACCAGGTAGTTCTATATTTAATTTTTTGAGGAACATCCATACTGTTTTCCAGAGTGGCTGCACCAGTTTGCACACCCACCAACAGTGCAAGAGGGTTCCTTTTTCTCCACATCCTCACGAAAACTTGCTATTTCTTGTTTGTTGATTTTAGCCATTCTGATGGCTATTTCATTGTGATACCTCATTGTAGTTTCGATTTGCATTTCCCTGATGATGAGTGATATTGAGCATTATGTCTGTTGGCCAACTGTATGTCATCTTTGGAGAAATGTCTGTTCGTGTGTCTTCTGTCCATTTTTTTTGGAGTATTTCTTTTTGGGTGTTGAGTTGTATAAGTTCTTTATATATTTTGGATACTTTTTACTGGATATCATTTGAAAATATCTTCTCCTATTCAGTAGGTTGTCTTTTATTTTTGTTGATTGTTTCCTTCATTGTGCAAAAGCTTTTTTATTTTTATATAGTCCCAATAGTTTATTTTTGCTTTTATTTCCCTTGCCTTAGGACACAGATGTAGAAAAATGTTGCTATAGCCGATTTCAGAGAAATTACTGCCTGTGCTCTCCTCTAGCATTTTTATGGTTTCAGGTCTCACATTTAGGTCTTTATTTATTTTGAATTTAATTTTTGTGTATGGTGTAAGAAAGTGGTCCAGTTTTATTCTTTTGCATGTAGCTGTCCAGTTTTCCCAACACCATTTGTGGAAGAGTTTGTCCTTTTCCTATTACATATTCTTGCCTCTTTTGATGAAGTTAATTGACCATATAATTGTGGATTTGTTTCTGGGCTTTCTATCCTATTCCATTGATGTATGTGTCTATTTTTGTGCCATCAAGTATAATCTTCCTTATGTAAAGTCAACTGATCATAAATGTTAATCATATCTACAAAATGCCTTCTTGGGTTTTTTTCTTTTTCTTTTCTTTTCTCATTTGTCATGTGAGGAAACCACAACTCAGTAAAGTTAAGCAATCCAAGTAAGTCAGCCATCTAAGAATTGACAGAAGCCAGATTAGAGTTCATGTTTTGCTCCCCAGGTTATTGTTTCACCAATTCCACTCTATCACTTCTATTTTGAATGTTTTCAACAGGGCTCATAGCTCTTAATATTTAACAGGGAAATTATTTCCTCAATCACAATGACTTTTTTAATGTTTCATGATTATTTAGCTAGCATAAATGTTTTGTTCTTGATTGAAAAGATCATTTTCTTGCCTGTGTCATTTATTCTTTTATTTAGTAATTTCACTTGAGCTATGTGATTCCAAAAAAAATCCAGTAGAATCTACAGTTTTACTTGTCACATGGAGAATTACCTTGATGTGATGATAGTCTCCATGTATACTACCAGGCAAGCTATCCCATGGGCCATGGAGCGGAAAGGCTTATTGACAAAATTAATATGTTTAAACTACAGTTTATTAAATCATTTGAAGATATCAGTATGAACTCAAAAAAAAGAGATTGATTAGGTTAACACACTTAGATTAAGAGAGAAAATACCATACTATCTGAATCCCTTATTCAAAGCTCAAATGTCCTGTGTCTCTCTCTGCTATATTAGGGCTCCTGGCTTATAATGTGATTACGAGAGCCATAGTTGAGATTTGAACAAGACGCCCACAGATGGGCTATGATACACATTTGTCTATCAAAAAAACTAACCTGTTGAGTCACTGTGGCTTTTATTTGTGTTTCTTGGGTTGAGAAGAGAACACTTGAGACCAGAATGGGATGATAATTGTGTTATTATTATCCAGGGGTCATCATGATCATGAATTGTTCTTTATGCTTCTTTCTAAGTAACACTTTTTCTCCATCACCGTTTCTATTAATTTTATATATCTTTGGTGTATGTTAAAGCTTAGTAATTTATTCTTGATATTTCATATATGTTGTAAGTTTGCCTGTATCTGACATGCTACTTTTTACTTATTATGCATACTTATATCCTATGGACTTAAAAATCAATAGCTTACTATCTATGCTTTATATTTTTTATGTGTTTTATTTACTCATACCATCTGTTTACTTGCCTTTTTACCATAATTGAATATTCTCAAATAATTTGCACATTACAATATTGGAAGAAATAATCACAAATTTTATAAACCTCCAAATCAATAATCTTAATAATAGAGATCTTTTTAAAAAGTTGCTCTGAGGGGGGATGGGTTAGCCTGGTGATGGGTATTGAGGAGGGCACGTTCTGCATGGAGCACTGGGTGTTATGAACAAACAATGAATCATGGAACACTGCATCAAAAACTAATGATGTAATATATGGTGATTAACATAACAATAAAAAAAATTAAAAAGTTGCTCTGAGACTAGAGCTCTAGGGTTCTTATCATAACAACGATAAAATGGTAATTATGCGAGGTAAAGGATGTGTTAACTAATCTTATTGTGGTAAACATTTTGAAATATACATATGTATCAAATTATCACATTGTAAACCTTAAACTTACACAATGTTATATGTCAGTTACATCTCAAAAAAAGGAATAAATTATAAATTACAACTCCATTGTGTAATTTTGCCCATAACATCACTTCAAATTAGATTTTTATAATGAGGAGGATTGTGCCTTTAGACTGGCAGAAGACAGCAAGTCCTGCGTTTGAGGCTTACTGCTAGAGAATCCAAATTATAAATACAGCTTCTCATGGATTAATCCAATTTCTCAGGTATTTATTTTTTAAGATGAAGTGTTATGAATATTAATACATAGCTCTTTCTATCCTATGACTTAGATTCTAAACCAATTCAAATACAGACATAAATATAAAGTGGTCTCTCAGTTTGAGTAGCTCCAAGTATCAGGGCAGGAAAATCCATAAATAATTACTACTAGAATGAACAATGTCACAAAATAATGGAAGAGGGAAGGCTATATCTAAGAGAACAGCAACACCTTCCAAGAGAAGCCATTAAGGTTGAATTTGATGAATAGAAGTTTGCAAAATGGTTAACTGAGATGAAGAAAACACACATACAAACCATGCAGGAAAGATATGTAGGAATAAAAGAAAATACCATGGACAGAGCACGGGGCAAATTTAGAATGACTGAAGTGCAGATTTTCTTAGGGTTGGGAGATGAATATAGTAAGGCAACATGTTCATCGCATGAAAGGCCTCATAGGACTTTGTTATGGGGTTTGGACTTTCTTTTTAGACAGTGAGGAATTATAAAGGAAATTTAAACTTGGGTGTGAAATAATAAGATTTGTGTTCCCAGATATCATCTAGCTTGGGTCAGACAGATTAGATTCTGATCTTGGTTCCAATCTCAAGGCTTTGGATAATGAGTTTCCTGCCGGCCTCTACAGCTCTTATAGTTTCTTTTGTAAGTCTTTTTGCCATGAATGTTTTTATAACTATATGCCTTTAGTATATTTATTTAATTTTAAAAGCAAAACTCTGAAAAATAATACCACTAACATCCTATGCAACTCAAAGTGTCATTATTAACAAAATTCAAACTATGCATTTTTGTAAGAATAATTACAGGAGTTTGGATATATGATCAAGAATGCAGACAATGGCTTACTTTGTTCTTGTCACAACTGTTGTAGATATGGCTTGGAACAGAAAGCAAGAAAGAAAGTTAGCAGACTTCTGGTAACAGGTTAAATGAATTGAACTGCAACTTTTAGGCACTTCTGTTCATTTCTGAAAAGACTCTCTGTTTAATCTCCTGCCTAAACACATTGAAACCCTCCTTTTGTTGTGGATGACATGTATTCAGGTGTCACTCAGGGTTGGGAAACACCCTTTTTGACTGGTGCCTGGGAATCTTTAGGGCTTCTGGACTGAACAAAAGGCTCTCTCCAAATATAAAGGCTCAAATGTCTGTTCTTTTCAGCCCCTCAGGAAGCAACTGTTATTCTACCAATAATTAAAAGAGCAACAGCAACATGAACAACATGAACAAACCATTGAACTTTGTTGGTAAAATGGCAAGTGTTATATAGAATTTGTTATGCTTAAAACCTTATTTTGTATTGGTTTTATTTGGTAAAGGGATGTGCCAAACAATTTTGATTTTAAGCTTTGAATTAAAAAAATGATTTAGACAGTCTTGAAAAGTAAAAAATTTAAATATGAATTTGAAAGCATTATTCAATAATATTTATTCACTGGGCTTATGTACATGACATATTGCCTATTCTAGGCAATTAAGTTTTCAAAGAATTATGTGCAGTGGTTTTTATAATTAAGTCAAGAAAAAGAAGAGCCAATGATGTCAGATTCTTCAAAATTTGAATAGGAAAAAGTCCTTAGAGAAAATTAAGAAAAAAGAGGAAAAAAACATTTGCTGAAGTTCATAAGAAAAAGAGTAGGAAATTTAATTAAAAAGGCATCCTAAACCTCTTTACAACAAAAAGTCAATAAGGAAATTCAAAAGAAAGTAACAAAATAAGAAAAATATTACAACATATATAACTGAGAAAATGCAAAATTTTTAAAAATACAGTGTTCTGAAAATTCAATAAAAAGACAATCCACTAGAAAAATGGGCAAAGGTTATAAAGGAATAGTTTATACAAAAGGAAATACAAATGTCTAATAACCATATAAAACATGGTCAACCTCAAACAAAAGAAAGGCAAAACAAAATACCATTTTTGACTTATCAGATGGGTAAAGCTAAAAATTTTGGTTGTACACTGTGTATGCAAGACATTCTCAAACACTATTAGGGAATAATATATATAAAAAACATATAACATCACTGAAGATAATTTGGTATTATTTCCCAAAATTTCAAATAGAAGTAGTCTTTAACCCAACACTCTCACAATTAGAAATACACAATATTGGTATACTAACACATGTATATGAGGATATGGTCTCAGAATATTTGCCTGGCTATAATAGCAAAAAGCTGTAAAAACCTAAATGTCCATCAATGGAGAACTTCTTATTTACCTACATAAAATAAGATACTATGCTGTTATAAAATAATATATAGTATAGATAGATAGATGTGCATGTTTTTATATGTGTGTGAGATAGAGAGAGACAGAAGAAGAGAGAGAGAAAGAGAGATGTGGAAAGATACCCAAGAACTATTAATAAGAAAAAGCAAGTTGAGGAATCATGGGTATAATACGATTACATTTGTGTATAAAAAAAGATACAGACAAAAGCACAAGCAACAAAAGAAAAAAATGAGTGATAGAATTTCCTCAAAATTAAGAAAATTTGTATTTCAAAGGACATCATAAAGAAAGTAAAAAACCCGTAGAATGGGAGAAAATATGTGCAAATCATATATAGCACAAGGCACTTTATCTAGAATATATAAAGAACTTTTCCAATTCAACAATAAAAAGACAAATAATCCGATTAAAAATGGGCAAAGGATCTAAATAGACATTTCTCCAAAGAAGATATGGTTATTAGTTAATGGTTAATAAATACATAAAACAATGTTCAGCATCATTAGTCTTTAGGGAAATGCAAATCAAAATCATGATGAGATTCCTTTGTACCCCCTTTAGAATGGTTAAAATAAAAGGCGTACAAGTGTTAGTGAGGATGTGGAGAATTGGAACCCTCATACACTGCTGACTAGGTTGTAAAATAATGCAGTACTTGGAAAACAGTTTTTCCAAGTTTAACATTTTCTAATGTTAAACAGAGGAGCACCTGGGTGGCTCAGTTGGTTAATTGTCTGCCTTCAGCTCAGATCATCATCCCAGAGTCCTGGGATTGAGTCCTGCATCCGGCTCCCTGCTCAGCGGGAAGCCTGCTTCTCCCTCTGCCTCTCTGTCTCTCTCTGTCTCTCTCTCTCATGAATGAATAAAATCCTAAAAAAAAAAACCTTTAAAAAAATGTTAGAGTTTACCATACGCTAGAGCAATTCCACTCTTATGTATTTACTCGAGAGAATTGAAAGCAGATGTTCACCCAAAACCTTGTACATGAATGTTCATAGCAGCATTATGAATAATGCAGGAAAAAGTAGAAACTGAAATGTTTATCAACTGATGAATAGAAAAACAAAATATGATATAGCCATGCAATGGAATACTACACAGCTATAGAAAGATGGAACATAATGTACATGGTACATCAAAGATGAAATTTAAAAACATCATGCTAAGTAAAATGAGCCAGACACAAGTGGCCATAGGTTGCATGATCCCACTTATATGAAATGACAAGACCAGACAAATTCATAGACACCAGAAAATAGTTTAGTGATTGCCAGTGCAGCAGGAAATGGGGAGTAACTGATTATATGTATAGGGTATCCTTTTGGGGTAATGAAATGTTCTGAAGTTAGTGATGCTGACTTTACAAACTTGTGAATACACTAAAAGCCACTGAATTGTACCTGGAAAGGCTGAACATTAAAATATTTGAATCATATCTCAATAAAGTTATTTTTAAAAGGTAAAGGAATAGACATTTGTATACAGTTGACCCTTGAACAATGCCAGCGTTAGGGGCACTGATCCCCGACACAGTCAAAAACCTGTGTGTAACTTGACTCCCCCAAAACTTAACTACTAACAGGCCTACTGTTGACTGGAAGCCATACTGATTACATAAATATTTGATTAACACACATTTTGTATGTTATATGTATTATATACTGTATTCTTACAATAAAGTAAGCTAGAGAAAAGAAAATGTTATTATGAAAATAATAGGAAAGAAAAAATACATTTACAGTATGCTACTGTATTTATAGGAAAAAATCTGCATATAAGTGGACCTGCACAATTTAAGCCCATGTCTTAAAGTGTCACTATATAATCTGAATTAGTTTATTGAACTTGGTAAAGTGCAAGTGGGAAACATCTTTACTGGTTCTCCCCACTGGGCTTCAAACAAGCTCTGCAAAATCTTTCTTTTTTGGACAGTATCTCAGGCAGATCCCCTTAATTTTTCCCTGTCACTTCCATAAATTAACAAAAAGCCTCATTTATAGGTAACAGAGACTCCAGTCTAGTCTAGTATCAAGAATTTAATTTTAACCAGTTCAAAGCTCGTCCGCTCTCCCTTCACTCTTCTAACTTATTCTTCTACCCTTTTATCCTTTCTCCTTCTGCTACCTCTCATGTCTGCTTTCCGGTGCAGTTATTCAGATGCTGGCTCTTCTCTCTTGGGCTGCTTTTGTGAGCTCTCTGGACACCTCTCTCCATCCCTACTCCCCAGAGAGAGCCCTCCCTTACACTGTGCTCTCTCAGGCGGGCCCTGGCTTCTCAGATATTATCCACATACCCTTACCCCGGGTGTCTGTAGGGGTAGGATCCTTTCAAGAGGATTCAGCCCAACTATCTTCTCTGGCACACATGTAGATCACAGAAAACTTCTCGAGTACAGGTTTCTCTTCCACTGCAGGGACTCTTCCTCTGTTCAGGGTTCAGAGGCTAGCCTCTCTTTTTTAACCTTTTTTTTTTTTTAATTCAGGAATATAGCATACCAAAAAAAGGCTGCATGTTATGGATATGTACACTACAGAATAACAACATCAACAATAAAATTAACATCTATATACACACCTCCTAGATGCTCTCTTAAGAAAGAGAGCATTGCCAATTTCTTTGAATCCTTCTGTTTCCCTCTAAGGTTGCATTCCCTTCCCTTCCCTACAACAGGTAATTGTAAATTTTGTACTGTTTTGTTTTACATTTAATAATAGTTTTTGCCACATTTATTGCCCAATACACATATATTACTAAATAATAATGTTGCTTAGCTGTGCCTGCTTTTGAACTTTATATGAATGGAGGTATATTCCAGACCCTGGAGACAGATTGTCTGATTTTAAATCAGGTCCCGCCCCATTGATGTGATCTTGGGCAGTGACTTAATCTTTCTATACATCAGTTTCTGCATCTGTAAACTGAAGATAATAATAGCAGTTACATCACTGAATTGTTTAGAAGATTAAGTAAATGAATAATTGTAAAATACTTGGTCTGACACTAATAATTGTTTGTTTAAAAATGTTTATGTATGTATTCTTCTATGACTTCTATGATGTTTTACTTAACATCTTTTTTTAACCTTTATGAATTATACCAACGTTGTGGTTCATTTGTTAATTTCCCTATAACATTCTACTGTACCATAATTTATTTATCTATTCTACCTTCCATTGATATTTGAGATGTTTCCAGATTGAGGTTATTTAAGACTTACTCAAATCCTTTGATCGCTTTTTAAATTTATCATTTTCTGGCTTTTTCTAAGTAAATTGTAGGAATACTTTATGTATTCTTCATACTAACCCATTGTCAGTTTTATGTAAGCAGATAAATTTCCATAGGTTTTTGCTCATCTTTACTCTTGATAATGTGTATTTATTTTATTTTATTTAAATTCACTTAATTAACATATACTGTATTCCTAGTTTGAGGTAGAGCTCAGTGATTCATCAGTTGTGTATAACAGCCAGTGCTCATTACATCAAGTGCCCTCCTTAATGCCCATCACCCAGTTACCCCATCCCCCCACCCACCTCCCCCCGCCAGCAACCCCCAGTTTGTTTCCTAGAGTTAGGAGTCTCTTAGAATTTGTCTCACTCTCTGATTATAACGTGTTTTCTTTTTAACTCAGCAAAATTTTTTACATTCTGAGATAATTGTAGATTCACTGATAGTGTGTTTTGATAGAGAAGTTCTTAGTTTCAATGTAACCAAATTTCTCAATCTTTTCCTTTACAGTTAGTGCCTTTTTTTAAAAAAAGATTTATTTATTTATTTGACAGAGAGAGAGAGAGAAATCACAAGCAGGCAGATAGGCAGGCAGAGGGAGAGGGAGAATCAGGCTCCCTGCTGAGCAAGGAGCCCCATGCAGGACTCGATCCCAGAATGCTGGGATCATGACCTGAGCCAAAGGCAGCCGCTTAACCAATTGAGCCACCCAGGCACCCCCAGTTGGTGCTTTTTTGTATCTTGTTTAAGAAATTCTTCCCTATCTGAGATCATGGATACCATCTTCTGTATTATCTTATAAAATGTCTATAATTTTGCCTTTTATATTTAGGTCTCTAACACACGTAGATTTATTTCTATTATTTTTCATTTGATGTGAGGTTAGGGTACACTTTCACATTCTTCCTTATTCAGTTTTCTAGTGCCTTTTATGGAAAATTCCTCCTTTCCCACTCATCTCCATTGCCATTTCTGTCACAGATTAAATGTCTACAGATTGTAGGTCTTTCTTTGATCATTCCTTCTCCTCAACAAAAAGTTTTATCTGTTTGTTGCCAGTATACAGAGATACAATTGACTTTTTTCTTTTTAAGATTTTATTTGTTTAACAGAGACAGACACAGTGAGAGAGGGAACACAAGCAGGGGGAGTGGGAGAGAGAGAAGCAGGCTTCCCATAGAGCAGGGAGCCCGATGTGGGGCTCCATCCCAGGACCCTGGGATCATGACCTGAGCCAAAGGCAGACGCTTAACGACTGAGCCACCCAGGCACCCCTGCAATTGACTTTTTAATAATGGTTTCTAGCTAGCAACCTTATTGATAATAACAATTTTGTATATAGATTATTTTGTTTTCAATAGTGATGATCAGTTGCAAATGATAACAGTTTTATTTCTTTCTTTCCAATCCTGATTACATTTTATTTCTTTTTCTGGCCAGATTGTAGTAACTAGGACCTCCAGGACCATGCTGAAAAGAGGAGCCATAATGGACATCCTTTCCTGTTTCTGATCTATCACCATTAAGTAGGATACTTGTTGTATTTTGTGTGTTTTTGTAGACATGTGTAGGTATCTTTTATAAAATTATGGAAGTTCCTTTCTATTCCTAGTTTACTAATAGCTTTTATCAAAAATGATTGTTAAATGTTATACAATGCTTTTTTAAATCTATTATGATAAGAGTAAGTTTTTCTATATTAAAATTTTAATACAGATAATTAGATATTCTAATATTAAATGAACTTTCTATTCTTATAATAAAATAAACTTTGACTTGATGTATCTACTTTAATAATGCCTTGTAGGCTAAATTTGCTAATATCTCATTTAAGATTGATTCGTTAATTAGGAGGGAGATACAGGCTATAATTTCCTTTTTTTTGCATTCTTCTCTGAATTTGATATTAACTTCATACCATTTTCATTAAAGAAGTTGGAGAATGTCCCCTTTTTTTATACTTCCTGAAAAAAAAATGAATGATCAAAATTTCCTTGAATGTTTGGTAGGGCACATAAAACTATATGGGTCTAGAGTTTTCTTTATGAAAATTTTGGTCTAGTGATTGAATTTCTTTTATTGCTACATGATCATACATGTTCTATTTTTTTGCCATATAACTATACAGATTTCTATTTTAGATTGGTAATTATATTTTTCTAGAGATTTGTCTATTTTGTATGTATTTCAACACTCTTTGCCATAAGGTTGTTTAGAATGTTTTAAAATACCTGCTACATGTTTTTTTTTTTGTTTATTTATTTGTTCTTAATATTTTTTTAAAGATTTTATTTATTTGAGAGAGAGAGAAAGAGAGCTAGAGAGAGCATGAATTGTGGAGAGGGGCAGAGGGAGAGGGAGAAACAGACTCCCTGCTGAGCAGGGAGCCCAACTCTCACCTCGATCCAAGGACCCTGAGATCATGAGCTAAGCTGAAGGCAGACACTTAACTGAGCCACCCAGACTCCCCTTCATTCCTAATATTTTTAAGTTGTGCCCTTTATCACTTTTTTAACTTTTTATTTTTATTCCTGTTAGTTAACATACAGTGTTATATTCGTTTCTGGTGTACAAAATAGTGAGTCAACGATTCCATATAACATCCAGTGCTTATCACAAGTGCTGTCCTTAATCCTATCACCTGTTTAACCCATTGCCCCACCAACCTCTCCTTTGATTACCATGTCTGTTCTCTATAGTTAAGTGTCTTTTTTGGTTTGTCTCTCTCTCTTTTTCCCCCCTTTGTTTGCTTGTTTTTTTCTTAAATTCCACATATGAATGAAATCATACAGTATTTGTCTTCCTCTGACTATTTCACTTAGCATTATACTCTCCAGCTCCACCCATTTTATTGGAAATGGCAAGATTTCATTTTTTATGGCTGAATAATATTCCATTATATATATATACCACCTCTTTATCCATTCATCAATAGATGGATACTTGGGCTGCTTGCATATCTTGGATATTGTAAATAATGCTGCTATAAACATAGGGGTGCATGTATCTCTTTGAATTAGTGTTTTTGTATTCTTTGGTTAAATACCCAGTAGTGCAATTGCTGGATCACAGGGTAGTTATATTTTTAACTTTTTGAGGAACTTCCATAGTGTTTTCCACAGAGGCTGTACCAGTTTGCACCAACAGTGCAAGAGGTTCCTTTTTTTCCACATCCTTGCCAACACTTGTTGTTTCTTGTGTTGTTGATTTTAGCCATTCTGACAGGTATGAGATGAAATCTTCTGGGGGTTTTGATTTCCATTTCCCTGATGGTAAGGGATGATGCACATCTTTTCATGTGCCTCTTGGGCATCTGTATGTCTTCTTTGGAGAAACGTCTGTTCATCTCTTCTGCCCATTTTTAATTTGAGTATTTGTTTTTTGGGTGTTGAGTTGAATAAGTTCTTTATATATTTTGGATACTAACCCTTTATTGGATATCTAATTTGCAGATATTTTCTCCCATTCTGTAGTTTTGTTGATTGTTTTAGTTTTGTTGCCTTTTAGGTTCATAGATTGTTTCCTTTGCTGTGAAGAAGTTTTTATTCTGATGTAGTCCCAATAGTTTATTTTTGCTTTTGTTTCCCTTGCCTCAAGAGACATATCTAGAAAAAAAGTTGCTATGGTTGATGTCAAAGAGTTTACTGCTTCTGTTCTCTTCTAAGTTTTTTATGGTTTCAGGTCTCACATTTAGGTCTTTAATCCATTTTGAATTTATTTTTGTGTATGCTGTAAGAAAGTGGTCCAGTTTCATTCTTTTTGCATGTAGCTGTCCAGTTTTCCCAACACAACTTGTTAAAGAGACTGTCCTTTTTCCATTGAATATGTTTTCTTGCTTGGTCAAAGACTAATAGACCATCTAATCATGGTTTTATTTCTGGGCTCTCCATACAGTTCTGTTGATCTATGTGTCTATTTCTGTGGCAGTACCATACTATTTTGATTACTACAGCTTTGTAATATAACTTGAAGTCCATAATGATGGCACCAGCTTTGCTTTTCTTTTTTAAGATTGCTTTGGCTATTTGGGGTCTTTTGTAGTTCAAAACAAAGTTTAGAAATGTTTGTTCTAGTTCTGTGAAAAATGCTGTTGGTATTTTGATAGGGATTGAATTAAATGTGTAGATTGCTTTGGGTGGTATAAACATTTTAACAGTATTTGTACTTCTAATCCATGAGCAAGGAATGTCTTTGCATTTCTTTGTATCATCTTCAATTTCTTTCATCACTTTTATAGTTTTCAGAGTACAAGTCTTTTACCTCTTTGGTTAGGTTTATTCCTAGGTATCTTACGGTTTTTGGTACAATTGTAAATGGGATTGTTTTCTTAATTTCTCTTTCTGCTGCTTCATTATTGGTGTATAGAAATGCAACAGATTTCTGTACGTTGATTTTGCACCCTGCAATCAAACTGAATTCAT
This sequence comes from Callorhinus ursinus, assembly GCF_003265705.2. Taxonomy (NCBI): domain Eukaryota; kingdom Metazoa; phylum Chordata; class Mammalia; order Carnivora; family Otariidae; genus Callorhinus; species Callorhinus ursinus. The sequence goes on from NW_027397089.1 coordinate 1,042,292, forward strand.
TTATCAGTTCTAGCAGTTTTTTGGTGGAGTCTTACAGGTTTTCTATATATAATATCATGTCATCTGCAAATAGTGAAAGTTTTACTTTGCCAATTTGGATGCCTTTTATTTCTTTTTTGTTGTTTGGCCCTTTATATTTTTGATTAGAGTTTACAGTTGTATTAATCATTCCAATTTTGCACCCAGATGGCTCAGCCGGTGGAGCATGTGACTCTTGATCTTGGGGTTGTGATTTTGAGCCCCACATTGGGTGTAGAGATACTTAAAAATAAATCTTAAAAAAAAAATTCCAATTTTGTCTTTGATGATACTATTTTGTTTTCTATTTTTATTTCTTTGCTCTTTACTATAGTCTTCCTTTTACCTATTATGTTATTCTTTTCCTTATTTGTTAAATTAGAAATGTTTATTAAAATACTTTTGAAAAATTAATTTTCTAATTTTCTTATAAGAAGTTTTTATATTATTCTTCTCTTTTAATAATATGTCCAAATTTCCATTAGAAAATTTTTTTTAATTTCTAAAAGTTTGGGATTATTTAAATTATAATTTTGCAATTATTTTCACTTAATTGCATCATAATTTAAAAGTGTGGTATAATAATTTAATTCTATCTTGGTTTCTTGAAATGGCAATAATTGAACATTTTATTAGTTTTTTTTAGCTTTAATTATGTTTACTTTTTTTCTTTGTTCACCATTCCTCCTGTATCTCAGAAATTTCTGGGATCATTTTCCTCTCTCAAGTTTATTTACTGAGTTTCTATAGAATACCAAAGACAAACAGATGATATTAAAAGTAGAGGAAAGAAAATCCAGCAAACCTACAAAGAATGACCATTAGATTGACTGCTGTCCCAAAACCAAAGGATATTGGAATGACATCTTCAAAATGATGAGAGGAAATAACTAGCAAATTAAAGTTCTATATCTCAGTGAAACATCTTTTAAATGAAGAAAAAAGAAAAAAGACATTTCAAATAAAAAATTACGAGTCAAGATAATGGCTGAAAATTTTCATGAATTCTTGAAAGTCATACACTTTCAGATTGAGGAAGCCAAAAGATCATAAGCAACATAAATAAAAATCAATCCAGGGGCACCTGGGTGGCTCAGATGGTTAAGCATCTGCCTTGGGCTCAGGTCAGGATCTCTGGGTCCTGGATTGGGGCCCACGTCGGGCCCCACGTTGGGGCTCCTGGCTCAGCAGAGAGTCTGCTTCTCCCTCTGCCTCTCCCCCTCTGCTCATGCTCTCTCTGTCTCAAATGAATAAATAAATCTTTTTTTTTAAAAAAAGAAATCAATCCATAATTTCCTCATTCTCTCTAATCATTCTGGGTCTTAGAATGGAACATACGCAAGGCTTTTTCACTCTATCCTTCATATCTCTTAAGATCTCTTTAACTATATTTCATGTCTTTGCTTCCCTGTGCTACATTTGTGTTATTCTTTTAGATCTATTTTGCAGGTCTATCCTCCTTTCTTCAGCTAGGTATAACTTACTATTTGATCTATCTCCTGAGTTTTCAGTTTTAATTATAAATATATTTCTAGAGTTTCTGTGTTTTTCCCTTTCAAATTTCATTAGCCAGTTTCAGTAGTCTTTTTTTCCCGTCTCTTTTTTTTATTTCTGTTTATTAATTCTTGAAGTATATCAAACATAGTTATTTTGTACTCTGTTTCTGATAATTCTGTAACTGCAATCATTGCATATCTGATTTTCTTGAAATTGTTGGCTTGGAGTATTATGGGCCATATAGGTGGAGCTCAAGCTTATGATTAGGAAATATGAGGTGAGATATATATTTTTTCCCTTCTATCCAGATCCCAAACAAAACATGCACATATAGTTACAATCTCACATTGTCTGGTATAGTTTTTCCTAGTTTACATACTAAGGGTATCACTCTTTCCAGATCTTACTTTTAGGCAGAGGTTTCTCCTATCTGATATTTCTCAGACCTCAGATTTTGCTTCTTGTTCCTGGTATAGATGGGTTACTAAAACCCAGGTCTGCCCACACTAATACACAGATCAGACAAAGGCCACCTCCAGCTCTCTTTTATGGCAAAAGGTTCAAACTTTGTTGTTTCTAGCCTAAGTTCAACAATGCATTTAATTTTTTCATTTTCATTTTATTATTAATTTTTTTGGTGGGCAACAAACAAAGTTTATTGAACAATAGCAAAGTGATAGTACAAAGCTCCCGAAGAGGGAGGGGACCCGAAAGGGCTGTCCTAATTTTTTCATTTTTTTGTAAAGATTTTATTTATTTATTTGACAGACAGAGACAGCAAGAGGGGGAACACAGCAGGGAGAATAGGAGAGGGAGAAGCAGGCTTCCCGCCGGGTAGGGAGCCTGATGCGGGGCTTGATCCCAGAACCCTGGGATCAGGACCTGAGCCGAAGGCAGACATTTAATGACTGAGCCACCCAGGCGCCCCTAATTTTTTCATTTTAAATACGGGTTTTGTTTGTTTGTTTTTAAGAAAAGGCTTTATTTTTTTACAGCACCTTTAGGTTCACAGCAAAACCGGGGTACAGAGATTTCCCATATACCTCTTACATTCACACATGTACAGGCTTCCCTAGTATTAACATCCCACATCAGAGTGAGGCATTTGTTATAATTGATGAACCTAAAATGACACATCATAATCACCCATATTCTGTAGTTCACATTAGGGTCCACTCTTGATGTTGTACATTCTAAGAGTTTGGATAAATTTATAATTACATGTATCTACCATTATAATATCATATCATACCATTATAATATCATATATATCATATCTACCATTATAATATTCACTGTTCTAGAAATACTCTGTACTCTGCCTATTCATCCCTCCCTCTCCCCAATTCCTAGAAACTCTGATCTTTTTTTTTTTTAAGATTTTATTTATTTATTTGACAGAGAGAGACACAGTGAGAGAGGGAACACAAGCAGGGGGAATGGGAGAGGGAGAAGCAGACCTCTTGTGGAGCAGGGAGCCCGATGCGGGGCTCGATCTCAGGACCCTGGGATCATGACCTGAGCTGAAGGCAGATGCTTAGCGACTGAGCCACCCAGGCACCCAGAAACTCTAATCTTTAGTATCTCCATAGTTTTGCCTTCTCCAGAAGGTCATGTGGTTGTATATATACACTATGTAGCCTTTTCAAATTGGTTTCCTTTACTTAGTAACATTCATTTAAGTTTCCTCCACGTCTTTTCATGGCTTGATAGCTCATTTCTTTTTAACATTGAATAATATACCATTGTCTAGATTTGCCACTGTTTATCCGTTCACCCACTTAAAGACATCTTGGTTGCTTCCAAGTTTTGGCAATTATGAATAATGCAGCTATAAACATCTGTATACAGATTTTCGTGTGCACCTAAGTTTTCAACTCCTTTAGGTAAATACCACGGAGCACAGTTGCTTGATTGAGTAAAAGTATGTTTAGATTTAAGACACCACCAGACTGTCAAAGGGCACATTCAGCGTGGAGCACTGGGTGTTATGCACAAACAATGAATCATGGAACACTACATCCAAAACTAATGATGTAATGTATGATTAACATAACAATAAAAATTATTAAAAAAGTAAAATAAAATAAGACACCACCAGACTGTCTTCCTAAGTGGCTGTGTCATTTTGCACTTCCACCAGCAATGAATGAGAGTTCCTGTTGCTCCACATCCTTGCCAGCATTTGGCGTGGTCAGTGTTCGGGATTTTGGGTATTCTGTTAGGTGGGTAGTGGTATCTCATTCTTTTCATTTGCATTTTCCTAATGACATATGACATAGATCATCTTTTCATTATGCTTATTTGCCATCTGTATACTGTACCTTCTTTGTTGAGGTGTCTGTTAAGGTCTTTGACTATTTTTTTAATTGGGTTATTTGTTTTCTTACTGTTGAGTTTTAAGAGTTCTTTGTATATTTTGGATAACAGTCCTTTATCAGATGTGTCTTTTGCAAATGTTTGCACCTGATCTATGGCTTGTTTTCTCATTTTCTTTACAGTATCTTCACAGAGCAGAGGTTTTTAATTTTTAATTCAACCTAGCTTATCAATAATTTATTTCATGGATCATGCCTTTGGTGCTTATCTGTATGTAAGTTTTTATCTAGAATGTTTGATTTATCAGAAGGGGGATTCAATGAATGTCTAGTATACCATACAGCCAGAAGCAGAAATCCTCTTCACTCAATTTTTCTAGGAAAGAATCAAATGCTTACCTCTGTTTACATCAATCCCAGTGGGCAACAGTCAACTTCTCCCATTTCTGTCACCAAGCTCTACTTCTGTCCTGTAACACTTGTTTAGCAGGTTTCTGCAGCTCAGTAAGTATCTAGGTAGGGAGGTGGGGAGGAAAGGGAAAAACACTATTGCATGTAGGTCCTTCTCCTGGCAGACACCCCTATTCTCAATAAATACATTTTTTTAAATTTATTTATTTGACACAGAGAGATATAGTGAGAGAGGGAACACAAGCAGGGGGAGCGGCAGAGGGAGAAGCAGGCTTCCCACAGAGCAGGGAGCCTGATGTGGGGCTTGATCCCAGGACCCTGGGATCATGACCGGAGCCGAAGGCAGACGCTTAACAACTGAGCCACCCAGGTGCCCCAATAAATACATTTCCTGATCCATTTCTTATTTGGCTTGCTACAAGAGAGAAGTATACACAGTAATAATGCTCTTAAAAGAAATCCTCACTTTTCAATTTCTCTAGACTTCTCATATATAGGCTGGAAATAGGAGATGGCTATGGAATGACCTAAGCATTATCTACATAGCGCATCTCTTTTGAACACATATTTTTCACCTGTGATACTCAGCTTTCAGGCCTTAGTAGGAACCATGAGAATACCTTTTTAAAGGTAAAATATATATGAAATTACATAATAGTATGAGTATATATGCATAGCACATTTCTGAAAGGCTAAACACAAAACAATAATTGTGGCTATCTCTGGGAAATGGGAATAATGAGTTGGTAAGGAAGGGCTATTGTTTTCCATTATATCATTTTACAATGTTTAATTTTTTTCTTTTTTACCATAAGCATCTTTTAAGTTTATTATTTAAAATGTCTAGAAAAATACTTGATTTGTGGGGGGGCACCTGGGTGGCTCAGTTGGCTGTGTCCGACTCTTGTTTCGGCTCAGGTCATGATCTTACTGTCATGAGATTGAGCCCCATGTTGGGCTCTGTACTCAGCAGAGTCTGATCAGATTCTCTCTCCTTTTCCCTCCAGCTCTCTCTCTCTCTCACTCCTTCTCAAATGAATAAATAAAAATCTAAAAAAAAAGAAAAATACTTCATTTATTAAAAAATAATATTTATAAAGTAATGGGTCAGTTTTATTGAGAACTGTGAGAAGTGAAAGGAGAATTTTTTACATATGTTTTGTTTATAAAGTTCATTTGCCAGACAGCAATTGTCCATTTACTTATGTGTTAAGCACTGGGAAATGTAAAGATAAATCCTACAAAGACAAGCTACAATCTAGTGGGGGAAATAGACTTGTACATAAATAACTTAAAGGAGCCAACCAATGCATTGAAAATGGGAAAAATTGTGTGCGTCTGAGATTTCAAATTAGAAAATATGTCTGTTCTGCACTGAAAATTCTTTTCCACTGGTAAACCTCCTGTATCATAAAGATGTTGAAGGTGCTTTTCTACAACAAAAGGAAAATCTCCATTAATGGCATAGATTTTCTGTAACAAAATAAAATTGTCAAGCCCTTCTCCCTCACAGATGTGCCACACAGATGTCAATATTTGGTTTGTATTCTGCACATAATTTCATTCAATGATCTCCACATCAGTGATTTCATTCAGCCATGTATTATTTCTCCTTGTGATAGCAAGTGACCTCTACCTTTGTTCTTTTTTTTTTTTGAGATTTTATTTATTTATTTGAGAGAGAGAGAGAGAGAGAGCATGAGAGGGGGGAGGGTCAGAGGGAGAGCAGACTCTCCACTGAGCAGGGAGACTGATGTGGGACTCGATCCTGGGACTCCAGGATCATGACCTGAGCTGAAGGCAGTCGCTTAACCAACTGAGCCACCCAGGTGCCCCTACCTTTGTTCTTTATAAAATGATTTCCCAATAGTTCAGTGCTTCTTGTAGCTGATTTTATAGGTTTCTTAGCCAAGATGTGACTTATAAATATTTGCTTTAAAAAAGGCAACTTTCTGGGGGGCGCCTGGGTGGCACAGTTAGTTAAGCTTCTGACTCTTGGTTTCGGCTCAGGTCATGTTCTCAGAGTCATGAGATTAAGCCCTGCGTCAGGTTCCACACTCAGTGCACACAGTCTGCTTGAGATTCTCTCTCCCTCTCCCTCTGCCTCTCCTGCTCATGCTCTCTCTCTCAAATAAATAAGTAAACCTTAAAAATAAAAGCAACTTTATGGAAAAGGCAAAACTATGGAGACAGTTTTAAAAGATCAGTAGTTGCCAGGGGTCAGGGGGAAGAAAGGAGGGATAAATAAGTGAAGAAGGGGATTTTTAGGCCAGTTAATCTATTCTGAATGATACTGTCATGTGGATACATGTCATTATACATTTATCAGAACCAAGAATGTACAATACAAAGAGTAAGCCCTAACTCTGGACTTTAGTTAGTAATAATGTATCAATATTGGCTCATTGATTGTAACAAATGTACTACACTAATGCAAGATATTAACAATAAGGGAAACTGAGGAGGATGGAGGAGGTATATAGGAACTCTATACTTTACACTCAATTTTTCTGTAACGTAAAACTGTTCAAAAAATAAAATCAATTAATTAAAACAAAATAAAAGGCAACTTTGAATTTAAGTTGCCCTTGAGGTGTTGCTTACTGCTTCACCTTTAGATACAAATGCTTCAATTTAATAATAGAAAGCATCAATGTTGCCTTTTTCTGTGCAAAACCTGATTTTTTTTTAACGAGAAAGGCTGCCAATCTCTTTTGAAAGTGTGACAAAGTTTATAACAACTTTTGCATTGGTATCTAGATGTAAATGAACAACTAGAGCAGTACAATTTAGTTTTCATACATTCAGCCTCAAAAGTCCTATTCTCACATTTAAATTTTGACTGCTAGTGCAATCACCACACTCAGATTCATTTGTTCCAGTACATAAAAATACCCATTCTAAAAGAGAGTATTTTGGAAGATGTCATTTCTACTTTTCCTCTCATAAAGCCTATTTTAAAACACATTTCCTCCAAAAAATCTTTTCTGACACTACACTTTACTGAATCACTACCTGACTTTCTGAATAGTGCTCACTCTTCTCTTATTTCTGACTTCTCTTTGCAGCCAGAAATAATAGCTCAAAGCACTTATAGGAATACTTGCTTTATTGTGCTTCACAGATTTTTTACAAATTGAAGCTTTGTGGCAATCCTGCAGCAACCAAGACTAATAGTGCCATTTTCCCAACAGCATTTGCTCATTTCATGTCTCTGTGTCACATTTTGGTAATTCTAACCATATTTCAAACTTTTATATTATTACACTTGTTATGGTGATCTATGATTAGTGATCTCTGATGTTACTATTGTAATTGTTTTTGGATGCCAAAAAACTGCACCCATATAAGACAGCAAACTTAATAAATGTGTGTGTTCTGACTGTTCCATATTGCCTGAGACAAAACAATTGAAATTAGGACAATTAATAATCCTACAATGTCCTTTCCATGTCCAAGTGAAAGAAAGAGTCCCACGTTTCTCACTTTACAGCAGCTAGAAATTATTAAGCTCAGTGAAGAAGGCATGTTGGAAACCAAGACAGGCTGAAAGCCAGGCCTCTTGTGCTGAACAGTTAGCCAAGTTGTGAACGCAACGGAAAAGTTCTTGAAGAAAATTAAAAGTGCTACTCCAGTGAACATGAGAATGATGAGAAGTAAAACAGCCTTATTGCTGATATGGAGAAAGTTTGAGTGGTCTGGACAAAAGATCAAGCCAGCCACAACATTTCCTTCAGCCAAAGCCTAATCCACAGCAAGACCCTGACTGTTCAATTCTATGAAGGCTGAGAGAGTTGAGAAGCTGCAGAAGAGGGGTGCCTGGGTGGCTCAGTTGCTTAAGTGGCCAACTCTTGATTTCGGCTGAGGTCATGATCTCAGGGTCATGGGACTGAGCCCCATGTTGGGCTCCATGCTCCGTACATAGTCTGCTTGTCCTTCTCCCTCTCTGCTCCTTCCCCTGCCGTCTCTCTTCCTCTCTAAAACGAATAAAGACATAAAATCTTAAAAAAAAAGCTGCAGAAGAAAAGTTGGAAGCTAGCAGAGGTTGATTCATGAAGTTTAAGGAAAGAAGCCATGTCTAACATTAAAATGCAAGGTAAAGCAGCAAATGTTGATGCAGACATGGCAGCAACATTGAGACAAGACTCTCCACCAGCAAAAGGATTATGTGTGACTCAATGAAAGCGGAGATGATGGTTGGCATTTTTTAGCAATAAAGTATTTTAAAATTAAGGTATGTACATATTTTTTAGTCATACTGCTATTGCACGGTTAACAAAGTATGGCATAGAGTAAACACAACTTTTGTAAGTACTGGGAAACAAAAAAATTCATTTCACTTGCTCTATTGCAATATTTGCTTTATTGCAGTGGTCTGGAATGTGTAATAACTCCAAGGTATGCCTGTACTTTGTGCCAGACACTCCATGTGTTAAGCATTTTACTTATATTAATCTTCAAGATAACCCTTCCTGGTAGATAGAATGATTTCTATTTTACTAAAACTGAACGAAGGCAGGATTATGAATTAGGTCTTGTCTGACACCATCAGCTTTATGCTTTTAAGGACTTTACCATAATTTTTTAAGGACTTTACCATACATCAGTGTAAACCTTTTATATGTTGCTGCACTATTTAATAAATTTAAATTCTTGCCCACATGCATGTTGTGAAGTCCAAGGAAATGGTAAACTCTGAAGGGAAAGCACTGTGAATCCTTTTTATCTCTTGGCTAAAGGTTCCTTTCTCCAGTGAGTCCTTAGTCTTGTATTTAGTCCTTAACAAATACTGACAACTAGCTCTAAAACCAGTTTTTTTTAAACTGCAGGGCTCACCAAATTCAGAAAGAATACTAATTTTCCACTGAAACATTTTTACTCAGTAAATGCAAAAACTCAAGCACCAGGAAGAGGTGCTGCCTTAAAATACAAAAATTCAGTAAAATGAGAATATATTGTTTCCTGTTTGCAAAGTGTTTTTAATATATATTATCTCTTTTAATTTGCACAACACACCTACATAGGAAAAATTATATAGACAGTTTAAAGATGAAAATTCTGGGACTCAGAAAAATGAAGAGACTTGTTTATACTTAGATAGTAGTAATTAGTGGATTCAGACTCCAACCTAAGTGTTCTTAGATTCCAGATCCCAGATTACTCAAGACTTGACAGTTTTTTTGTCTGTGTGTTCATTTAAAAATTTTCATTACAGCCAAACTGCCATCCAGAGAGGTTGCTACCAATTTTTAGCTAGTCTAATGTAATTGTTAAAAGTGTTAACTTGGCTGGGCGCCTGGGTGGTTTAGTTGGTTAAGTATCTGCCTTCAGCTCAGGTCATGATCCCAGGGTCCTAGGATCGAGCTCCACGTCGGGCTCCCTGCTCAGAGGGGGAGGCTGCTTCTCCCTCTCCACCTGCTTGTGCTCGCTCTCTCTAACAAATAAATGAATAAATAAAATCTTAAAAAAAGTGTTAACTTGAGAGTCACTAACTGTGGGACCTTGGTATAAATCACTAGACTATGCTGTCCCTCAGTTCAACTGTAAAATGTGAATGACAATATAGCAGCTGCCCACAGGGTTAATCCTCAGGATTAAGCGAGTTAACACACATAAAGGACTGAAAAGAGTACTTGGCACATTGCAAGACCTATATAAGAGCACCAAACCGTTGTTGGCACTTGAGATTCTATCAGAATGTCATTATTATTATTAACAACCTGATGGGTATAAAATGCTGTTGATTTACTGTTTTTTAAATTATTATTCAATTTATTTTAACAAAAAATCTAGTATTGTTTTATTTTGCAGTTTCCTAATTACCAGTAAGGTTGAGCATCTTTTTGTGTTTTTTGTTTTTGTTTCTTTGTATTATCTGTTCAGTGAATGATCAATTCATACCCTTTGCACATTTTTAAAAATCTGTTTTATATTTTCATATTGATTTGTGTTTTATAATACATCCTGTATATTAATCCTTTGTAATACATATAGCAGTATTTTTCTTTAGTTGTTACTTATCTTTTAACTTTGTTCATGGTGTCTTTTTGGTTGCAGTTTTAAAATTTTATGTACTTAAGTTTATTAAGCTTTTCCTTCATGGTTTTCTATTCATATCATACATTTTACATTTTCTTCAATATTTATACAGTTTTGGTTTTTATATGTGGGTGTTTAATGCCCTAGGAATTAATTTTTGTGACTGGGGAGAGGGAGAGTTCCCCTCCCATCCCCCCCCCCTCCAAAATGGGTAGGCATCTCCACATGAATGAGCTGGAATTTGGTCATCTATCTAGGCTTGAGCCTTTGCACTCCCTATCCCTCCAAATCTAAGCTCTTGCTTCTGTAGTGACTTCTTTAAAAAATTAGGGTAGATAATCTGATCAACTCTTTCTTGGCTTTAGTTTTCCACCATATATATGGAAGCTGATATTGAAGAGGGTTGTAGATATCCAGCTCAGTACCACTGAAAGGCAGTTGGAGATGGGAGTTTGGTGATTAAGTAGGCAAGCAAGTCTTAAAGGTCATTGTCTTGGCTTTGCCGCCATAACAAAATACCATGGACTAGGAGGTTTAAACAACAGAAGTTTATTTCTCACAGTTCTAGAGGCTGCAAAGTCCAAGATCAAGGTGCTGGCCAATTTGAGTGAGTGCGTGATGAGAACTGTCTTTCTGTTGTAGTTGGCTGCCTTCTTGCTGTATGCTCATATGACTTCTTTGTGCACAGACAGCAAGCTTGCTAGTGTTTTTTTTTTTCTTTTCTTTCTTTTCTCTTCTCTTTTCTTTTAAGTAGGCTCCACGTGTGGAACTCAAGAGTGGGGCTTGAACTCATGACCCTGAGATCAAGACCTGAGTTGAGATCAAGAGTTGGACGCTTAACTGACTGAGCCACCCAGGGGCCCCTGGTGTCTTTTCTTATAAGGACACTAATACCATCATGAGGGGCCCACCCTCATGACATCATCTAAACCTAATTATCTTCCAAAGTCCTCATCTCTAAATGCTATCACACTGGGGGGGGGGGGGGCTAGGACTTCAACATATGAATTTGGTGGGGAGTGTGGGGGTTATAGACTTTCAGTCCATAACAGTCATTCTTACAGAGCAGTAGGTCATCTGTTGGTCATAGCTTTCTATCTCAGACAGCCTTCAGGGCTGGGTTGATTTCAAAGGGGCGGAATGAATGGCCTCTTGACACTTCAGAGCAACTTCATGCAGGCTGGAGATGCTGCTATCATCCGTACCCTGAGGTTAGCCCATAAGAAAGTAGAAGCTGTGCTATTTCAGTGTGCCCAGTGTAGTTGTAGTTGGCCCAGTGTAGACAGCATCACCTTAGTGATTACCTTAGTGATTTGGGACTGCCACTTGGCTCCACTTTCTAGCAGGAATGGCATAGAGCATAGTGCCCATTATGGCTGGGATATTAAGGAGCATCACAGCCATGTCATTCAAAGTTACCAACTGGATTCCCTTCTAAGTGTCAATCTCCTCTAGCATCTGATTCATGCTGAATACTGCACTCTCGTGACACAGTAGGGGCCTCATGCACGTGGTCTGGGTACTGCCATCCTGGCCTTGCCTCTGCCTTAGGCATGGAGTCCCGGGGAGGTGAGGGGCCCCAGCCTGTAAAGATATTACATTTTAAAATTATTCCACCCACCAGTAAACACAAAACAAACTAATCTGGTATTTAGATTCATTAAGAAATTAAAATAATTAGAGAATACTATTATTGATGTATGATGTTGCCAAATGAAAGCATCACATATGCATTAACGAGGCCTACAGGGAGCTGTAAGGAGCAACAAAAAATAGTAACACAATATGGTTCACATGTTAGCATTCTTTTTTGTGTAAACTCATAAAATTTTATTTATATTTAGAATTTGCCTCTAAATCTAAACTCTCAGGTCAGAATATGATAGGTATTTGGTGTGATGAAACTTCCCAACTCTTTTTAGTATGTTATGCTGAATTGTTTCCCAAATTTAAACATAGCAGGATCAAAATAAAACCCATGGGCACATCTACATATCCTGCACATGCAGTAAAAGCTAGTGCAACTTAACTGATGAGGCTATGTTCCATGAAGAACAGCTAGTGTTTCCTTAACTGAAGTTCATGTTTATTAACATTTGAAAGTACCATTCATTGATCCTTTTCCACATTGGATATTTACTGAGCATCTACTTTGTGCCATTGCACATAATAGGCATTGGGCACAAAGCAATGTACATGATACATGATCCATAACTTGCTGGAGGTTACAGTCGAATATGTGGAATTTTCAGCCAAATAAAAAAGAAAGAACAGAATACGTCAAGAAGACATGAATTTTTACTATATGATTTCACTCATATGTTGAATTTAAGAAACAAAACAAATGAACAAATTAAAAAAGAAGACAAACCAAAAGAAAGACTCCTAACTACAGAGAACAAAACTGATGGCTACCAGAGGGGAGGTGGGTGGGAGGATGGGGGAAATAGGGAAATAGGGGATGGGGATTAAGAATTCGCTTATCATGATGAGCACTGAGTAATGTAAAGAATTGTGGAATCACTATTTGTACACCTGAAACTGATATAATGCTCAATTATGCTGGAATTAAAATAAAAATTTTTGTTTTAATAAAAAATGAAAGCATGGATTTGATAAAGAACAAGGATTATGAATGTGATCTAGGTGAAAGTAAATTTGTGCAGAAGGTTTAAACTGTTATGAGGGTAAAGAAATTCTGAAAAGGACACAGAACTTTCAGGTATGGAGATGGCAAATAGGGTGTCTTAGAAACACAGATATCAAACTATTCTTTGATTTTAACTCAGAAACCATACTATCCTGTGGAATTCTTTTCAGGTTAATAAAGTAATAAAAAACAGATTGTTAGGTAAGTATTTTTTTAGAAAAATGCATGTGTATAGAGCTCATGACACTATTAATATTTTGATTTTATACATTTACTAAATAGTTTTTTTAACCAAACATTCAGATAAATATTTCCAAAATCTTAATGATATAAAAAGAATTTGTAGATAATTTGGTAGGTGTTCTGGTGCTTAGACACTGATGCTGGGATGAATTTAAGAAAGGCAGACTGGAGTCAGAGATACCGTTTGGGAAGAAAATACAATAGTTTTGACAATTGTTTGATGTTTGAGTTAATAGTTTTCTTTGATGTATGTCTTATATAGTTTATATCATTATATTTTAATATTTAGTGACTAAAATATGTGGGCACTTAAAAAATTTTACTGAAGCTTTCTGTGCTTTCAAAAATCATAACTTATTTTTAGGGGCACCTGGCTGGCTGAGTCAGTAGAGCATATGACTCTTGATCTTGGAGTTGTGAGTTTGAGCCCCAGGTTGGGTATAAAGATTATTTAAAAACTTTTTTAAACCATAAGTTATTATTTTATTTTTTTAAAGATTTTATTTATTTATTTGACAGAGAGAGAGACACAGCAAGAGAGGGAACACAAGCAGGGGGAGTGGGAGAGGGACAAGTAGGGGGAGAGGGAAAGGGAGAAGCAGGCTTCCCACGGAGCAGGGAGCCCCACACGGGACTCGATCCCAGGACCCTAGGATCATGACCTGAGCTGAAGGCAGACACTTAATGACTGAGTCACCCAGGTGCTCCTATTTTATTTTTTTAGAGAGAGAGAGAGAGAGACCAGGGGGTGGGGAGGGGCAGAGGGAAGGGAAGAGAGACTCTTAAGCAGGCTCCACACCCAGCATGGAGCCTAACGTGGGGCTGGATTTCAGGACCCTGAGATCATGACCTGAGCCTAAATCAAGAGTGAGACGCTTAACCACCTGAGTCACCCAGGTGCCCCACAACTTATTTTGAACAGAATAGTCCTAATATGTAATTTTCAATGGTTTACAATACATCAGATATTAGTAACACAGTAGTTTTTGCCCTGTCAAGAATATACTGAGGAAAGAGAAGCATTGCCTTTTTTCCCTTTCTTTCCTCCTTCTTTTTTTTTTCCTAATGGTTTATAATCCATAGAGTCCATGAGTCCATGGATATTTATTATAAATAATGCAAGAAATAAATAAATGAGGGAATGAGGACAGCTGTTCCTTCTAGTTGAATTCCAATTAATAAAAATAGAAGGAAAGATGAAAATAGAAAATCACTATTAGGCAAATTTCCTAGTAATTATTGTAGATAAGAATCATTGACAGATGCTAAAATTAGTGGATGAAAGTATAAGAAAAAAGATGATCATATTGTCAACACAACTTCCCATATTTATTAATTACAAAGACAAAATAATAATTTTACAGTGAAGAAATTCAGCAGACACCACCTCAACCACATGATCAAAGTTAACAGTCACTGGTGCTGTGGACTGAATTGCAACCTCCACAAATTCATATCTTGAACTCTAAACCAATGTGACTATATTTGGAGATAGAATCTTTACTGAAGTAATTAAGATTAAATGAAGTTCTAAGATAGGGCCTTGATCTTATAGAATTAGTGTCCTTATAAGAAGAGACACCAGAGAACTTACTCTCTACACAGCACAAAAGCAGCTGTTTATGAGCCAGAGAGTCCTTACCAGAAACCGAAACTGCCAGACCTTGATCTGGGTCTTCTAGCCTCCAGAACCATTAAAAAAAAAAAAAAAAAAAAAGTCTGCTGTTTAAGCGACCAGGTCTATGATATTTTGTTAGGTTAACTGATGAATTCAACCTGGTGATAAGACACATTGGCATCATTTGCCTCTTGATAAGATGCACTGCAAAGGCCACAACATTACTTCTCTTGGTATTATTAAAGAAAAATGCATAAAATCCATCAAATCTTAAGAAAATATCACACATACCCAAAATGAGGAATATTCTACAAAAGAAATGGCCAGTACTCCTCAACAGTGTCAAGGTCTTGAAATACAAAGAAATAATCACAGATTGAAGAAGACTAAGAGGACATGACAGCTAAATGCAATGTGCATCCTGGATTGGACCCCCTGAAACAAAACAAGGACTTTATGAAAACTAATGGTAATGTTCTGGTTTGATAATTCTAGTATATTTATATAGGTTGTTATATTAGGGGAGCTGAGCACATAGGAGCTCTTTATTCTATTTTTGCTACTTTTTGGAAGTCTAAAATTATTCCAAAATAAAAAAAAATTAGATATAAATTGTGTGTATATGTGCATTTTCAGAACTTGATCACTTCTCACTACCTTTATTGCTGAGCCTGGCCCAAGTCAGATCATCTCCTGCCTAGATTATGGCAATAGCCACCTAACCATCTCTCTCATTCCCTCTCTAGCTTCCCTAAGTTTATTTCCAACCCAGTGGTCAGAGTGATCCCATTAAAACACAGTTAGCTGTCACTACTTAGCTCAATAGAACCCAATGGCATTGTATCCCAACTCCCCGATTTTATGGTTTAGAAGGTCTACCTTGTATGATAATCTGATAATCATCTGGCCTTTTCTTTGTATTACCCACCCCTCCCTTTGACCTCTCTAACATCATCTCTCACTGTTTTCTTCCTCGCTTATTTTACTCCAGCCATATTGCCCACTTTGTTGTTCCTTAAACAGGGTCAAGCATATTTGGATCTGAAGGTTTTTGCATTTGCTCTTCCCTCTGCTAGGGATGCTTTTCCTCCAGTTTCCCCATGGCTCATTCCTTCACTTCTTTCAGGTCTTTCTCAGGGATGCCTATTCATTAAGACTTTTTCTGATTGTTTTCTTTAAAATATGAAACATTCTTACCTTCCAAGCATTGTGTATACTCCTTTTTTTTTCCTATAACATTAACCACCATCAAGCACGTATTACATTTTACTTATATTGTTTATCTTTCTCTCTCCTAAAAAATGTAAGCTCTAGGAGGGCAAAAGTTTTTGCCTATTTTGTTTTCTGCTATATTCCAATGCCTAAAATAGTGTTTGCACAGAGTTGTTGAATAAATGGTTGCATGAATGGGTAGTAAGTGCCATCTAGATTGAATTTAAGCCATGGGGAAAGTATAAAAAGGCAAGGAAAGTGGACCTGGCACCATTACTTAGGAGTTTCAAGATTTAGAGATGAGGAAGTGAAGGCCTGTAAAGAAATCTAAAAGACAGCCATCTGAATTAGTGGCCTAGAAATAGAGAGTATCTCAGAAAAAAAAACAGCACAGTTAACTCTTAATTGCTATTTGGAATTCAAGGGCAATGTTGCCAGAAGAGAGATTTTCGGTTATCCATAAATATTTATAGACTATCAAATGACATGCATTGTTTGGAGATGCAAAAATATTATATAAGATATGGTAACTACTTTTTTTAAAAAAAGATTTTATTTGAGAGAGGGAGAGAGAGGAGAGAGAGAACAGGAGCTGGGGGCCAGGGCAGAGGGAGAGGGAGAGGGAGAGGGAGAAGCAGACTCCCTGCTGAGCAGGGAGCCTGACATGGGGCTTGAACCCAGGACCCTGAATCATGACCTGAGCTGATGGCAGATGCTTAAGTGACTGAGCCATCCAGGCGTCCCGGTATCTACTTTATAAAAGCTTACAATCTAGTGGGAAAGACATCTTTAAAACAGATAAATTCAAAGTAAATTAATAACGTTAATAATGCCTCTGTATAATGCGAGTGTATCAAAGGGGCCGTGGTCTAACCTAAGTGTGAGGGCATAAAGAAGAGTCTAGGAGCACCTGGCTGGCTCAATCGGTAGAGCATGTGACTCTTGATCTCGGGGTTGTGAGTTCAAGTCCCACATTGGGTGTAGAGATTACTTAAAAATAAAATCTTAAAAAAGAAAAAAAAAGTCTAAGAACACTTTCAAGATTGGGTAGAATTTTTTTCAAATAAACAAGGGGTAGAATGGAGATAAGGTGATGAAAGTAGCTTAAGAACTTCTACCCAAAATTCTTTCACTTGCTGGATTTAGAGATATTTTTGAAAACCACTTTATAAATTCGTAATTTCTGATTGGAAGGACCCTCCAAGATGTTTTATTTTTATTTTTTAAATACCTTATTCATTTATTTGTCAGAGAGAGAGAGAGAGGGCACAAGAAGGGGGAGTGGCAGGCAGAGGGAGAGGCAGGCTCCCCGCTGAGCAAGGAGCCTGATGCAGGACTTGATCCCAGGACCCTGGGATCATGACCTGAGCTGAAGGCAGACACTTAACTGACTGAGCCACCCAGGCGTCCCTTTTTAAAATTTTTTAAAAAAAGATTTTATTTATTTATTTGTCAGAGAGAGAGAGAAAGAGAGAGAACCTCCAAGAACTTTTAGATCATATTTCCCTGTGTTCTCTCCAGTTGATGCCTGTATTTTTTGATGGTATCATCAAGTGGTTTTTTAGCTATGCCTGAATGTTTTCAATGACAGGAAGTTTAATATCTTAATCCCCTATCATTCTTCTCCCATAATGCTAAATCCTGTTAAGAATGTCTTTCATTTATAAGTCCTACTTCTTCATTTTCACCATGATCTATTAAGATGTGTTGTTTAGGGCCTTACCATGTTATAACTAAATTAGTATGATATGTGTGCCCCACTGAGTCTCTCAAGTTCATCTCACAGATCTGAACCAGACTCAATTCTTTTTTTTTTTTTTAATATTTATTTATTTTGACAGAGAGAAAGACAGCGAAAGAGGGAACAGGAGCAGGGGGAGTGGGAGAGGAAGAAGCAGGCTTCCCGCGGAGCAGAGCCCGACGTGGGGCTCGATCCCAGGACTCTGAGACCATGACCTGAGCCGAAGGCAGATGCTTCTGGGAGTCTGCTTCTCCCTTTCCTTCTGCCACCTCCCACAAACCCCTGCTCATGCTCTCTCTCTTTCAAATAAATAAAATAAAATAAAAATGAAATTCAGTTAAGAGATAGGAAAAAAAGTGGTGTTATTGATGAATAAATAAAAGAGGAGGGGCAGTAAATGGTGAAATGTTCTCAATTAAAAATAACTAATAAAATTATCTTTCAGTGATTCAGTTCTACAATATTCCAAAATAAAAAAACAAAAAGAATGAATGACTATCCCAAAAAGCTTATCAAGTTCAGTCCTGCACAGTTAGAAAAAAAAACACACTCCTCTTAACAAACTTGGCTCAAAACTTTGGCTCAAGACCAGCATGACTTAATAGCTGTAATTTGCATTTGAATGCAATTAACTGGGCCAGTACTTTGGGGTAATCAAGCTGTGTGCAATATGCATAAGCTGCAAACTCAACAAAAGTCCAAAGCACTGGAGAGAAATTTTTAATCTGTGAATTCCCCTTAGATTTGGAATCCAAGTCCAAGCCCTTAAATTAAATTTTAGATTTCAAAACTATAATTTCAAGTGTGAACACTGAAATCTAACTTAAAAAAAAAGATTTTATTTATTTATTTATCAGAGAGAGAGAGACAGAAAGATACAGAGCACAAGCAGGGGGAGAGGCAGGCAGAGGAAGAGGGAGAAGCAGGCTCGCGGGACTCGATCCCAGGACCCTGAGACCACGACCCGAGCAGGAGGCAGACGCCCAACTGACTGAGCCACCCAGGTATCCCTGAAATTTAACTTTTATCTACTTGTTTATTTTTAATGAAGAGAAGTTTAGATACTTGCCATTATTTTCCCTCAGAAGAAGAATTTCACTATTTTTATAAAAGCGATTGATGTTATTTTAAGAATTTCAAGCAATATAAAAAGATACAAAAGTGAGGCACCTGGGTGGCTCAGTCAGTTGAGCAGCTGCCTTCGGCTCGGGTCGTGGTCCTGGGGTCCTGGGATCAAGTCCCACATCGGGATCCCTGCTCAGCGGAGCGCCTGCTTCTCCCTCTGCCTCTGCCTGCCTCTCTGCCTGCTTGTGCTTCTCTCTATCTCTCTGTCAAATAAATTAATTAAAAAAAAAAAGATACAAAAGGAAATGAAAAAATCCCTCAAACCCTACTTTCCACCCAGAAATGACTCACACCAATATTCAAAATAAACATAAATGAGAAAAATGTGAAGAAAATGGGTATTCAGTTAAAAGTTTGACTTTTCTAGTAATGTTACGAGTCATTAAAAATAAATTTACAAAATGTTAACAAACTGCTTTTATCATAAGGTAAACTACAATTTTAAGTATTTAAGCTTACCTTGTGTCAGTCTGCAGTATATATTCTTCACAAGCAAATACTTTTAATGTAGGCTGAGATTTTCAAAGCCTAAAGAATACAATGTATAGTGAAATTAACAGAGAAGAACAAAGAACCTAGAACAGGGGGTGGAAATAAGTAGATTTTAATTGAGCTCTGCCAACTGGGTAGTATGCCTGTGTACTGGGGCAGGGTGGGTGGGTGGAGGTGGGCAGAAAGAGAGTAGAGGCAGGGGGCCGGGAGCTGGTGGTGGTGATCAATTCTCCTCTCATGAACTGTTTACCTGTCTGTAAAATGAAAGGGGTGGACTAGAATTGTAAAATATTCTCCATCTCCAAAATTATAGGAGCCTAGCTTACCTGTGTGGGTTTACAGAATCTCAGGTGCTCTGGTTTCCTTCCTGATAGTTTGAATGCCACCTTCAACAGACACTATGGTGTGTTTGAGAACTATAACTGGTAGGCAGCAGACTATCTACAATGAAAACTTGTTCTGTGTTGAAATCAAAGCATAGCATGCCCTTCTTCTGGGAATCACTTATTTGTCCAACAAATAAGTGCTGGCTGCACTCTTGAATTTTTCACAGAATCTGCCCTTTAATAATTTACAGTCTAGTTGAGGAGTTAAAAAGTGATCATTACAATAATAACAAAGACATTAATGAAATGTGATGAAGATTTGAAAGGAGAAAAAAAATCATACATCTGGTCCAGAGGCAGAGTGAAATCAGGAATGGGTTGAAGAAAGGGTGATTTTTGAGTGAGACCTGAAATAAAGATAAGATTTTGACAGATAGATATTGTTGGGAAGGCCTGTTTCCTCATATGTTATATGGAAGTAATAATTGTACCCAACTTCTAGAGATGAGAGAATTATGTGAAATAATGCATGATAGTCACTTCACACATTATACTGGCATGGTAGAAGAGTCCTATAAATGCTTTCCATTGTTATTAATGAGGAAAATGTATAAAACAACACGAATCATTGAAGGAAAATTGATATTTCTGATTGTGGTATTAAGGGTTAGTTTCCTTGAGACTTTTTTTAAAAAAACAGGATTTCTGAGGAGGTGGCTGTCTAGGCATGCTTTTCCAAAGCTGGTTGTTTGCACATAAAGTTGTAATCAGAACTTTTTCTTTTAATCTTTTCTGCTAGCAGCAAAAAGGAAGAGGCAAATAACTTTTAATGACTGATTAGAATGTGGAAACCAGAAAAACACTGGGTAGAGGGCCTCGAGGGGAAAAAACTGGTGAGATAGTTGCCCTGATGCATGTTGTAGCTTCTTTTTGGCTGCCTGTTTAGGGTGTGCTAGAATCGATCTTTCTTCCAAGTATACCTTAGACAGGTGCAGCTGTAGCATCGTATCTGCTTTGTATTTATTTATTTTAAATTTTATATATATATTTTTATTTTTTAATTATGTTATGTTAATCACCATACATCATTAGTTTTTGATGTAGTGTTCCATGATTCATCGTTTGCGTATAACACCCAGTGCTCCATTCTTTAACACCCATCACCAGGCTAACCCATCCCCTCACCCCCCTCCCCTCTAGAACCCTCAGTTTGTTTCTCAGAGTCCATAGTCTCTCATGGTTCGTCTGCCCTCCGATTTCCCCCCCTTCATTTTTCCCTTCCTGCTATCTTCTTCTTTTTTTTTAAACATATAATGTATTATTTGTTTCAGAGGTACAGTGTGTACCTGCTTTTTAAAACACTTTGTATTATGGAGATATTTACCATAAAATTAGCTAGTTTTATGGAGTACTTATTGAGTTAGTGCTGGGATTAACAAATGATAAGCAGAGCCTTTTCAGTTTCCAAAACAACTCTATAAGGTGAAAAATACATTACTTACATATAAGAAGCTGAGACTTAGAAAGGTCCCATATCTTGCCCAAAGTCACTTAGTCATTTGGCTTATCTTTAATGATCTATATTATGTGTCAGCCACTGTTCTAGGAGCTACAAATACATTAATAAAAAAAAAAGAAACGATCTCTGCTCATATTCAAATGGAGGGAGGCAGACAATAATCAAAAAATATTATCAAGAAAATATCACTTAGTGAAAAGGGCTATGAAGAAATAAAATAGTGCTGTGATAGTGAATAAGTGGGGGTTCATGGTGCTGGCTTCCTGGGTGAAAGGTTAGTGCAGTCACACAGGGTCCTGGACTTAGAGGGGCCCTGCCCTTAGTTTAATGCTCTACACTCACTGTCTTGAAATGCTTAATAATTTTATCTTTGGATTTGTGTTTTGTGAGGGACGTCTGATAAAACACTGGTACATGTGGGTAAGTAGAGGACATAGGGCAATCTCCATGTCCTCCATTCCCTGTCACACCGTTGTCACATAGCTTTTGTGATGCCCTGTGAACATGGACTTCTCTGGTCGACCCACAATGTGTGGGAGTTCCGTGAGATTCAAAGCCAGTGGGAGTACAATGTAAACGTGTTGTGCGTGACTAAGCAGGGATGCTGACACCGGAGAGGCTATGCTTCCCTCAAACCAGAACTTGCTTCAAATGAAAAAAGAAAGCAATGGCATTCCAAGAAAACACAACCAAAGAACTCTATCTTACCCTTTCTTAGTCATCACTTCCCTGTAGCTAACCACTAATGATGATGTAAAAGGAAAGGCAAAGACAGGCAAAGGTTGTTCCTCTTCCTCTTCCTTTCAGTTCTTCCTTACTCATCTGTAAGCCAAAGGTAGAAAGTGTTAGTAGTATGTAGATGAATCAAGAAGTGAAATAAAAAAAAAGTTGAGTTAGTTTTGTGCAATTTTTTTACAGTTAAGAATGAAATTCACATGCATATATGTACTACATAGTAGGAATTGTATCATTTTGATAATTCCAGAAACGAGTTAATTGCTCTTCTATTCATACTTAAAACCGGCATTGCACAATTTAAAGATGAATGATAAAATTAATGCTAATAATTAAAAATTTTAATTTTTCTTTATGGACAATAACACTAAATAGCAAATTAAAAACACCATGACAAGTTGAGTGAGAGAGTTCAGAATCTGAAAAGCTTACATTCTAGCATCTTTAAAAGGATTTTTATACGGCTTTTCTTTTTCTTTTTTATATTGCTTTCCTAACAAGACACCCTCCTTGCATTTTCATTTTGCACAGGACATGCAAATCATGTAGCTGGCCCCTGCGGGGGTGCTACCTCAGACTGAATGATAAGGAGAGGTCTCTCTGAGGAGAGGAGAGGAATTTAAGTTGATACCTTAAAGCCCACAAGGAGCCTACCATGGTGAAATCTGGGGAAAGAGCATTCCAGGTAGAGGAAACAGCTAGTACAAAGTCCCTAAGGCAGGAAAGAACTTGTATGTGTTGAAGAAATAGAATGAAGGCCAGTATCACCAAAAAGTAGTGGTTAAGACTGTGAGTGGCAAAAGATAAGGTTAGGAGTGCCTGCCTAGCAGGCTCAGTCAGTAAAGCATGAGACTCTTGATCTCAGGGTTTGTGAGTTCAGAGCCCCATGTTGGGCATAGAGATTACCTAAAAAACAAAACAAACAAAAAACAACAACCACTGAATTAAAAAAAAAAAGATAAGGTTAGAATCTGGAGAAGGGAGAGTGTGAAATGTCCTAATATCTAGGAGAATTTACTCTCTCTCTGTTAGGTCGTTATTGAAAGGTTTCAGTCAGGGTAATGATATAAATGACTCAGGTTTTAAAAGATCACTTTCTGCAGTGTGGAGGCAAGCATGGACTCAAGGAGCTCATCTTGAGTGGTCTGGTCTATACATGAAGGATTCCTCACCCTTCCGGATAGAATTCATCATGCTCTTGTTACAATTTCTATTATTGCACTAATGGATTTCCAAATCTTGAACTATACTGTAAGCTCCTTGTGGACACTGACAGTCTTAATTCTCTCCATATCACTAGTGTCCAGCATTGCTGGCAGATAGCAGGCATTTATTAAATACTTGTTGAGTGAATAATTGGAGTAGGATTTAAACTACTGTTTTGGTAAAAAGTTCTTCCCTTGGAGTTTTCCTCAACTTAAGACAATTAATTAGGTGAGCTGCAAGAAAAGGGGTTATAGCAGCTCTAAAAGAATCTGAAATGCAAAATAGATAATTAATTTAAAAATTTTGAAACTTGGCAGAGAATTACTGTCATCAAAGGGAACCTGAATTTTTATACTACTTTCCCCTGAAACCATGTACAAAGCCACAGCTATTACTGGTGCTAATATTTTGCTCCGAACTTCCAACCTAATGGCTTGGAACCGAAGTGTATATACATTTTGATTGGTCTGCATGCAATGTAACGTGGTGTTGAATTAGTTGTTGATGCTGTGAACTAAGGAGTTTTTCACACAAAGATCTGATTTTTCTCTATCTCTTGAGAAATAACAAACATACAAACAAAAAGCTTGGCAGCAGTGGGTTTGCATTCCAGCGAGCCAAGGCTGAGGATGGCCACTGCCTTTGTAAGAGGCTCCGTGTTCTCTATTTTACCTTTCCTCACTCTGCCTGCTCAGCCTCACTTAAGTTACCTGCCTGGCTGTTGCCTGGTAGCATCTGTGTTTGTGACATCTCTTACTGAGACATATACGTACGGGTGCTATTTTAAACAAGATTTTTTTTGTTTTGTTTTTAAATGGTCTTAAATTGTATATATTTCCCTTTCATTTTCTTGATAAATTTGCTTGGCTTTATTTGCCTTCCTTGCAGCTTTTATCAATCCAAGAAGGAAGGAGGCCCATTCCAGAGCCACCCAGACGGGGACTGCCAAGCTGGAGGAAATGGTGCTGATTCGTTAACAGATAAATACTGAGGGGAGGGCAGGCTCTCTAGAGGGCAGCCAGAGGAGAGATTTGTCACTAATTTCGTCTCCAGAAGGATACTCACCATCTCAGCTCTCTTTATCTCCTAGCCACATGTCTGTTAAGACCAAGGGGTGTGGGGTTCAGGGACAAAATACCTTTAAAACTAACATAGATATTATCACAGCAGGCCTTCATTTAAGATCATCGAACACTTCTTGTTCGTCCCAGAGCGTGCCGCCTTCTCCGACCCACGCTGCTGGATCGCTGCTGTGTAGAATGCTCAGGTGTGCAAAATCTAGGATGTCAGTACTTGGGGCTGTGTCTTTATTTGGAGGGTGCCGTTTAATCTATTATACTGTTTTGTATGAACCCACATGTTTATTTAGAGAAACGTAGGGGGCAGTCCACAAAAGATACTCTGTGGCGAAGCTAATAAAGGCTGTTGCCACAGAGCTATCCAGAGGCATGTGGAGGCACAAGAGTCACAAGCAAAAACCACAATGGTTCAGTGCTGATAGAACCCCGGGATCGGGAGGTGCCTTTTGAAGGCCAGGCAGGAAAAAAATCAGTTTGTGAGGATTTACTACAGAGCAGGTCTTGGTGGATATTCAGTTCTGGGAACACTTGGCAGTACCAGGGTGCCGTTCATGTACCAGTGTACAAATGACTTAACAGAAACGCATTCAGGAGTCTCGGAGTAAATCGTTTCCATATTCAATGTGGGCTGGTAAACGGGCGATGGGCTGCAGAGCAGCCCAGCTGCCCAGACAGTGGCCACACCAGGGATCCGGTTTAGCACGACTGACTGACTCCTGGGGGCGGGGGGCGGGGGGGGGGGGGGGGCGAGCGGGGGGGGGGGGGGGGGAAGGGGGTCAAAGTCCAAGCAGGAGAGAGGACAATAAGCCCAAGGGCGGAAACAAAGCCGAACCAGAGTGGCAGCCGACTGAGTCCTGGCGCTGCGCTCGTGAGCCAAGCTCCGATTTTAGAAAGGACGCAGGCAGCAGGGCAAGCACCCGCCGCTGCGTTCTCACAGAAGAACCTGGAAGGGCGCACGGGCTCGCCGCCCTCGGGCGTGGGCAGCCCGCGGCCGGCATCCCTCCCCCTCGCGCCTGCCTGCCCAGCAGCGCCAGGCAGTGCCCGCGGAGAGCAGGGCGGGGCGCAGGCCGGGGGAGGGCGAGCTGGGGCCGGGCTGTGCGGCCGCCGCTGACGCAGTGCAGGGCCGGCAGCCCTGAGCGCCCAGGCGGGCGTGGAGTTTTTAGCCCGGCCGCCGGCAGGCCGCGTCCCCACCGGAGGGGGCAGGGCGCACTTACCGGCCGTCAGGAAGCCGCGGGCGGCCTGCTGGCTCTGCCACCGCCGCGCTTGCCATTCAAGCGCGCCTCGTCCCCGCCCCAGATCTGGGGGGTGAGCGGGGGAGAAGGGGCGGGCGTCCGCCAGTCGGGAATCACCTCCTCCTCCTGCCTCAGCGCCGCCGCCACCTTTCCATTCAGTCGCCCAACATGGCTGGAGCGCGGCGGAGGTGAGCCGTCCGCCCCCTGCCGCTCCAGTCTGCTGCGCCCGAACGCCGCGCCTCCGGCGGTGCCTCAGCTCTGCAGTGCAGAGGCCCAGGGGCCCTGCTGTCGCCAGCCGCCAGCATGTTGGGTGCCCCGGACGAGAGCTCGGTGCGGGTGGCTGTCAGGTGAGGACAGACTCGGCGGCGGCGGCGGCGGCGGCGGGCTGAGGGCGCGGAGAGGACGCGCTCCGGGCGGGAGCAGCGGCTGCTGTGGTGCGGAGATCTGAGGGGGCGGTCGGACGGGAGGCTGGCGGCTGGGTAAACTGAGGCTGCGGATCCCCGCCGGCTGGCGCGCGCGGCCGGATGCTGCCGGGGAGACCCTGCCGCCCGCAGCCGGGTGGCGTTTGCAGGTAGCGGGCGGCTGTGCGACGCCGGGACTCCGGGGCGCCCAGACTCCTCGGCGGGTGGAAGCCGTCGGCGCCCGCCCCCGCCCCCGCCTGGTCTCGCACGCGAGGAGCAATCGCCTCAGGTGGGGCCGCTTTGGGCGATGGCCTGGCCGGCTTTGCCCGGAGGAGCTGACTCCGTGCTGGGCTGTGGTGTTCTTTTTATTATTGAGAGAGTGTCTGTCATGTGTACATGCGACTCAGGCCTTCTGAGGCGGGAGACAAAGCATCAGACTGACAGCGCTTCCAAACGCAGGCTCCTAGATGCCTGTGCCAATGAAGTCGCGTGAAGCATCACAGAGACAAACGTTAGCACAAGCGTCTGGGTGTAGGAGACACATCTGGCCTCTTAGGCGTTGGAATGGGAATTCTCCTTAAGAATTATATTCCCTGAAAAAAAAAAAGAATTATATTCCCTGGTGATAAGTCTGTAGAAGGAGGAAACTCTTCAGCAAGTGGAAGGGTTAAATGGGTGACTGGGTGAAACGTCCTGAGGTTAGGCAGGGTGGATACAATATAAAATTATACATGCCTGGGTGTGAATTTTGAAATACCAGATACATCAAAATTGTATTTTGGTCAACGTATTAAATGTAACTTAGACTGTTTTGATACATATCAAGAAGCAAAGCTCTGACAGTTGCTTATGGAAAATTGCAACATCATCACTGAAATATTAATGAAGCATTCATGATAGAATAAGTGCGTTGCTTTCACAGCTCTCTGATGGTCTACTGTGAATCCGCTTCTCTTCATACTTCAAGGATTATGAAAACTGTGTCTTTGGAGAAATGTGAAATTATTGAAAAAAAATCCTCCACTCATGTAGCCTTTCTGGAAAGGAATTTTAAAAATCCTATCATGTCAGCATTATTATTTTAGTGGCGAATCTTGATTAGGCATAGAAATGGCAGTTTTATACACTTTGTATCTTTAATCAATTTAAAGAATAACATGAATTTTATTTTTTGTTAAGTTTATTTATTTAAGTGATGTCTACACCCAACACTGGGCTCCAACTCACGACTCCCCCCCCCTCCCCCCGCCCCATGCTTTTCCGACTGAGCCAGCCAGGAGCACCAGAATAACATGAATTTTAAAGTTTTTTTTTTTTTTTTAACGGATTAGGAAATGATCACCTGTGGAGGTGACAGTTTTATGACTGTTTAGAATCACCTGTTATAAAGCTTTTGAAGTTTTAATTTGGTTAAATTTTTGGTTTTGGGGGGCTACTTATCCAATTGTTGGATTAGTTTGTTTCTCCTAAATACTGCTACTACCTCTCTTTTGACCTTTGGATACTCTTTAAAGACTGTACCATGGCAGAAACCCAGTAAGAGGTAGTTTTGTTAGCAAATCCAGTCAAAGAAGGTGAAGAAGGAGCATAAAATAGTAATGAAAACTGAAAATTAGGCTGAGAGAAATCATTTTTAAAGATTTAAAGTTTTTATCTGTGAATTTTCTAGAATATCATAGGGCAGTTTATTTGCTATGCTATTAAATCTGATAACTGCTTGCACTGAAGGTGAGCAGAGTCATGGATGACCCTAAAGTGATGTTGACAGATAAATAATTTCTATTTGATTTATTAATAAAATATATTTATAAATGATTTATATTTGATTATGTTTACACTTTTTAGGTCATAAGTGTGGGTCTGTTTGGGAAAGGTTTATAAAAACATTAACAGAACTTGGTAAGCTGCACTGTAAAGTTCCTTTTTCTTTTTTCTATTAAATACGCTGAATAGATCCACTCTCTAAACTTATTTTACATAGGCTAATAATAGCTTATGTTTTTATGGCACTTTGGTATTTATAAAGTGCTTGGAGGCATATATTTTCATTTACAATAAATATATATATATATTTTTAAAGATTTTATTTATTTATTTGACAGAGACAACAGCGAGAGAGGGCTCAGGGGGAGTGGGAGAGGGAGAAGCAGGCTTCCCGCTGAGCAGGGAGCCTGATGCGGGGCTCCATCCCAGGACCCTGGGACCATGACCTGAGCCTAAGGCAGACGCTCAACGACCGAGCCACCCAGGCGCCCCTACAATAAATATTTGTTGAACGTATATCCTCATCTCTGATTATTCTGATTCTGAGCAGTCATTGTTGGATATATGTCATGTTCTAGGGTCAGTGCTGTTAAGATGTTTTATGTCATGTAAAATCTCATTTATCCCCCATAACAATCTTTGATTTAGGTTCTGTTATTATGACCATTTTACAAATGAGACACTGAAAGATTAAATAATCTGCTTAAAGTTAAACTTGTAGATAGTGATGGAACCAGTGTTCCAGCCCAGACAAATTCTTAGCCATTAAACCTACATAGGTGAAAGGCAAGAACATACTTCACAAAGCTTTATTTAGCTTAAGGTCATTGCCTTTTCCTGGTTCTACACTAGTTCACTTACAAATGTGTGGCTTTGACAAGTTATGTATACCTTGATATCGCTAGAAAAGATAAAACTAAGAGAGGACCTACACTAGTTCACTTACAAATGTGTGGCTTTGACAAGTTATGTATACCTTGATATCGCTAGAGAAGATAAAACTAAGAGAGGACCTGAACTTAGTTAAGTATTTCCTCAGATTCTTTTTAATCTTTACAGTGTCCTCCAATCCTACCCTAGTTTGTGACAGGCTTCAGCAGCAGGATAAGTAAATCAACACACTGAAACAAATCAACAGGGGATTTGACCTGCTTTTCCTCTTCAGTGAATAATGTAATAATAGGCATAGGGGATTGACTCTACTGTGAAATGCAGAAAGTGTCCTAAAGGTTCTTGTGTTTTGTTAGATGCAGAGACTGTTAAGACTGATGAGTCTCTTAAGATTTCTCAAAATAAGTGCATGGGTCATATACAACTTTGGGGAAAAGAAGTTCAAAAGAAAGTTTCTTATTTAGGAAGAATATTTTTATTCAATTTCTTTTTTTATTTTTTTTTTTTTAAGATTTTGTTTATTTGCTAGAGAAAGAGAGAGAGAGAGAGTGACAGTACAAGCAGGGGGAGTGGCAGGCAGAGGGAGAAACAGGCTCCCCGCCAAGCAAGGAGCCCCATGTGGGACTCGATCCCAGGACCCTGGGATCATGACCTGAGCCGAAGGCAGATGCTTAACCGACTGAGCCACCCAGGCACCCCTTTTATTCAATTTCTGAAAATGCGTTTGGCAGGGTATATTTTAGGTATTTTGCAGGGTATCTTTCCTTGGGTTGGATATGGATTCAGAAAACAGCCCTACTATTCAACCCATGGGCTATGGGGCATTTGAATTATGATTAATGCTACTGAGGAACTAAATTTATCATTTTATTTAATTTTTATTAATTTAATTTTAAACTTAAAAACTGGTCATTGATTTAGTTTTTGGATAACTTTTTAAAAAAAAAGATTTATTCATTTATTAGAGAGAGAGAGAAGTGGGGAGGCAGAGGGAGAGAAAGAGAGAGAATCTCCAGCAGACTTCCCAACTGAGGGAGGAGCCCAATGAGGGGCTCGATCCCACGATGCTGAGATCATGACCCTAGCCAAAATCAAGAGTCTGATGCCTAACTGACTGAGCCATCCAGGCACCCCATTTTTGGATAACTTTTGAATATTTTTGAAACAGCTTGGTTATATGGATCTACTTTTCATCTGGAAAGTTTAAATACTGATGGGGTATTTCTGATAAAAATTTAGTGTCATAATTAACATACACTGTAAGTGTAATATATACATTGGATTTCAAAGATTTAGTAAGAAAAATGAATGCAAATATATCAATAATCTTTGTATTATTACACATTAAAGTGATATTTTGATACATTGAGTTAAATAAAATATTAAAATTAATTTCCCCTATTTTTCCTTTTTTAAAATGTGGCTACTAGAAAATTTAAAATCAGGTATAATATTGCTCACATTAAGTTTCTATTGGTTAAGACTGCTCTATAATTTAAATGTAGAATAAAACTACACTATTTATCAGCAGGATAAGTCAATACATAGAAACAAATCATAGCCACCCCATCATAGATAAATCATACCCTTAGATCAAGAAAATGCCAAAATACTAGGTGTCTTTTTTTGAGTGGTTATACACACACACACACACACACACACACACACACACACACACACACACAGAGGCAAGACTGGATTTAAAAGCAACATTCCCCCCTGCCCCCTCAGGGTACATAGGTGTAGAAAGAGAGTGATTTTGGATTCAATATGGTAGCTGAATTCTTAGAAAATGTGGTAAGTTCAATGGATGGCTTAGATAGATGTCATCAACAAAACTGAACAATGAAGTGTAATATATATTCTATTCTTAATATCTAAGTATACTGGATTGAACTCTTCTGTTAACTCAAAATGATAAGATCATTTAAACATTTTGAATTCTAATTTAAGACACTGTGAGATGATGTGCCTTTTTCCCTTCCCTGTCTGTGAATGCTGACTTAGCAAATTTGAAACTTTTTTCCTTTTTAAAAAATTTATTTATTTATTTTTAAAATATTTTATTTACTTGAGAGAGAGAGAGAGAACAAGCTGGGGAGAGGGGCAGAGGATGAGGAACAAGCAGACTCCCTGTCGAGCGGGGCTTGATCCTGGGACCCTGGGATCATGACCTGGGCCAAAGGCAGACGCTTAATTGACTGAGCGACCCAGGGACCCCAAAACTTTTTTCCTTTTCAAGAACGTTAGCTTGCAGAATATGTCAAGAGCTGGACAAAAACGCAGATACAGAGAGGACCATTGTGTTTTTGTGTCATTGTCTGTGATTGTGAGCTAAAATGTCTTTGCTTGGCTTTGACAGAGAGTGGTACATATCCTTGACAATCAATTTGGATTAGTGTGTAATGTAGTCTAATTGGGTTTCAATTTGCTGTTTTTACCTTACTAAGGCAATTTTAAAAAGTGGCATTGCTCAGCAGGCTTATGACTGGTTGGACAGTCAAAAGCTTAGTTTTAGGTCTGTCACTGGCACTGATTTCCAATGTGACCTTTCTGGACATTTCTTTTTCCTCATGCTGATGTGGCAGTGTAAGGGTACTATGAGTTGTAAGAACTTTGCATATGCAGTCTATTAAGTATGTGATTTTGCTGTTAAACTATTGGCTCTATATTGACAGGAAGGAAGTATTTTAACATTTCAAGCTTGACTATCCCAACAATGTGTTTACTTTGAGTACTCTTGTTACTGAATAGGAAACATTTAGTCTTTTGTGGTCACTTTTTCCCATTCTGATTATAATACACATGTACAATATATTATTTAATCTACGGTAAAACCCTATGAGGTAGGCTGGATAGATATTATTCTTATTTATATCTTAGAGATGAAAAAATGAGCGATAAAGGCACTAGGTGACCTGTTCAAGGTTTCTCAGCTACTAAGTACCAGAATTGGAACTCAAACCTAGGCTTATCATACCTATTTCTGTGTATTTTGTTTTTGTTTTTTGTTCATTTGTTTTAGTTGAGGTATAGTTGATTTGTAACATTATATTAGCTTCAGGTGTGCAACATAATGATTTGATATTTGTATACATTGCAAAATGATCAGCACTATAAGTATAGTTAACATTTCTTATTTCTATTCTTAAACATATTTCCAAATGTTTTCAAAACATTTCATGTGTGGACACCTGGGTGGCTTAGTTGGTTAAGCAACTGCTTTTGGCTCAGGTCATGATCCTGGAGTCCTGGAATCGAGTCCCGCATCGGGCTCCCTGCTCAGTGAGGAGTCT
This sequence comes from Callorhinus ursinus, assembly GCF_003265705.2. Taxonomy (NCBI): domain Eukaryota; kingdom Metazoa; phylum Chordata; class Mammalia; order Carnivora; family Otariidae; genus Callorhinus; species Callorhinus ursinus. The sequence goes on from NW_027397089.1 coordinate 1,074,105, forward strand.
GCTTCTCCCTCTGACCCTCCCCTCTCTCATGCTCTCTCTATCTCATTCTCTCTCTCAAATAAATAAATAAAATCTTTTAAAAAAAGAAACATTTCATGTGCTAATTTCAATGTAAAAAGGATCTTTCAAGCTGAAATGCTTATATACATGTGAGATGAATTATTTGAAACAATTTAATGTTTAGAAAATATAGAAGTAGGTAAGTGAGGCTTTTAGAATTATTATTTTATGGAAATAGAGGGTTTCCTGGTGTTGGGTCATTTGTTTATTGCTTTTTTCATGCAACAAATATCTATTAAGTGTCTACTATGTGCTGGACACTTTTTTTCCTTAAAGATTTTATTTATTTATTTATTAAAGATTTTATTTATTTGAGAGAGAGGAGTGCACAAGTGGGGGGAGGGCAGAAGGAGTGGGAGACAGAAGCAAACTCCCTGCTGAGCGTGAAATGGAACTTGATGTGGGGCTCTATCCTGGGACCCTGAGATCACACCGACTGAGCCACCCAGGTTCCCCTTAAAGATTTTATTTTTAAGTGATCTCTACACCCAAACTGAGCCTTAAACTTACAACCCCGAGGGAAATCAAGAGTCACATGCTCTACAGACTGAGCCAGCCAGGTGCCTCATGCATGTATGACATACCTGGTCCCTACTTTTACATCCCTAGCAATATGAGTCTCTTTAAATGAACAAAATATTTTGGAACTAACACAAAATATAATCAATGGCATGAACTAGAAATGAAAGATAATTGTTGCAGTTTAGTTTTTATTTCTCCTTTATTTTTTTAATAGCGTTTTTTAGTTACTACATTCATTAAGAACAGTGATTTAAAAAACAAAAAGTGTACCCTGACTCCAAAGGTATTTCATATAAAAAGTGAACTTCCAAGCTTATGCATTAGGGGGATATTATTTATATCATGTCCTACTTGATAAAATATACTTGCCCCACTTTTATGTCTTTGTAGTTGGATTAGGAAGTAAGGAAAATGAAAGAAGAGCTAGTAGCTGATGTGAGTTGAAAGTCAGTGAAATTATTTTATTTACAAAATATGAGTTGATGTATTTTCCTCAGATACGGTTTATTGAATTTATGAAGTGTGGTAGACCTGTTTGTTGTTTGGAACTCCATGAAAGTTCAAGTTTCATGTTTAATTATTACCACCCTTTGAGTTCTTACCATCTTACCTGCTAATTGGTTAATATTTTGATGCATAATTATGGTGTAGAGAATGATGCACTAGAAATTCCAGTTTTGTGAAGCCATAAAAGCAGAAATTATCTTGGCAGTTAATACCATAATCTGCCCAATCTTCCAATTTTCTCAATTTATCTTCAAAGACATGAATTTGGAATATGCATTATTATGGTTGTTTTCCCCCAAGATATGTTACAACCCACCTGAGTGACTCTGACTTACAAATGGTTGTTTTCTGCCAATGTTAGACGTGACCTTCATCTCAGCTTCAGATTAAGAAGGAAAACACAAGAATGAAAATGGATGCCAGATAATAGAAAGTATTTGTATACAGTGTATCATTAGAATAATTTTATTCAAAATAAAACAAATTTGTTATTTTCAATGCTTCTCTCTGGGAAGCGGATTTGTGAATTCTGTCTTTCAGCTTGGTTTCCCAGTGGATTAACTATTTAATCCTCTCAGAGTGTTAAAATAGTTTTACTGTGGCTCAGGCTTTATTTGAAGCAAATGACAACCAAACCAAAGGGACAATTTTCATGACACCCTACAATTATTATGAGATCTTTCTGAGTTTCAGTTTAAGAATTATATATGAGGTTCCTTTGTCCTTCGTTTTTTGAAATTATCAGATATTTATATATTGAAGATGATTTTTAGTATCTCTGTAATTATTGAAAAAACAGATTTTAAAATTGGAAGAACCTGAAGGGACTAACTGGTTAAGGCCCCTTCTTTACAACAGTTTAGACAATAGAGGCCCAGAGAAGTTGAGGAAATTGCTTGAGGTCTCACAGCTAGCAGCTCAAGTTTTGTTTTGATTAGTATTGTGGCTTTTCTAGGTCTTCATGTTTTTCTGACAGACATCCTAGAAATAGAATAAATTTCTGTAGTTTTAATCCCTAAGTACTCCTTATAAAAGTTAACTTGACATTTAGATGAATTCCCCCACTCTTAAGTGCCCGTTATTTTTGCTTTATGATGGCCTCAGTCTAGAAACCAGGACAGTGATTCTAAAAAGCACCTCTCAGAGACACAGAGTGATGGACCGCTGGAATAGAATATAGGTCTGTATTTTAGAGTTCCTGGTATATTCAAATGTGAAGAAATGCCAGAACTGGGTGATAAAAATAATATGGACTGCTTTCAACATTCACAGGTAGCACAGTAATGCTTTAACAACAACCACTAAAGTATCATGTGTGTATAGTTTAATTTGGAAATAATGTTCAATATGGAAATGGGAGGATTTTGTGAATGCTAGGCATATAGCCTTTTCCCCCATCCCTTCCCTTGGTTCTTAAAACTTATTTTTTCTTTTTACTCCAACATACTTAAGGATTATAGTACATTTCAGTAATAATGGCAGACTTGGTATGAGCAAGATGGCTGAAGGGTGGGGTAGGGTAGAGGTAGGGTGGAGTCACGTGGGGAGTGAGATGTATTTATTGGGACCTGGAATTGGTGATAGAAGTAGAAATCTGAGTGGTTTAAAAAGACCCTCTTTGGAGTAATACTTCACTTGATAGGTGGTTCTTAAGCTTTTAAATAATATCTTAGCCCTTCCCCTCCTTATTTTAGAAGTAAATAAAGAATACAACACATTTGACCGTAATGGAGGCCTATCATCCAACAAATTCCTAAATCTTACCTCTACATGAAACCTTTCTAAACTACTCCCGTGCATAGAAATTTCTGCCTTTGGGGGCCATAGATCTTCCTTATATGAGTTTTCTCTCTCTCCCTCTAAAATTGTGATGAGATATATACAGTGTGATTTTTTTACTGTTCAGCTTGAAATGTTCCCAAAACTCAGAGAATTTTAATGCTTTTTAAAAGAAGATTCTGAGGTGCCTGGGTGGCCTAGTCGGTTAAGCATCCCACTCTTGGTTTGGCTCCGGTCATGATTTCAGGGCTGGAGCTGAGTGCAGAGTGTGCTTGAGATTCTTTCCTCCTCCCTCCCTCCTCTTTTGCAGGTACACACACACACACACACACACACACACTCTCTCTCTCTCTCTCTCTCTCAAATAAATAATATCTTTAAAAAAGTAAAAGAAGGTGCTAACATATTGATAGCATTATTATAATAGAACATTTGAAGGACATTGTGGTTTTGGTATTGAAACAAGCAGATATCTACCCGTCTAGACTGGAGTGAAGGTCTTTTAGGATTTAGCCCCACGGTCAGTCTACTTGGGTGAATAGTCAGCATCTTCAGTAAGAGCAAGGAACTAAGAAAATTGTTCAGACTTGGTTGTGCCCCATCATGAGCCCAAACAGGGGCTAAATCAAGGATGGCTCTTTGGATCTCTTAGAGTGTAGTAAAATATTAGTTTTTGAAATTGGATTTGACATTATTCTCAACTTTGGAGAGCTGTGTCTGTCACTTAGGCATGATGATATTGTAGTTCTTTGAATATGATGAAGGACTTATTTTTTTCAGAGTAGATGTTCATATTCTTTGCACAGTTACAGTCATTTTGGAGTTGTTCTAAATGAGAGCCTTTTTCTTTTTTAAAGATTTTATTCATTTGAGAGAGAGAGAGAGACAGAGAGCATGAGCAGGGCAGAGGGAGAGGGACATGCAGACTCCTGGTGGAGCAGGGAGCCCGATGCGGGGTTCAATCCCAGGATCCTGGGATCATGACCTGAGCTGAAGGCAGATGCTTAACTGACTGAGCCATGCAGGTGCCCCGAGAGAGCCTTTTTCTATCAGCAAGAAAGAACATGAAACTTTGGAGAGGGTCAATCTGTAGTTAATTATTATGATGTGGTATGTTGATCACATGGTATAATGAGACATAGGCCATCTCTACCCTCATTTGTATTCTTTCTAATCTTATTTATTTTTTAGATCAAAATTCATTCATTTATTATATAAATATAAATATCCACTGTGTACTGGAATCACATAAATTGGAGGCAATGTGATATAATAGAATGAACATAGGGTGGTTAGAAAATTGTTTTGGTTTGGATTCTTACCACTGATAAACTTCGCTTTCAATAAGTAGTTATCTACCTACCTCAGTGGACTTGAAAAAGGATCAACAGAGCCAGCCATGTGAAAGCATTTGAAAAATGGTTTTTACACAACACAGGCAGTAATATTATTAGACATGAGTTTGATATAACCAACAATGGACATGTTGGTTATATTTCAAACGCTAGCAATTGGATTAGTCATTCTCTAATGTATAACCCGTAACTTGAGTTAGTAAAGTGCTTTATAGGTGTTTGTGTCTGTTCTTTTGCTTTTTGAGTGTGTCTATTACTTGCACCGCTATGAATGATACAAAAATATATAAATACTTCTAAAAACCTTACCTTACCTAATCTTCTAGTTTTTATTTTGTTTTCAATATGTCCCTTGCATACCATTCTGCTCTATCTTACCAAATTGCTTCTTTTATAGTTTAGTAAAATCTATTTTAATTATTTCCTTTCTCTTCCCACACAGACTTTCAGTTGGTATGGTTTTTAGTATTTTGTAAAGTTACTATCTTATACTTTGTGAAATTAACAATAGTAATGAGTTACATTTTCCACTAGTTGTTTAACTAATATAAGAGGATGCTGACTAAATTGGTTAATAAAAATGTGAATATTTGAATTGACTTGTACTAGATTTTTGAAAATGTTATTAATGCTTTCCTTGTGCTTTTGTCAGTCTTGGCAACAATGCAGTAAACCAGGCTATGGATTAAAGAGTGCTATAAAGAGAAAACGGAGGAAAAAGACCAGAAGTACTATTAAGACAGAATTTTAAAAATTTACATTTTCTATAAAAGTTTTTCTAGCACCTAGAGCTGATGGGACAATGTGCTTGCAGTATTCATTGACAGAGCTCTGTCAAGACTTAGCTGAAAGCATTTTAAAGAAGACATAATTAGAAGCAGGAAATAGACCTTGAACCTGGCCTCATAATCTCAAAATCAGCTTTTCATTTCATAAGTAACTTTTATTTGACTTATTATTATTATTATTATTATTTTCTTCTTTCTTTTTAAAGTTTATTTATTTTTTTTGGTATTCTCTACACGCAACATGGGGCTCAAACTCAAAACCGAGAGATCAAGAGTCTGATGTTCCTCTGACTGAGCCAGCCAGGCACCCAATTTTTTTCTATTATTGAAATAATATAATCACATTAGAAAAAGTATCCAGGAAAAGATGAGAAAAACAATCAATCACAGTTCATCACTAGTTACTATTAGCATTTTGGTATTTTTTTTAGGCTGTTTCATAAATTTTAAAAAATTATTGTAATGTGGATATACTTTTATAGCCTGATGTTTACCATTTTAGAGTATAACATAAGAATTTTTTCATGTCTTTATATCAAGGAAGGGCATTTTGAGTAACTTGCTATATATTATGCATCATCTACTTTATTTCATTATTCTATTCAATATATATTAAATTACATATATCAAACAGTAATTTAATTGACAGACTTTTATTGTCTAATAAGGATCTTAATTTAATTTTTTCTGAGAGTTTGCTGTGCTTTATGATTCCTGTAATGTTTTCATTTCCACTGATAAGTAGACTCTACAAATGACCATTTCCTGGAATTGAAGGGAGAGGGTAGTGCTGCCCACCCACAATATATGGTTAAATGTTATGACATTGAGGATGCTTTTTAGAAAAAGATATATTGACTTATAATTTTAAATTTTCAGCTATATCTACAACAAGATATAATGTATTAGGATAATACAGATATTTGTTCAGCACATTGGTCTAAGCCACTGATGGTTAACCAAACACAGGTCCATAACCATTCCATGTTCCTTGAAAATTAGTGCATTTCTAAAGTGCTTAAGTTGCTTTTGTTCACCTCAGTTCAACACAAAACACTTGTTTGAGCAGCCTATTGGCCAACTAGTCTGCATCTGTCCTGCCTTAAAATGGAAGTTGTCAACTGCTGATTAAACATGAGATTACAGATTTCATTCCTGGTTATTTGGCCTGCCATTTAAGGTTCCTTAATCCAAATGTGACATCTGTGATATTGCCAAGTCTCCATTTAGGCAATACAGTATTATAGTTTTGAATTTTAGCTTGCCAACTTGGCCTTAGATTGGCAACAAATTCCATCTGTTCTTGATTATATTCTTATCTATTTTGTTACATAAGTGTAATTGGACCTTCTGTTACCTTTGTAGCAGATGCAATTCTTGCCTCTGAGTATAGGGTTTCTTTAGTTATCTTTGGTTCTTAATTTTGTATTAACTTGGTGTATAGCCAGTGATAATTTTATTTATCTTGTGTACATGTTCTATGACTGCAGCTTTCAACATAGAGTAACTCAGACTTCTGATAATTTCACACTTTAAAATTTGCACGTTTTGACATCAATTTTGTTGCCTTGTTTTATATGTTTCAATAGTAGGATTCTACCTCATTCTATTTAAAAATAGGAATAAAGAAATCTTGTGTTACAGAGTGCTGTGGGTATTGGTAGTCTGTAAATTCAGTTATTTCAGTGTGATGCTTATAAGGCCAAGATTATGAGTTTTTTGTTTTGTTTTGTTTTTAAGATTATGAGTTTTATCCCTGGCTGGGCATATTAGCTTTGCTGCTTTTTTAAAATTTTACAATTACAGGGGCACCTGGGTAGCTCAGTCGGTTAAGCATCTGCCTTCGGCTCAGGTCATGATCCCAGGGTGCTGGGATCGAGTCCTGCATTGGGCTCCCTGCTCAGCAGGAAGCCTACTTCTCTCTCTGCCTGCCACTCTCTCTCTCTCTCTCTGACAAATAAATAAGTAAAATCTTTAAAAAAATAAATAAATAAATTTTACAATTACAACAAATACAGAAGCAACAAGTAGATATTAGTGAGGATGAGTCAGTACATACCAGTTAACACTGATGAAAATGATTTCTAACCATGTTCCGGAATGTTCTTTCTTTTTTTTTAAAGACTTTATTTATTTATTTGACACAGAGAAAGAGAGAGAGAGAGAGAGAGCACAAGCAGGGGGAGCGACAGGCAGAGGGAGAAGCAGGCTTCCCGCTGAGCAAGGAGCCTGATGCAGGGCCGATGCAGGGCTTGATCCCAGGACTCTGGGATCATGACCTGAGTTTAAGGCAGACGCTTAACCCACTGAGCCACCCAGGCACCCCAGTTCCAGAATTTTCATCCCTTTTTTTAGACCATTATGAATGAAAATATTTTTACATTCGGTATCTATAAGACCTCAATAAATATTGTTATATTCAAAGTCTACAGGGGCTCAATAAGAGAAAATAACACCTCGCTTATATGTTTGCTATCAAAATTAAATAAGAAAATGTATATAAAGCCCTTATACTATTGGCACTTAGTAAATGTTTTGTGAAGAGTAGACACTACTGTCATTTTTATTATCATTATTTTCTCTGCTTTGTACCTCTGAGTTTCTGGGTCAGTCCTAAATAAAGCCACAAGTAAATCAAAACCATGTTCTTTGCCCCACCACCTGATTAGTCTGAACCTTGTTTTACTGCTCCAATCTTATGTGCCTGTGCTTTTGGGGTCATAGCTTTCCCTGTAATCTCCTATTTTATTTGTCCAGACCTGACTTATGTTCAGTTTTCTGATTTGTATCCCTTTCCCCATATCTTGAGTCCAAATTTGCTTAAGTGAAATTATTGAAAGCTTTCTGTAGAGGAGGAGACTCATTCCCTTTTTTATTCAAGTGAGTTTTCCTTCAACTCATGTGGCCCACTTGAATCCACTTCTGTACACATGCTGGCACTGATCAAGCCTGTGTTACTTCTGGACCTCACTTCATTTTCATGTCATCTAGGCCTTTGGCCAGGCTAGTTGTCCAATTTCCCCCCCTACCCCATGCTAGCCTGGTGACCCCAGTGTATTTTAAGACAGATTTCACGGATCAAGAAGTTGTGATTTTATTATGGAATTGACATGAAACATACACACACACTCATTAAAACATAAAATCCTCTAAGGAGTTGATGAATCTGGCTAATATGGTATAAAATACATTAATGTTAATAGACAAATTGATACTTGTTTTTTAATATCAGTTGATGAAAAGATTGTCAAATTGTCTGTATGACATTTTGGTTAAAAAGGGTATATGAGGGTGCCTGGGTGGCTCAGTTGGTTAAGCAACTGCCTTCGGCTCAGGTCATGATCCTCGAGTCCCGGGATCAAGTCCCGCATTGGGCTGCCTGCTCGGCGAGGAGCCTGCTTCTCCCTCTAACCCTCTCCCCTCTCATGTACTCTCTCTCTCTTTCATTCTCACTCTCAAAATAAATAAAAAAATCTTTAAAAAAAGGGGGTATATGAGTTTGTCAAGAAACTTTGAAGTTTTGAGTCCTCATCTGTGGCTCTCTTGATTGTCATTTTGAAATGGAAAATTTGGTCATTCCTGAACTATGTCTACCTATGCATTAATATGAAAATGGTTTTCGGGGCACTTGGGTGGCTCAGTTGGTTAAGCGTCTGCCTTCGGCTTGGGTCATGGTCCCAGGGTCCTGGGATTGAGCCCTGCATCAGGCTCCCTGCTCAGTGGGAAGCCTGCTTCTCCCTCTCCCTCTACCTGCTACTCCCCCTGCTTGGCTCGCTCTCTCTCTCTGTCAAATAAAAAAAAATCTTTAAAAAAATATGAAAATGGTTCTCTTCTGTTGGCTTCTGCTGTGGTCTTATAATGTATGCACAATGATAGCTTAGCATCTCAGTTTTGATGAAGCAGCCCATAGACTGTGTGTTGGGCTAGGCCAAATCATTGGTGTACACTGTAATCACTCAGTATGGGACTGGCATGTCTAGGTGAATTGGCAAGTGCTATTTCTCACAGCAGCTTCACTGACAATGAGATGGGATGGGAAGAAGAAGAATGTGAGAGGGGATCAATGTAAATCAAGTAGCCATTGTGGTTCCCGGCAGCCCTGCGCTCTCAGTTAAAAACATCATGGTTCTATGGCAATAGTGCCCCATCTTATCCCAGTATCCGCCCAGGAACTTCTAAACACTAGTTGATCTCTCTTTTTCTGGCTTCACATTCCTTATTAATTTTGTCTTTTCCCTTCCCCCCAAACCTGCCTTAATTTTATTTTTCTTTGCAGCATGGCTTGTTGAAAAGAGCATGGACTTGATTGTCACAAAGTTTTGAGTTCAGAATTTTGGGACAGCCACTTAAACTTTATGAACCTTGGTTTTGTCATCTGTAAAATGGAGTTAATACCCATCTTATAGGGTTGTTAAGATTATATGAATGTCGTAAATGCTTTGCCTTTAGAATTGCCTTTCGATTCTTTTTTCTTTTTTAGTTTTCCCTTTCTCCTTCCTCTTCCTCTTTCTACCACCTATTTTTTTCTCTCTCTTCATCTATATCTATAAATTTCTGTTTTTCCTCTTCTAGGTAAAACTTACAGTGACCACAATTTCTTGTCTTTTTTTTAAAGGTTTTATTTATTTATTTTACAAAGACAGTGAGAGAGCACAAACAGGGTTAATGGCAGAGGGAGAGGGAGAAGCAGGCTCCCTGTTGAGGGATCATGACCTGAGCCATTAACTGACTAAGTCACTCAGGTGCCCCCACAATTTCTTTTCAAGACAGGAATACTTTCCTTGGTAAGCTCTTGTTTATAAAACTCTACCTTTGGGGCACCTCGGTGGCCCAGTGGGTTAAACGTGTGACTCTTGGTTTTGGCTCAGGTCATGATCTCAGGGTTGTGGGATTGAGCCCTGCATCAAGCTGTGCACCAGGCTCTGTGCTCAGTGGGGAGTCTGCTTGAGATTCTCTCTCTCCCTCTGCCCCATCCCCACCCCCCCACTCTTCTTGAGTGCGTGCGCTCTCTCTCATAAATAATTAAATAAATCTTTAAAAAACAAAAGCCAAAAAACCCCTCCACCATCATCTTGGTTTCTCTATGATATAGAGATAATAAGAGTACTAATCTCATAGGATTGTTATGGGATTTAATTGGCATATTTTAAAGTACTCAGAATAATGCTTGGCATATAGCAGGCCTTAAGAAATGTTAGTTGTATTCATTAACTTGCAAAAATTTATTTCTTGAACAGAGAGATATAGGAAGAGGTTGGTAACTTTCAGTTATAAGATGAATAAAGTTCGGGGATCTAATGTGTTACATAGTGACTATAGTTGATAACACTATATTGTGTAATTGAAATTTGTGAAGAGAGTAGAACTTGAAAGTTCTTATCAGGGGAAAAGAAAGGCAAACGTGTGGTGATGAATGTCTCAATTAACTTGTTGGGGGAATCCTTTGAAAGTGTGCATATAGTGGGTGCTTGGGTGGCTCAGTCAGTTAAACATCTGCTTTCGGCTTCGGTCCTGATCTCAGGGTCCTGAGATTGAGCCCCACATCAGGCTCCCTTGCTCAGCAAGCAGGGAGTCTTCTTTTCCCTCTCCCTCTGCCTGTCTCCCCAGCTTGTGCTCTCTCTTTCTGAAATAAATAAATAAAAATCTGAAAAAAAATTTTGCACATATATCAGATCATCACAATGTACACTTTACATATCTTACGATTTTGTCAATTGTATCTCAGTAAAGATGAATAAAAAAGAATAATAGCGCATTTATTTATTTTAAAAAATTTTATTCATTTGACAGAGAGAGACAGAGAGGGAACACAAGCAGGGGGAGCTGGAGAGGGAGAAGCAGGCTCCCCACTGAGCAGGGAGCCTGATGTGGGGCTCAATCCCAAGACCCCGGGATCATGACCTGAGCCGAAGGCAGATGCTTAACAACTGAGCCACCCAGGCGCCCCTAGTAGTGCATTTATATTAGATGATATTGACCTAGATATTACCAGTTGAAGTTATCAGCATTGTATTTATGATAGAATGGATGTCTTAGTTTGTCTTTATGAATACAATGAGTTATGAAAGTCAAGGTTGAGATAATTATGCTTTCTTGACTAGGTGGAATAAAATTTTTTTTTAAATCTTTGTCCTCTCTTGGTATGTATACTAATGGAATGACATTCCTTTCCTGTTTATCTTTAAGGACATGGGAATACTTATTGATTTCCAACTGCTTACCTAGCAAGGTGAGCTGGCTGACTTGTTAATCCTTAAACCTCTTAAATATATTTCTTGGTATATCATTAACCCAAGCACAATTCTACTAGTACTGACAGAGTATTTACTAAGACCACAAAAGTGATTGAACACACACACACATACACACACACACTTATATATATGAGCTCTAAGAAAACATCTCACTATTTCCATATCTAACATGAAAGAATTAATAGATTTGACTGAGGTGACAGAGTTCTTTTGCTTAAAATTTTTTTTATTAATTTGTCCTTCCTTCTTAGAGTTTATATTATGAGACAAGTCATTTGGCATATTTTTTAGTTTAATTACCATAATTAAATAAAAAAATTAATTTTTGACTCCTTTTTAAGACCTTACTTAATAATTAGGTTTTTCTTGTTTATACAATATTTGCTGCTGGAACCTTTGTAGTTTTGTTAGCATTGTAAAACCAGTTTCTGAGTGATAATGGTATCAACAGAGTCTGAAACTTAATCCTGAAAACAAGCTTCACTTTTTAAAAAATCCTGTTTAGAAAACAAACTTGATTTGAACTGGTAAAAAACACCTTTTTGTGTTTTTCACAAGTTGGTTTACTGTGAAATGGAGCAGTGTGATGACAGATGAACTTAGAAAATATGTGGTAGAAAGTTAAATGGGGTATTGAAGATGACTAAGACAGCCCTAGTTACTGTCTTTGACAAGCAGAATCCTCCAAATGTTAACTATTAAAATAACAATCACAGAGGTAGAAATAGAGTAATATAACAGGATAAATACCCTTCAAAATCATCAGATTCCCTCATATTGCAAAAACAGATGCTTATATATTTGAGTTAATTTCTGTACATTCTGATGAGAACCATGCTATTTACCTGAAAAAAGAATGCAGTAAAAGGATTTGTTTCCAAAAGCAGTCATCTTTGTCGTTTTTTTTTTTTTTGTACTACCAAGTAGGTTTATTTGCACATTACATAATTTCCCTTTTATAATTGAATCTTTTAAAATGAACTTTGGTGATGAAAGTAATACTTTTGGACTTTGAGTTCAGCTCTTTTCTATTCCATTGACTCACTGTGAGGTGGCAGTGGTGTTAAAGTAACCCTGTGGAAAACTAACGTGGCACCTCTCCATGACTCAGTCCCTTTACGTGTAAAGTGAATCATACTTCTGCTGAGTACATTACATCTTCTTTGTAAAGAGCCACTAAAAGTGTAAAATGAAAGCTATTGCTCCAAGCTTGTTGTAAATACAGCAGAAGTTACTTAAGTATCTTTTGATATCTAAAATGGAGGAATGAAAATGAATTTGTGAAGACAGTAAGTAGCTGCCATCACTGATCATTCCGATTCAGTTTGGCTCAGATCAGTTCAATATATTTCAATTCAGTTCGGTCCCAATTATTAATTATTGAATCCCACCAAAATCAAGTGCAATGCAAACACTTTGTTAGGCACTGGGAAATCCAAAATGAATCAGATATGGGTTTTGCCCTTGAGAAATTCAGTCCAGTTGAGAGTCTTGCAGGTCTGATGGCTCTCTGAAACATGCCAAAAATGAAGGATGAACACATTTTGTGCAAGTTTTTGGAGTGGTCTATCTCTATAGCCATTGTAATCACAATAGCTCACTTTCTAAGACAGAAAACTGACTCCTTATTTTCCAAAATAGTAATGTAAGCTCTTCCTAATAATTTAAGTCCCATGACATCTGATGTTTCCCATTTCCTGATCTTTAACATAGCCCTATTGGTTTATTTGCTTTTTTTTCTTTTCCTCTGTACTTATTCTCTCTAATCTTTTCTAATTTCCTACTCATTCCACTAAAAAAATCCCTCCCAGAGATTTCATCTAATTTTCATCAGATATTAATTGCAAAGATTTATTGACATCTGCTCCACACAACTAAGGACATGAGTATGCACACATGCCTGCATGTTCACACATATACACATATCTTTTCCCACACAGTTAGTTAATAACTTAAGACATTCAGAGAGGCCAGCCTGGATCTAAGTGAGGCAGGAGCCTTCTATAGAAAGTGCCCTAGAATATTCCATTTCTGAGAATATAGTTTGGATACAATTTTAAATCCCTTAGTTAACTGTCTGTCTTTTCCTTGTTATCCACTGCATTGATCCTGATGTTCTGTGGGTAATAGGCTGTGTTTTTTCTTAGGAGACTGATGATCTGTTTTATCTTTCTAGATCAAAAACCCAAGGCACTTTGAGCACTCAATATTAGTGTAAGTATAGACTTCTATGAGTCCTTGACTTCTCCATTTGTTATTATCCAATCATACTTCTGTTAGATGTACCTTTCATAGTAGGTAGCTCTTTTTATAAGGAAGTGGCAGACACGATCTCCTCAGAGAATGGGCTGTGATATTAAGAGACTTGATTGAACTTGATTCCTTTCCTAGTTTTTAACCTTGAGTGAATTGTTGAAGCTGGCTATGCCTCAATTTCCTCATCTGTAAAAGATATTGATAATATGTACCTCATAGAATTCTTCTCTCCTAAGGGTGCCTTTACTGACTAATGCTACCATATACGTGTATGTAAGTATAATTTGTAGTGTATGATAGATTGCTTTGTAAATAGTGGTCTTTAGTGTCTTGGGTTTATGTTGGTTTTTCCTCCCTTCTCAAATGGATTTTGAATTATTTAAGAGCACAGATAGACTTTGTCTCTTTTTTGTGCTCTGTGAAGTGCTTACTATATCAGTAGGCATGGCAAATGTGGTTCTTTTTTTTTTTACTAAAGATTTTATTTATTTGAGAGAGAGAATGAGAGAGAGAGAGAGCACATGAAAGGGGTAGGGTCAGAGGGAGAAGCAGACTCCCTGCTGAGTAGGGAGCCCGATGCAGGACTCTATCCTGGGACTCCAGGATCATGACCTGAGCTGAAGGCAGTCGCTTAACCAACTGAGTCACCCAGGCACCCTCAAATGTGGTTCTTAACACCAGAGGAGCAAACATAGTATACTCTTGATTATTGTTATAAAAACTTTAGTCAGTCTGTCAAAAAATATTTGATTGCCATTGATGTTGCTGGAAGGGTGTTCTGGGTGTGGAGGATAGATGTAGATCTTCCTTGAGTTACGATGGGGTTACCTCCTGATGAACCCATCATAAGTTGAAAATATCATTAAGTTGAAAATGCATTTAATATACCTAAATTACTGAACATCATGGCTTAGCCTAGACTGCCTTAGACATGAGCAGAAGACTTATATTAGCCTATAGTTTTGCAAAATCATCTAACACAAAGCCTATTTTGTAATAAAGTGTTGAATGTCTCCTATTGAAAGTGAAAAACAGAACGGTTTTAAGTGTATCAGTTATTTACCTTTATTGTGGTCACGTGGCTGACTGGGAATTGCAGGTTTCTACAGCTGCCCAGCATCATAAGAGAGTATCATGCTGCATAATACTAACCCGGGAAAAGATCAAAATTCAAAGTACAGTTTCTACTGAATGTGTATGGCTTTTGAAGCATCGGAAGGTTGAAAAATTGTGTCAAACCATGGTAAGTTGGGTACCCTTCGTAGATGTAAGCAAGATAAGGGTGTCCACTTTGAAGGAGCTAACATTGGGTGAGGATAGAGACAATAAACATAAAAAAAGTAATTTCAGATATTGATTAGTACTATGCAGAATATGCAGCGGTATGCTTGATAATAATTGGCCTTGGCTGGGAGGAGACATTTGAGTTGAGACCTGAATACTGAGAAGTGAGCTATGAGAAGATCTGAGAGAAGAGAATTCTAAGCAAAACAAGTGCAAAACCCTTGAAAAATAAGCTGGTGTGTTAGTGGAATTGTAGGAAGAGCAGTATAGCCAGATACAGCAAATAAAAAAGAGGATGGAGATAATGCCTGGAGATAGGCAGGAGCCAGATCATTTAGGGCCTTGTAATCTGGAATGGAAATTTTGAACTTTCATTTTAGTGGGAAGGCTTTAGAGAACTTTAAGTGGAGATATGACGTGATCTGATTTACATTGTAGAAAGATAAGTGGTTGCTATGTAGAGGGTGAACTGTGTTACAAGACTTAATAGAACGGGGAGACCAATGAGAAGGCTGTTAACGTGTTCCAGAAAAGAGATGGAGGTGGCTTGGACTAAACAGTAGCAGGACAGATGGTGAACAGTAGATTTGGAGTATATTTTGGAGATAGATCTGTTAGGATTTGCGGATAAAGGGTGTGATAAAAGAGAATTAAGTAGATTCTCAGGTTTGAAAGTTTGAGGAAAAATGGATTTTTTGGGATGGCAGGTCAGTAGTTCTACTTTGGCTCTGTTGCAATAGCTATACATTGGATATCCTAATAAAGATGTCAAGTTGGTTGTTAAATATATGAGTTTGGATCACAGGCTAGATGTCTGTGTTGAAGATAAACTTTTGAGAGGCAACAGCGTTTAGATGGTTGAAGCATGGACTGGATGAGGTCATCGGTGAAGAGAAAAAAATTAGAGAAGACTTGTGGGGAAAAAGTTCTGGGACACTCTACAATTTAGAGGTCAGTAAAAGAAAAAGATCTAGCCAAGGAGATTGGAGAAGAGTAGTCAGTGAGATTAGAAAAAGCAGGGAGAGTATGTTGTCCTAGAAGTTGGTCAGCTGTTTCAAATGTTGCTTGCTGGGAAGTCAAGTAAGAGGTGAGCAAAAATTGACTATTGGCTTTGGTAAGAGATAAGTTATTGGTAACTCATAGGACGTGTTTCAGGAGTGCTTGGTTGGAGCGGATTAAGAAAAGAATGCAAGATGAGCAAACAGACACAGTGAAATCAGTAATGCTTTTGGAGGATGTTGCTGTGAAGGGGAGCAGAGAAATGAGGTGGAGAAAGACAAGGTTAAGGGAGGATTGTTTTAAAGGGGGATAATGAGCAATGTTTATGCCTAATGGGAATCATCCAGGAGAGGAAACACAGTTGAGGTGTTTAGGAAGGAAGTGAGAGACACGGTGGGGCCAAATTAGAGGCCCTACAGAGTATTGAATTAAAATTTTTAATTTTAATGGTAAAAGAAAGAGAGGAGATATTTGTAGGAGTGAAGCCCTTGAGAAGGAGACTAGGGATGAGATTGGAAAGAGTAAGTGGAAAGAGTGGCTTTAGATAGAAGCAGAGACACTTTTACCTTTGTCCTTTAGCAAGAGAAAAAAAACAGAATTTGTGGGTATAGATACATGTAGTTTGGATCTGGGAATATGAAGATGCATTTTTTTTTTCTTTTCACAAAAATGAGCATGGTTTTAAGGAGGTCAAAGAACTGTGAAATAATGGTGTTAGGTGTATCACATAAGGGATTTGAAGTTGCCAAGAATGCTGGTAGAAGTAGTGGTAAAGGGGATCCTGTAGACTGTAGGTGAGATCAATGGATGGGACAGTGTGACAAGGACAGCAATAAAGGATTTGAGGGGTGGTAGGGTCTGATGACATCTGCTTCAAAGAAGATGGGATCTTTGGGAGAGGAATGAGGAGAGACAGGTTGGAAACTGCACTAGGGAGCAAGAAGAAAACTCACCTGCAGGCAATGACTTATTTGTGTGGATGGAAAAAATCGCCTTACTTGAGGGCGTTTCAGTAAAAGCCATGTCCTCAGGGGATGGGCAGGTGAGGTTTTAGGTCTAGGGTGTAGGTGAGTTTTCAAGTCAAAATAAATGAACTAATAAGCACTCACTATGTGGCAGAAGCAAATGTTCTGACTTCAGAACGCATACTAACTCACATGATACAATAATCCTATAGTTTAGGCACTATTATTTGTTCTTTATGAATAAGGGAACTGAAAAGTTAAGCAATTTGCTTAGGGCCACACAGCTGTAAGTGACAGGGCTGGATTTGAATTCCAGCAAACTTGGTTCTAGATGGTGTTCCAGGTATAAACACTTGCCTGTACTGCTGCTGCTGGACCATGATTTCCAACACACAGTTGAGGTGTTTAGGAAGGAAGTGAGAGACACGGTGGGGCCAAATTAGAGGCTCTACAGAGTATTGAATTAAAATTTTTATATTAAAGGATAATCTGAAAAATTTGGACTTCAGATGCTGACTTTAGAGTTTGATGAGCTTTTTCTGTATTTTAGAGCAAAGAGCAACTTGAAGATTTTAGATGGCTGATTTTGCTGTGGTTTGATGTTTTGCTGAAAGACAGTGGGTAAGGAAAATTTTGTATCTGGTAACCCCACGGAGAGGAGATGTTGAGCTATATTCTGGTAGCGTTGGCCTGCCATGTTAATGTCTTGTGGAGAGCTTGTTTGAGGTTCTTGAATGAACATAGTATCGACCAGTTTGTTTCCGGCCCTGAGATTCAAGCATTTTTGTAGTTCTCATCATTTGATATTGTTAAGGCAACTGCTTTTGGCTACAAAATTTGGAATAATACTAATGACACTAAAGAAATGATAGAAGCTGATTTTGATTGTAATAGTAAAAATGTCATATTTTTTTCACAAGGGTACTTGCAAAATTTTGAGCAGTATATTTTTTCTGATGATAGAAGTATTACTTATTTATTTTTGAAAATTTATAAGAATTTCACCACCCTGAGAAATAAAAACATTTTATATCTATTTCTTATTTCTATTATATTTTAATATAATCTCATTTTTTATGTGATATAACAAAAATTGAATCCTATTGCATGTACAGTTTTCCATCATGTTTTTTTTTCGCTTCACATTTTCCATTTCATAAATGTTTTCCTAGGTCATTAAGTCTTCCTCTTAAAGCTGATGCCTAAAGACTGTGTATAACTGGTTTGTTTAAGTGGACTGAATTTGGTAGCGCCCAGCAAGGAAACTTTTGCTTTATGCTTCAATCAAAATTTGTTAAGTTTTTCTTTCCAACCTCTTGAGTAGGTCCTGTTACTTTCAGGTTATTTTCATCTGTAGGAATGGTCTCATTTTCAGAAATTAAAGTACTGCCCAGTCTAAACCGAAAACATCCAATTCTCTGTTCTCTTTCCATCTAGCTCAGTCCTGACCACAGACTTAATAACCTACAGCGGGAAAGGGGAACTCCCCTTTGCTCACCTTATTCTGCCTCAATTTGCTCTTCCATTTCTCCTTTCATGCTCACTCTGCCTCTTCTGGGTCTTCCAAAGAGGGAGTGGGAGACATATAAAAGAAGAAAAGCAAAATTTCTTTTTACTTAGTGTTCTGTGTACTTCCTTGCCTGATGCTTTTGTTGTGCTCTCTTGGCTAGCTGGCTATTATGTCCTCAAGTTCATTGTAGAGCCTCCTGAGGGCAGTCTTCTTGCCACATCTGTAATGGGAGCTGTATTCTATGCATAACCGTTTGGGAATGCTCTCTTTTCCCTCCTTGCTCTCATATCTCGTATCTATAGCCTGTGACAGTGAATGTCCATTTACCCTGGTGGTAGTCAACATTCCTTGGCACAATTCCTATGAAATGGCTGATAGTCTGGCCACTCTTTTTTTTGTCTACTTGGTCAATGAGAAATATCACGTATCTGTGACTTGTCAATAACAAAAGTGCCACTTGCTCCGTAACTGTCCTCTTTTTTTTTTGTTTTGTTTTTTTGACTTCCTCTCTTCAGACTTTATATATTTACACCTGGAATCCAGAGGACATGTATCAGATTTTCCCAGAGACGCTCATTTCTCCTCTCTGGGTAGACACTCTGAATGGGACTGTCCTCTATAACATAGACATTTTCAGATGGGACAGTCTGCATTCTGCAGAAATGTAATGCCACAGTCCCCTTCTTATAACTCTTCAGTCTCTATAAGTAAAGAAAACCCTGGGCCGCCCCCTCACTTGACTTGATAGAGGAGAGGCATTTTACTTCCCTATACTTTGGAGATGAAATGAGAAAACAGTGTTCTCTATACTTATGAATTCTTTTAAAAGTATTTTGACCATGAATCTCTAGCCTTATCATATATAGCCTAAAGATGAGTGGTAAGGATTGCTAGTTGAAGGACCAGTTTGGCCACCTCTTGGTAAATGCTGTGGGATGTGTCTAGAAACTTTTTTGAGGTTTTATAGCTGAAATTATGAGATAACAAGAAAAGTAACCTTCCTTATCTTGTTATAATGGCTAGTATTTTATTATATCAATTAATAGTTTGAGCAACTTCATAGTAAATATTGCTGGAGCTCCAATCAATCTCCAAGGGAGTGGCAAAAAGGAGGAACTGTTTATCCTATAGGAATGGAATTTGAAGACCTGGGGCTCAGCCCTGCTTCCATTAGTAACTAGATGAGTTATGTCAGGCAAATCACATATTTTCTCATGGCCTTATCTTTAAAATGAGAGAGTTAGACCAAAGGATCTCCAAGATTCCTTCTCGCTCTAAAATTGATGAATCAGTTTTCAAGGCGTTCTTTCTTTCTAACGATTTTTATTTATTTGAGAGAGACAGAGTGAGTGAGAGAGAGCACAAGCAGGGGGAGGGGCAGAGGAAGAGGGAGAAGTAGACTCCTTGCTGAGCAGGGAGCCTGATGTGGGGCCCCATCCCAGGACCCTGGGATCATGACCTGAGCCAAAGGCAGATGCTTAACTGACTGAGCCACCCAGGTGCCCCTAAGGTGTTCCTTCTGTTAGAACTACACCACTCTAGGACTTGTTAACAGATTACCCATGGAAGTGGAACTTTTGAATAGAGCCAGTACCATATCATCCCATCCCATCCCATCCCATCCCATCCCATCCCATCCCATCCCATTCATTTATTTTTTCATCAGCTCATTCATTTAACAAATACTACTCTATATACATAAATCCAGTCATTGTACCAATTTCACATACAAGGTAGATAATGTACCTTTTTCATTAAAGAGGGGAAAACAATCACAGTTTGAGAAACTAGTTAGCAAATAGCAAATAAAATTATAGATGTAGATTCTAAATATAGTTCCTGGTACATAGTAGTTGCTTAACAAATATTAAAGGCAATTAAACCAGTTGAACATGTCCTGGGGGCTCCACTAATTGTGTCATATTATTGCTAAATTCCTGGTGATTTGTGGGTACTCTTAGTGCTTTATTAATATAACTTATGTAATATCATCATCATCATCATCCATTTAGCTACTTGCTCTTGTTGCAAAACTAGATCTTTTACTTATTAATGGATAATTCTCACTGATTCTGCTATAGATTCACTTACTCACTGAAGAACATTCTGAATTAAATGGCTTTTGTTCATAATTTCTGTTGCTTTTGTAGTTTTCTAGTATATCCCAAACACCCAATGTTTATATGTTCAGGTGAAGAATCATAGGAAAATATTAGGATCAATAGACAATGAATTCATAGAAAACTCCAGGAAACTCTATATTGTTTTCATATATCGAATATCCAGGTTAAAAGAAGAAGCATTTGCATTATTGGAGGAAACTGATCAACAATGTTTTTCATCACTGAACATGTCACTTCATGTATGTGGGTCATTCCTACTGAATTACTAACTAGGCAGGCCTCAAAAGTTATGAATCCTCTTTGTCCAGATATAGATTAGATAGACCTTACCAAATTAATGTTTTATGGTTGCTCTTCTGTCTACAGCTAATCCTTTGTTCGTTTAAATGATAGAGTTAGATGTTGCTCAGAAGAGGGGTCCAATTGGATTCCCTCTGGGAAGTGGGAGAGCCCTTGCCATTTCATATTTATGTATAGATGTGTTGTTGTTACTGTCTTTTATATCTACCCAATCTTTTCCCATTTCCTTTGCCACCACCTTAGTTCAGGTTTTAAGTTATTCAATGCCAGAATTATTGTAATTGTTTTTTAATTAATGATCTAGACCAGTATCACCATTCCAGAGAAAAAACCTTTCTTCCAAGATGTTCTGACCATCAAATCTATAGTGATTAAAGATTGTTTTGTTGGCTGTGGCCTTTATGGAACTCAACAGGTGACAAGATGAAGGAAGCAATATCTTTTACTTGTCTACTACATTTGCAAGGTAATACAAAGGAGCTTCACAGCTTTTTCTCCCTTACAAGTTAAAGAAATAGCTAGCTGTTACATTTTTCATTCTTTGTTTCAAAATATAAATAGAGAAAATTTAGTAAAATCTGTAAAGCTGTGGTTGCTGATATTAAGAAGTATAATCATGACTGAACAAAATTGTATCCACTTGAGAATTTTATGCCATCTTTACGTGGTTTTGGTATTTTTTTTGAATTGCTTTTTTATTAGTTTCAGAGGTAGAATTCAGTAATTCATTAGTTGCATATAACAGCCAGTGCTCATTACATCAGTGCCCTTCTTAAAGCTCATCACCCAATTATCCCTTTCCCTCACCCACCTCCCCTCCAGCAATCCTCAGCTTTCTAGAGTTTAGCATCTCTTATGGTTTGTCTCCCTCTCAGTTTTCTTATTTTTCCTTCCCTTCTCCTATGTTCATCTGTTTTGTTTCTTAAATTCCACATGAGTGGAGTCATATGGTATTTGTCTTTCTCCGACTGACTTATTTTGCTTAGCATAATACCCTCTAGTTCCATCTTTTTTTTTTTTTTTAAGCAGGCAGTGTGGAGCTTGAACTCACAACCCTGAGATCAAGACCTGAGGTCAGGGGTGCCTGGGTGGCTCGGTCAGTTAAGTGGCTGCCTTTGGCTCGGGTCATGATCCCAGGACATAAAGCTCCACGTTGGGCTCCCTGCTGCCGCTCCCCCTGTTTGTGCTCTCTCACGCTCTCTCGTGCTCTCTCTCTCTGTCAAATACATAAATAAAATCTTAAAAAAGAAAAGTTAAAAAAAAAAGACTTGAGCTGAGATCAAGAATTGGATGCTTAACCTACAGAGCCATCCCAGGTGTCCCTATATGGTTTTAGTATTATTAAATATTCGTGCTTAATTTTATTTTCACAGTTTAATTCTTTAATAATTTTTCATCACTCTCCCTCTTAACAGTGTATCTTCTGGTACTTAGGTTTTTAAAATTCTCTCCTTTTCATTTATCCTCACTTGTTGCCAAATCCTACTGTATCTTTCTCATTAACGCCTCATATTGCACTTTTCTCCTCACCCTGCCCGTAGCAATTCACATTGCCTTCACTCTAGTTTTGGTCTTTACTACTTAATTTACTTTGCTGAAGTCTCTTCACTAATGATGGTAATAAGTAACATTTGTATGCTTCCTTTCAGATTAGGGAGTGAGTGAATCCTCATGTTTTCTTACTTGAGCCTTCTAATCAGTTTGTTGTTATTGCTGTTTTAAAGATGACAAGACACACACTCTGAAAGTATCAGAGAATAATAAGTAAAAGAGCAGAGACTGGAACCAGGTCTTCTGGTTTCCAATCACATGCTCTTTTTATTATGCTCTCTGCCTTATCTTATATCCCTCTCCAACCTGTTTCATTGCTATTAGATCGTTCTTTCCTAAACCATTGCTTTGAACACATCTGTACAGGTCTCTTTGTCTTCTTGCCCTTATGTATCTTTATCTTATTTTTTTTTTTAAAGATTTTATTTATTTGACAGAGAGACAGCGAGAGAGGGAACACAAGCAGGGGGAAGTGGGAGAGGGAGAAGCAGGCTTCCCGCCGAGCAGGAAACCCGATGCAGGGCTCGATCCCAGGGCCCCTGGAACATGACCTAAGCCGAAGGCAGATGCTTAACGCCTGAGCCACCCAGGTGCCCTGTATCTTTATCTTAATCGTCTTCTTGCCCCTATGTATCTTTATCGTTAAGTTTGGCTACTTAACACTTGCAGATTTATCATTTTCCCAGATGCTAGGACAGATCCTATTCTTAAATTTTGGGTCATTCTGAAGCTCCAGAGGCTTAGAAGTTCAGTTTGGCTTTTTTTTTTTTTTTTATTTTTTTTTTTTTTCTTACGCAGTCCCGCAGTAAAATTTTTTTTTTTTTTTTACTGAATGAATTAAACCTTTTATTACTAGAACTTCCATAGCTTGATTCCAGGAATTAAACTTTTGGCCATGCCTTGTATCACTATTCCAATAATTTGTACTCTGTCTTATTACTCCATGTGTCTTGGTTACCGCCTTTGTTTACTGCTGAGTTCATCATTGAACTTTCCCTTGAACTAACATCAACAACAGAAACAACACTTGTATTCACAGATGTTTAGCACAGACCCTTGTATATAGTAAGTAGTCTTTTTTATTTTATTCATAACTGGATCACCAGTGTCTGAAACAGTGATTAATTCAGAAGAGACCTTCAACAAGGATTTGTTGAATGACTTTTATTTTGTGTATAAAATAAATCTTTGTCATTGAGTCTCTGATACCTGCCAACATATTTTCCCTGATGCGGAGTGTATCTGTTTAGATTTGTTTGTGCTTGACCTCATACTCCTGATGTTGTTTTCTGCCTACTGAGAGGCCTACGTAAGCTCACCTGCCTTTTTCATGGATTTCTTCCTGTTTCATGGTGCTGCTGACACTCCCTGATTGTCAAGACCCTGTGAATCTATTTGGTCCTTAGGTCCTATGTTGAACTGGATCAGATGTTTATCAAGCCTGTGTAAAATTCTTTAATAGACATTTAAAATTGATTTTTTAAAAATAATTTTCTGTTTGTAGTACCTAGTTGTCAACCAAATATCCAGCTAGATCTTTTAACAATAAAGTACTAGAGATAGTGATGTAATAGCAGTTAATGGTCTCATAGTGATCATTTTCTGTCTGCTTTTTGCACAACTGTACTTTTGTAATCGAATAAACTGTGGGGGAAGAGAGAATAGGAGGACAGTTTGGTGAAGCATAATTTTTATATTACTGTCCCTAGCAACCAGAAGAATAATTATGTTTATATCTTCAAAGTGAAACGTTTTACGTGTATAGAATGATTTAGAATGTTTCTGTTAAGATGTAAAGAAAAAGAAAATGTCAAGTCAGATAGCCATGCTTTTTTTAAAGGAGGTTGAGCTATCCAAACCAGGCCCCAAAAGCAATGCCAAGTTTTTATTTAAGATGGTACAAAATGATAATCTTATACATTTCTGTCAATTTGTTATGTATGTTCGTTTTCTTTTAAGGTTCTTATGGAGTAGAGGTTTAATTAAACCCTTTGTGAAATCAAAACATATAGTATGTTTATGCCCATTTTGTGGGTGTTGGTGTAACACCTTTATTAGCTTCAACAAATAGGTTTGTTATGTTTGTTTTATGACATTTTGTTAATCTTATTCACCAGGACTGTCAGATATTACATTTTCCTATGGGAAAATACCTTTATGAGACATTTACATTTTAATATAGCTTTAATTGCATATATCATATTTAGTGGTCTTATTTATCGTTATGGCAAAAAAAAGACATGTCTTAGATATATTTTTTATTTTTATTTTATTTATTTAAAGGTTTTATTTATTTATTTATTTGACAGAGAGAGAGACAGCTAGAAAGGGAACACAGCAGGGGAAGTGTGAGAGGAAGAGAGAAGCAGGCTCCCCGCTGAGCAGGGAGCCCGATGTGGGGCTCGGACCCCGGGATCATGACCTGAGCTGAAGGCAGATGCTAAGTGATTGAGCCACCCAGGCGCCCTGGCTTGGATATATTTTTATCTCATATGTTGTGTATGTGATTTTGTTAGTTTTTATTTCACGATTAGTTCTGAAGTAATTTGAATTAGTGATTCTTTTTTGTAGGACTTCAAAATTATTATTTGTCAGAACTGATATTATTCTCATAGAACAAGAAGTGAGGTTGATAGTAGGCATCTGCCTGGACTGCACTTTCTTCTTGTCCCTGAGGAACCTCTTTTAGCATTCTGTGTGGTCAAAAGGACCCAAGGATTAGATGTTGATGTTTTGTTTATATGAAAATATTGAGTAGGTGGGAGTAGGAGGGAAGAATTGACTAATTATTTCCAAAATGGGACTAAGAAACTGGGCTTGCAGTTTATCTGTTTAAACTAGAAATAAAAATTTTTAGATATTATGTGGTCAAGATAATAAAATTTTGCTTATTCTTTTTGGCACCTTCCCAGATGCCATATTAATTTTTTAAAAGAAGTTTAGATAGGTCAAGATTGATGTTTGGCCTGAAAAATTGGAGAGGCATTCTTAAAAGATTTGCCATGTTAATGGTCTCAAAAGAAACAAAGAAATACATTTTATAAATACTTTCAAGTTCAAATTTCAAAATCATTACATAGGTCTTTCAAAATGATGGAAGGATGAATTCATGTTTATTTTAAATGTATTATTTTCCTCATTTTGTAAATTTATGGGCATTTTTCAGCACTCTGGTAAACTATGTAACACTTATTAAAATCCACAAGTAGTTTTAAGGTAGCATTTTATTTTATTTTTTTAAAGATTTTATTTTTAAGTAATCTCTATGCCCAATGTGGGGCTTGAATCCACAACCCCATGATCAAGAGTTGCATGCTCCAGCAACTGATCCAGTCAGGTGCCCCAAAGTAGCATTTTATCTTTGAAGATTTATTTATTTATTACCTGAGAGAGAGAGAGAACAGGAACACGGAGTGGAAGGAGGGGCAGAGGAAGAGGGAGAATCCCAAGCAGACTCCCCGATGAGCACAGAGCCTAATGTGTGGCTCAGTCTCACGAGACTGAGCCAAAATCAAGAATTGGATGCTTAACTGACTGAGCCACCCAGCAGCCCCCTAAGATAGCATTTATAACAAAATTAAACCTCATGTCCTTGAGGGCTTTAAGTGGGACTGAGGCAGTTTAGAAGTATTTGTAAAGTGGTATCTGGGTTATTGCTCTAATAATTATGGCAGATGCAGTAGTTATAACAGATATATCTTCAACTAATTTTCAACAAAATTTTTTCATCCAATTGATGGTTGAATAAGTTTTCTCTTTTCATCAGGGTTTTTTTTTTTTAAGATTTTATTTATTTATTTGAGAGAGAGAGTGGGAGACAGAGCATGAGCGGGGAGGAGGGGCAGAGGGAGAGGGAGAAGCAGGCTCCCTGCTGAACAAGGAGTCCGATGTGGGACTTGATCCCAGGACCCTGGGAACATAACCTGAGCTGAAGGCAGACGCTTAACTGACCAAGCCACCCAGGCATCCCATGGGTTATTATTCTTAGTGACTAGTCAGATATTTAAATATCTTCTGCAGAATGTCTAGGAAATAGGCAGAGGAAACATTAACCTTGATTTTTATGGGCATTTTATGTTGCAGTATGCCTAGATTTTATATGTATCTGCCAACATACCATTAATCATTTTTCTCCTTGAAATATTTTTCCCCCTGTCCTTAAATTTATTGTGTACTTTTTGGATATTAAAAACATAACAGCATGCATATGTTTTTAGATCAGTTTGAATGGTATTTGTTGAATTGCTTTTATGTACAACTATTGTGGTTGATTAAAAAGAATCACTGTAAGTTAGAGCATTTCAAACTTCAGTATGCATTCCAGTCATTTGAAGATCATGTTAAAATATAGATTTTAATTTAATGGGTTTGAGGTGAGGCCTGAAACTCTGCATTTCTATGAGCTCCCCAGTTGATGGTCATGTTGCTGGTCTGTGAGCAGCAAGTCATAGGGTATAGATGAAATAGTTGACATTCTTATTGAAGAATTAGTATTTATACACTTAAAATATTTAAACAATACTTCAAGATAAGATGTGATTGAGAGCTAAAATAGACATGGAAAATATATGGTCTAAAAGTGGAGGGGAAGTTGAGATCATTAGGAATTCCTTCATGGCAAAGGCAAGGTTTAAGCTGCACCTTGAAAGGAGGCAGGAATTGGTGGAAAGGTAAAAGGAAAGGCTTTACAGAGAAGGGGAGCAATGTCAAAAACAAAGATGAGTATGAATGAGGGCAGTAGCATTTCAAAGCAAGGAGAAGCATTCTCTTTTTCACCCTCCCCCACCAAATGTCTAAGGTATGAGAATTTTGTGGGGAGAGCAGAGAGGGAGCTCTGTAATTTGCTTAATTTTACAATATTTAGGAGTTTTAAGTTATTTGTGTTATTCCTAGTTTATTTCCACTGTGGTCAGATAATATACTTAGTATGACTTCAGTTTTCTGAAATTTGTGGAGAGTTGCTTTATGGACCAGCATATGGTCTGTTTCAGTAAATGTTCATGTGCATGTAAAGAAAATGTATTCTGCAATGGTTTCATTTAGTGTTTTATAAATATCAACTAGGTCCAGATAGCTAGTAGTAGTGCATAAATCTTCCATATCTCTAATGATTTTTAAAAAATCTGGTAGTCACTAAGAGATACGAGTTCACATTCTCTAACTCTGATAATTAATTTCTTGATTTTCCTTTTGTTGTATCAATTTTTGCTTTTTATAGGCATTAGAATTGTTGTATTTTCTTGTTTTATTGATCCTTGTGTTAGTTTTCCAATACAAGGTATTAGAAACAATACTGTACGAAATATTGCAGTTGCCATGAACTTAGTAGCTTAAAACAACACAAATTTATCAACTTACTCTTCTGGAGGCCAGAGGTCCAAAATGGGTTTCACTGGGCCCAAAACAAGGTGCTCTGGAGATTCTAGAGGAGAATCCCTTTTCTTGCCTTTTCTAGTTTCTACTGCTGTGGTCCTTGTATTCCTGGGTTCATGACCCTTCCTTCATCTTCAAAGCCAGCAGAGTAGCATCTTCAATCTCTGTTTTCATCTTCACATTGTCTTTTCTCTTATAAGGATTCTTGTGATTAGATCATAATGTAGGATACCTGATACCAAGATCTGTAATTTAGTCACATCTGCAAAGTCCCTTTTGCCGTATAAGGTCACATTTTCACAGGTTCCAAGGATTCCAGGGATTGGGACATGGACATTTTGGGGTTGGCATTATTCTGTCTATCACAATCCTGTAATCATTATTAAATATTCCTCTCTATCTTTAGTAATATTTCTTGCCATAAACTCTACTCTGTTTGCTTAGGATTCATTGAGTTTCTTAAATCTCTGAGCTTATGTCTTCCAAAACTTTCGGAAATTTCTTGGCCATTATGTTTTCCAGTATTAACTTTGTCTCATTTTCTTGCCCTGCTCCTTCTGGGACTCCAATTACATGTCTGTTATATGTTGAGAATGTCCCACATGTCCCTCATGTTCTGTTCTTTACATTCTTTTTTCTTTCTGTGCTGCAGATGGATCTTTTCAAATGCCAAACATGTCTTCTTTGTACAAGCTGTTATGAAACCCATTAAGTTAGTTCTTGATTTCAGATACTATATTTTTCAGTGCCAGAATATCCATCCATTTTTCTTTTTTTTTAAGATTTTATTTATTCATTTGAGACACAGAGATACAGAGAGGGAAAGCATGAGCAGGGAGAGAGGCAGAGGGAGAAGCAGGCCCCTCGCTGAGCCAGGAGCCCGATGTGGGGCTCGATCCCATAACCCTGGGATCATGACCTGAGCCGAAGGCAGACACCCAACCGTCTGAGCCACCCAGGTGCCCCGTCCATTTTTCTTTTTTAAAAAAAATTTTAAAGATTTTATGTACTTATTTGAGAGAGAGAGAGAGAATGATCAGAGGGGAGAGGCAGAGGGAGAGGGAGAAGCAGGCTCCTCACTAAGCGGGGAGCCTCATGTGGGGCTCAGTCCCAGGGTCCCTGGGATCATGACCTGCGCCGAAGGGCAGATGCTTAACTGACTGAGCCACTCAGGCGTCCCCATCCATTTTTGTAGATTCAGATTCTCTCTTGAAATTCTTTCTTTTCATCCATTTTGCTCATCTTTTCTTTAATATAGTTGCAATAGTTATTTTAAAGTAATTATTAGCTAACTATAATCTCTTGATCATCTGTGGATTTGTCTCCATTATCTGTTTTATTCTCTTGATTATTGGTCACATTCATATGTTTTGACATTATTGATTTTATGCCATATGTAATACGTAAAAGACCAGTAAAAGAAGATGTTTGTTTTTTGGACTGGAACATGGCTTAGGAAAGATTGAGAATCATGTTGAAAAGTATAGTAGGCACCTGAGGACACCACTTTATTGCTTGTAAAGGAATTGGATGGGAAATGTTTGTTGAAGTAATTGGTAGAATAGAGCTAAATTGTGTAGTTTTCTCTAGAACTTGCTGAGAGACTGAGTAAGTTGTGTGACCTAGAGTAAGTTACTCAACTACTTGGTGTCTCAGTTTTCTCTTTAAAATGAGATGATTACAGTATCTATCCCACAGAGTTATTGTGAGGATTAAATGAGTATGTCTGACAGCATAGTAAGTGTTCAATATGTGTTGACCATTATTTGGGGACTGAGAATAGACTATTGGATCTGGTTACATGGTAGTCATTAGTGCATTTGTCAAGTGGGTTTTTAGGCATTGGTGATGACAAACCCACCTGAGTGGAGGAGGTTCAGGAGAGAATAAGGAATTAGAGACAGCAAGAATGGCCACTGTTTTGAGATTGCTGTTAAGGGGATTTAAAAAATGTGATAGCCAGAGGGGGACATGAGCTTAAGTGATAGATTTAAGACATGATAATAATAATAATTATAATTAGGGCATCTGGGTGGCTCACTTGGTTAAGCGACTGCCTTCGGCTCAGGTCATGATCCTGGAGTCCCGGGATCGAGTCCCACATCGGGCTCCCTGCTCAGCAGGGAGTCTGCTTCTCCCCCTGACCCTCTTCCCTCTCATGCTATCTCTCATTCTCTCTCTCTCAAATAAATAAATAAGATCTTTAAAAAAACAATAATAATTATAATTATAGTAATCTTCACAGCAAGCCTATAAAGTAGGTACTATTTTTACCCCCATTATAAAAATGAGGAATCTGAGGCATAAAGAAAGGAATGCAATTATAAAATGTTTGTGCACTGAGAATAATCTAGGAGGGAGAGAAGAATTTAGGAGCTGAAGGGATAATTCCAGGAATAAAGTTATTAAGTACAGTAGTCCCTCCTTATCCATGGTTTTACTTTCTACGGTTTCAGTTACCTGTGGTCAGCTGCCATCCAGAAGCAGAGATGATCCTTCTGTTGTGTTGTCAGAAGGTCAGTAGTAGCCTAACACTATGTCACAATGCCTACACCATTCACCGCACTTCATCTTATCACGTTGGCATTTTATCATCTCACAACACAAGAAAGGTGAGACAATAAGGTATTTTGAGAGAGACACTACATTCACATATCTTTTATTTAAAGTATATTGTTTTTGTTTTAAGATTTTAAGTAATCTCCACACCCAATGTTGCGCTCGAACCCACAACCCCACAGTAAGTGATTAATAAGGATAATGAAATAGAACAATTATAACAATACACTTTAAAGGTGCCTGGGTGGCTGGGTTGGCAGAGCATGCAACTCTTAATCTTGGGGTTGTTATCAATTGATAAACTAAACTTTATTATAGGTAGGTATGTACAGGAAAAAACATAGTCCACCTTGGGTTTGGTGCTATCCATGGTTTCAGGTACCTACTGGGCATCTTGGAACTCATCCCCATAGAGAAGGAAGTCTCCTGTAGGTGAGAAATGATGGAATGCAACCTACAAGTGGAGAGATTGACCTTTGATAGGAACAGGAATGTGTATTCACTTTAACAGTATTGAAAGCAAAGTATGAATAGATTTGAGAGTGGAAAGAGACTTAAGTTTTATTTCCATAGCTTGTATTTTCTCACTGAGGTAAGAAACAAAGGGATTTGCTGAGAGTGGGGCTGGAAATGAAGGAGAAGCAGTGAAATTGTTATTTTGGAGAGTGGATGAATGAACTAATAAGGGATATGGGTGAGCCTTTTGGTAGTGCTTAGGGCTCATTTGAAGATTGTAATCATAAATTTGAAGTGTGATCATAAATTTGAAGTGTGGATTGTGGAAGCAAGAGAGAAAAGGGAGGTGTAGGGAATTCAGTATGTTTAAGAAGGAATAAAAGGTGAATTAACATGGGGATGCCAGAAAGGAATAAAGCAGTCTTTTCCCTTGAAAAGTTCAAACTTTACCTGCTTAGTTAAGTGATAAACACCTAAAAACATATACAAGTAAGCAAATGATAAATGTCAGAGGGATCACTTAGACAACAGGCCTTGTTCTTCAAAGGAGGGAGCAAACACTTGGGGGCAACGTGGGTGGCTTTAGTGGGAGGTGAGCATAACTGGACATTAAAGTGTGTAGATGCCAAAAAGATAATCATGTAGCATCTCTTTGGTTTCAGTACTGTGCTTTTTAAAAATCTAGAGTCTTTGAATTCCTTGCATGTGGGTTCTCCTTCCTCTGTACTTGAGTGGATAGAGACATGAATGTGTCCACTTTCTTCTAATGATACTACAGCTTTACAGTCATCCTTAAATGAAGTATAGTCACATTGTAATGACTTTGACTTATCTTCATTTTCATTTTATGTACCAAATATATTGCTTGGAAATTGTTGGAACTTAGAAATATTAATTTGTAGGTTTTTTTGAGGGGGGAATTGCTGTTATGGAGTGAACTAATGTATTATTATTATTTTTTTTAGAGACTATTTTCTGTAACTCCAAATTTCTGTTAGAATTTACAGAAGGGGGGGCACCTGGGTGGCTCAGTCAGTTTGGCATCTGCCTTCAACTCGGTCATGAGCCTGGGGTCCTGGGATCAAGCCCTACATCCGGCTCTTTGCTCAACAGGGGAGCCTGCTTCTTCCCTCTCCCTCTGATCCCCCCCACTCATGTTCTCTCTCTCTTTCTAATAAATAAATAAAATCTTTAACAAATTAAAAAAAAAGAATTTACAGAAGGGGTTTTGAGTATTAAGCTTTCTTTGACTTGAACATGAAGGGTGGCCAGGAAGGACCTAGGTAAAAACATGCTTTACATATGAACTAAAGGGGAGACTTTTTATATACAAAATGAAATGTTAATTAGTGACATATTTGATATAATGATGGGTTTGCAACTGTCCTGTTACTATTTTGTCCACTATTGAGTGAATTTATTATTTTTCTGATTGCATATTTTTTTCTTAGGGCCTAGTTAAGAATGACCAACTCTGTGTTTTCAGTCATTTCAGTGAACAGGCGGCCTTCTGTTTCAAACAGAGAAACGTCTGTTAGTAAGAAACATGCGACGATAATGTGGGGTTTTTCTTAGCAGTTTGTTTTGGAACTTTATATACACTTTTATTAAGCATCTGCAAAGAAAAGTGTGTGTAGGTTTTTGTTTCTTAAATGTTAATGTAAGGAATATTTAAAGAACTGTGTGAAACTTTTCAACAGTGCTTTATCTGACTATTACTATTTAAATTTTTTCTGCATTTCAGTTTTATTAGATGACAACCATTTTACATAAGATCCTCCATTTTTTTTACATAAACAAATTTTTTTTTTACATAGACATTAAAAATGTTGCAGTTATTTTGGTAAAGATATTATTTTTTGGTAAAGGTATTTTTTGGACAAATCTGTATACTTTTCTAATTAATCTTTTACTTTTTAAAATAGCATTTAATATTAAAGACAATGTAAGAAGTAAATTCTTAACTATAATTTTATCACAAATAACTTTAAATTCTCCATTATATGTTTTAATGGCATCCACTAAATACTTCTTTAATTTAAAAAACAAAGGCCTCATGAAAATTTAATTTACATAGGCAGAATTTGTTTAACACTGCATTTGAAATTTGTGTCTTCTCAGTAGGGAATGTATAATATTTGGAATAGTAATAGGTATTGTTGAAATAGTATGTGGGTATTTCTAATTTTATATTTAATTTGCCAAGAAGAACTCTTAAAATTCCACTATTTTCTTTATATTAGATTTATATAAAATTCAGTTTAGGAACATGTAAGACATCTCGTTTGTTATTGAAATTATAGAAAGAATACTTGTATATTATTGACCCCATAATTTCATATTATTACCTATATCATGAAACATGATGGTAGTATTACATCACAAGGGGTTGGGGGGATTTATGCTAAATTGTGTTATCTCAAGGGAAAGGAGAATTTTTATGTTAATGGCCCCAAATGCTTATTGCATATTTCCCAACTGTTTTTGGATTATTTTTTAATTATGAAAAGAATAACAACTCAGATTATTTTTAGCATTACGCAGGGCAGTGAAACTAATACCTAGAATATGTTATCCATTCTTAATTAAAAAATATTTTTAAAGGAGCTGGAAATGCAATATTCTATGTGATGTTTTATTTTCTAATTAAGACACCATTTTTTTATCTTATTTGCTAATAAGGTCAGAAGGATAAGGTGATCTTTCACTATAGTTAAGTGGCTCCTACATTTTAATGTAGGAATCTCCTGAGTGCTTGATAAATTTGTGGGTTCCCAGACTCAGCCCCCTAGAAATTCAGATTTATAAATCAGCATGTTTAACAGGCCCCTAGATGATTAGGGTGTATCTGATCCTTTCAGAAACTTTGGCCAGCTGTCTATTCTTCAACATTAACTCAATTGCCATTAATGTTAATTCAACATTAACTTGTTTTTCATTAAATCTTCAACTCTAGTCTTAAAAGAGACTTTGCTATAAAGCTGAGATTGTTTTAAAAACTTACATGAAAGTATTTTAGCTATTTTAATAGCTTTGGAAATTAAAATAATTTCTCATGTTTTAGGTTATAACATTGTACATTTGTATAGAGATATAATTTAATAAGCACTCTTACATCTTCTGCTATTTTATCTGTGTAACAAGCCTGTGAAGTAGGTAAAACAGGTATTATTATCTTCATTTTATGTATTGGGAAACAGGCTAATGAAAGTTAGGTGACCTGTCCTAGGTCACGTAGCTAATAAGCAGCTGAGCTTGACTAGAACATAAGTCAACTCCTAGACCAATGCTCTTTCCATATCACACCATATAAGCTATCTAAAATTGAAAATTTAAAAAAAGTGTGTGTGTACACTTATTATGTATATGCATCATTAGACATTGTTACAGTTCTCTAATTAGAAAAGTTAGCATACTGGGGCGCCTGGGTGGCTCAGTCGGTTAAGCAGCTGCCTTCGACTCAGGTCATGATCCTGGGGTCCTGGGATCGAGCCCCACGTCCAGCTCGCTGCTCAGCGGAGAGCCTGCTTCTCCTTCTCCCTCTGCCTACTTGCGCTCTCTCTCTCTGTCAAATAAATAAATAAAATCTTAAAAAAAAAAAGTTAGCATACTGCTTAAATTTTAGCATATTCTTAGACAGTAAATGTTTTATCTTACAAACTCTTTGCTGTAAGGTGGTTAGGGGCATGGATTATGTGTTATATATCTTTGTATTCTAATTGCCTAGCTTACTTTAGTTGCACTGAGTACCTAGGTATTTAAGTGATGAATAAATGAATGACCTTGAGGCTTTTGTGTCCAGAGGGAATGTTTGAACGTTTTTGATGTGTATTCTTGTCTTAAAATGAGAAAGATTCATTATTGGGCTCTTGATTTTTAAATGGGGATGGTGCACATTCTTGAATCATGAACACCTATGCAGTGCCAGTTCTCACAAGCAGCTGTCAAATAGTACTTCATGAAGAAGCACAACAATCATTAGGTGGTAGTATATGTATTTTTGTAGTGTATTGTGGGATATTTTATAGTTTTTAGGTCATGTATGCACTTTTTCCCAGTAACATATTATATGTTACCAGGGCAGAACTTAATTTTCAGTAGAGGTAAAAGGGGTTCCTTTTATTTTAGAAATATGTCTCAAAACCCCTTAGAGAATATCTAAAGAAAATGTTTCTAAATCAAATGAACCTTTAAACTACCATTATTAACTTTTCCCTTGCCTTTCTTTCTAGAAAAAAAGTGACCCACTTTTCTTCTCAAGTAGTTTTGATAGTTCAGGAAGCTTTCCAGCATTCTGGTATATGTCTAATAGAGATCCTTTTGTGTTACATAAAATGTCTTTAGTGTCTCTTCCTAAGTGTATAAAATCTCCTAAAAGATACAGTCACCTTTCTTTTTCTAGAACCAGGCAATTCCTTATGTCAGTTATTCAGAATGTCCAAATACAGTTTTTATGGGCTGCTAGTTTTGTTTGATTTTGCTTTTGTTTTATCTATATATCTATAATTTTCTGTATATAAGAGTAATAGGAAGAATGAATGAGTCAAATATACTTAGTCTGTTTCTCTGCATATTTGCATAGTTGCTTATTTGCAACTCATAATTAGCTTGGGAAAGAAGCATATTGAATCAGTAGTTCAAAAGACATTTTGGATAAACTGTGGTTTTCCTGTATTTGTACAGTTCTCCTTTTTTATATTATACATAATTGATATGTGCATTTATTACTAATCCTGAAATCCTATTTCCAAAAGGTAAGTGTCTGCTAAAATACCTTTCCTTGAAAAATATTTAAGAATTTAGGAATAGAAAACACTTTAAATACTCCTTAAGAAAACATACTTTTGATTGATATTCTGGGCACTGGTTTTGATTAAGCATTTGGCGCTTCACCAAGTGTTCCTCCCATGCACTTTCAAGTTCTTTGAGTTGCTTCAGTATTTGTAGAATCATGGGAACTTGGCTTTACTGTTGTTGATAACATTATATTGGGAACACCCTTTAATCCTTGGTGTACTAAACTTTCATCTAAAGGCTTTTTTTCCCCCAGTATAAGAAATGTTCAGAAATTGTCTTTATAAATAGGGTAACTGAGGAAAGAATTTATTTTGAAAATTTTGTTTGTTTGGCACTCTACTATCTATTATTTTTGTTTCTTTTGACCCTGAAACAAGTTAATTTTCCCATATCATTCTCTGATCTTTTAGTTTGAAAATTATAGCTTTCTACTCTTGCAACTATTCCTTACAAATGTTGTTTTTTTCCATTCATACTATACTTTCTGGCCTTTTCCTGATTTCCTTTTGACAGTAGTTCCCTTTGGGTTTCTAGAACATGCTTTTGATTCCCTTTTGCAGTACTTATCCTTTTATCTAGCATTTTAATTAATTAATTAATTAATTAATTTTTTAAAGATTTCATTTATTTATTTGACAGAGAGAGAGAGAGCACAAGCAGGGGGAGAGGGAGAAGCAGGCTTCCCCCTGAGCAGGGCGCCCGACGTGGGGCTCTATCCCAGGACCCTGGGATCATGACCTGAGCAGAAGGCAGACGCTTAACCAGCCGCTTAACCGACTGAGCCACCCAGGCACCCATTATCTAGCATTTTAAAATAACATCTGAATTCTTTGAAATGCAAGCTCAGTGTGGGTAAACTTTCTTTTTTTTTTTTTTAAAATTTTATTTATTTATTTGAGAGAGAATGAGAGATAGAGAGCACGAGAGGGAAGAGGGTCAGAGGGAGAAGCAGACTCAGGGAGCCCGATGTGGGACTCGATCCCAGGACTCCAGGATCATGACCTGAGCCGAAGGCAGTCGCTTAACC